>NC_079886.1:13410625-13746250 GCF_029227915.1 Hydractinia symbiolongicarpus
CAACACGATACTTACTAATTATTGTTCTGAAAAAATTTTAATTGTAATAACCTTTTATTTTTCACAAATGTTCATTTGTAACGTGCAAATATTTCTCGAAAAAAAAACATATTAATTCGCTGCGGTCAACCGAAGATCCCGATTTATTCACTAATTTCTAAGACAGAGAAGACGCAACAATTTCTACTAGTGTGTACGAAAAAGCTAGGTTGGCAGGTGCTTTAAAGACCTCGATTTTTTTTGTAATGTATAATGAATGCGCCACGACGTCATCCTCCACATATATCTTTGACTTTCTTCAAGCGCCGTCTACCATGTTCAAAAAAGCGGTCTGGAACATTTGTGTTTGCGGCTCCTGTTGTTTTATCCAATCTGATGGATGCCAGTACATCAAGTACATTTTTCTGTGGCTGACTTGTCGGTTTTTCTTTATAAAGTTTCCAAATTTGTTGTTGTGACAGCTCTATACAGACAGGAATCTGTATCAGCAAGCACAAGATGGATGGTGGTAAAATGTTACAGCATGTCAATTTCAGTCTTACTTTGTACATCGAATTTTTAAAGTTTTACGTCTTTATGAATTAAACGGAAAATAGTAGCGTTCACGGTTCGAGAACTAATTAACATGTGAGCGCATTCTTATCCTGCACGTCCTTAAGAACTAAATTTAACTATACACCAATACTCACCACAGGTGGACTAAGATTTCTAATTTGACTTGTGCATTGACTAGCATTTTCTCCGTTTTCGCACCTTTCAAATTTAAATTGCCACTAGGAAATTACAGCCTTGCACCTATATATATGTCGCGTAAAACAGACAAATATAGCAAAGATGTCACCATTTGATTAAAAAACGAAAAATACATTTGTCGACTTAAGGCCCTTCCAATGTGATAAAAATCGGTAAGTCGACACAAAGTGTCTGCAAATCGCTAGGTCGACATTTTTTTTTCTTTTTCTTAAAATGGCACATAGAAATATTTTAGTTGGCTAAAATGACGATATATAACGTTAACAGGACACTCTGCAGTTACGAAGCCCTATTTTAAACATGTTTAGTTGTGTCGACTTATCGCAGAATTTTAGGTCACTGTCGACTTTGAGTTCATCCAGGATTATATATATATATATATATATATATATATATATATATATATATATATATATATATATATATATATATATTATATATATCGTTGCTTTACAACACTATTAATATATATATATATATATATATCGTTGCTTTACAACACTATTAATATATATATATATATATATATATATATATATATTAACAGGATACCATTACAAAGTTGCAGGATAATCGCGAAATCCCTTTGCCTCGGCAGCCCAGGGACTCGAACCCGGGATCGTCGCATCAGATGCACCACGGGCTCTTATCCACTGAGCTACGTCGTCGGCAAAGGATTCGTGAGAATCCAGACAACTTTGGTATTTCGGCTAACAAGCCTTCGTCAGCGGATACCAGAGCCAGTATTGAGCACTGCAGGAACTCTGGGGCAGCTCGAGCTATATATATTCCAATGTGGAGAGCAATTGTGAGTGCATATCATATTAACAGGATACCATTACAAAGTTGCAGGATAATCGCGAAATCCCTTTGCCTCGGCAGCCCAGGGACTCGAACCCGGGATCGTCGCATCAGATGCACCACGGGCTCTTATCCACTGAGCTACGTCGTCGGCAAAGGATTCGTGAGAATCCAGACAACTTTGGTATTTCGGCTAACAAGCCTTCGTCAGCGGATACCAGAGCCAGTATTGAGCACTGCAGGAACTCTGGGGCAGCTCGAGCTATATATATTCCAATGTGGAGAGCAATTGTGAGTGCATATCATATTAACAGGATACCATTACAAAGTTGCAGGATAATCGCGAAATCCCTTTGCCTCGGCAGCCCAGGGACTCGAACCCGGGATCGTCGCATCAGATGCACCACGGGCTCTTATCCACTGAGCTACGTCGTCGGCAAAGGATTCGTGAGAATCCAGACAACTTTGGTATTTCGGCTAACAAGCCTTCGTCAGCGGATACCAGAGCCAGTATTGAGCACTGCAGGAACTCTGGGGCAGCTCGAGCTATATATATTCCAATGTGGAGAGCAATTGTGAGTGCATATCATATTAACAGGATACCATTACAAAGTTGCAGGATAATCGCGAAATCCCTTTGCCTCGGCATCGCCTAGGGATTTCGCGATTATCCTGCAACTTTGTAATGGTATCCTGTTAATATGATATGCACTCACAATTGCTCTCCACATTGGAATATATATAGCTCGAGCTGCCCCAGAGTTCCTGCAGTGCTCAATACTGGCTCTGGTATCCGCTGACGAAGGCTTGTTAGCCGAAATACCAAAGTTGTCTGGATTCTCACGAATCCTTTGCCGACGACGTAGCTCAGTGGATAAGAGCCCGTGGTGCATCTGATGCGACGATCCCGGGTTCGAGTCCCTGGGCTGCCGAGGCAAAGGGATTTCGCGATTATCCTGCAACTTTGTAATGGTATCCTGTTAATATGATATGCACTCACAATTGCTCTCCACATTGGAATATATATAGCTCGAGCTGCCCCAGAGTTCCTGCAGTGCTCAATACTGGCTCTGGTATCCGCTGACGAAGGCTTGTTAGCCGAAATACCAAAGTTGTCTGGATTCTCACGAATCCTTTGCCGACGACGTAGCTCAGTGGATAAGAGCCCGTGGTGCATCTGATGCGACGATCCCGGGTTCGAGTCCCTGGGCTGCCGAGGCAAAGGGATTTCGCGATTATCCTGCAACTTTGTAATGGTATCCTGTTAATATGATATGCACTCACAATTGCTCTCCACATTGGAATATATATAGCTCGAGCTGCCCCAGAGTTCCTGCAGTGCTCAATACTGGCTCTGGTATCCGCTGACGAAGGCTTGTTAGCCGAAATACCAAAGTTGTCTGGATTCTCACGAATCCTTTGCCGACGACGTAGCTCAGTGGATAAGAGCCCGTGGTGCATCTGATGCGACGATCCCGGGTTCGAGTCCCTGGGCTGCCGAGGCAAAGGGATTTCGCGATTATCCTGCAACTTTGTAATGGTATCCTGTTAATATGATATGCACTCACAATTGCTCTCCACATTGGAATATATATAGCTCGAGCTGCCCCAGAGTTCCTGCAGTGCTCAATACTGGCTCTGGTATCCGCTGACGAAGGCTTGTTAGCCGAAATACCAAAGTTGTCTGGATTCTCACGAATCCTTTGCCGACGACGTAGCTCAGTGGATAAGAGCCCGTGGTGCATCTGATGCGACGATCCCGGGTTCGAGTCCCTGGGCTGCCGAGGCAAAGGGATTTCGCGATTATCCTGCAACTTTGTAATGGTATCCTGTTAATATGATATGCACTCACAATTGCTCTCCACATTGGAATATATATAGCTCGAGCTGCCCCAGAGTTCCTGCAGTGCTCAATACTGGCTCTGGTATCCGCTGACGAAGGCTTGTTAGCCGAAATACCAAAGTTGTCTGGATTCTCACGAATCCTTTGCCGACGACGTAGCTCAGTGGATAAGAGCCCGTGGTGCATCTGATGCGACGATCCCGGGTTCGAGTCCCTGGGCTGCCGAGGCAAAGGGATTTCGCGATTATCCTGCAACTTTGTAATGGTATCCTGTTAATATGATATGCACTCACAATTGCTCTCCACATTGGAATATATATAGCTCGAGCTGCCCCAGAGTTCCTGCAGTGCTCAATACTTGCTCTGGTATCCGCTGACGAAGGCTTGTTAGCCGAAATACCAAAGTTGTCTGGATTCTCACGAATCCTTTGCCGACGACGTAGCTCAGTGGATAAGAGCCCGTGGTGCATCTGATGCGACGATCCCGGGTTCGAGTCCCTGGGCTGCCGAGGCAAAGGGATTTCGCGATTATCCTGCAACTTTGTAATGGTATCCTGTTAATATGATATGCACTCACAATTGCTCTCCACATTGGAATATATATAGCTCGAGCTGCCCCAGAGTTCCTGCAGTGCTCAATACTGGCTCTGGTATCCGCTGACGAAGGCTTGTTAGCCGAAATACCAAAGTTGTCTGGATTCTCACGAATCCTTTGCCGACGACGTAGCTCAGTGGATAAGAGCCCGTGGTGCATCTGATGCGACGATCCCGGGTTCGAGTCCCTGGGCTGCCGAGGCAAAGGGATTTCGCGATTATCCTGCAACTTTGTAATGGTATCCTGTTAATATGATATGCACTCACAATTGCTCTCCACATTGGAATATATATATATATATATATATATATATATATATATATATATATATATATATATATATATATATATATATATATATATATATATATATATATATATATATATATATATATATATATATCGTTGCTTTACAACACTATTAACTACGTGCACAGTCCTATAAAGGCTGTAGTATTGCCTTTTGCAGTCTAATAAAGGCGTCACACGTAAATGACGTGGTTTCACCTGTCTGCCCAGATTACCATTCGACTGTTCCTTCCAGTCTCGATACACTTCAATGTTCCAAGTGGTTTACGTTAGCGCCGTGGCCTTAGAACACTCTTAACTACGTGCACAGTCCTATAAAGACCGTAATATACCCTTTTGCAGTCCAATAAAGGCCGCACACGTAAATCACGCGGTTTCCGCTGCCCGCGCAGGTTACCATTAGACTAGTCCTTCCAGTCTCAATGCACTACAACGTTCCAAGTGGTATTCTTTAGCGCTGTTGCCTTAGAACTCTCTTAACTACGTGCACAGTCCAATAAAAGGTGTATGTAATGTAGCCTTTCGCAGTCTAATAAAGGCCTCACACGTAAATCACGTGCTTCCATCTGCTTGCGCAGGTTACCATTGGCCTATTCCTTCCAGTCTCAATGCGCTACAACGTCCCAAGTCGTTTTCATTGGCGCCGTTGCATATTATGTTTTGTCCAGCAAAGAAAAGATATAGAACACAATTTAATTTTTTGACATAGGGCTTAAATGCCAAGTAGAAATTGCTAAGTAAAGGCACAATCTTTTTACAACGTTTGTATTGGTTAACTTCATTGGACTGCATTTTAATCTTTATTTGAAACCAATTTTGAATTCAACAATAAATAATATATGCCTGACTTTTATTCATTCAAAAAATTTGCACTGTTTTGTGTTTTTTTTATTGGATTTGTGCCTGCCCATGTTGAGCTAGAAGGTTTAGGACAATATGGGTCAATGCTATATGCCTGCCCATGTTGTCCAAAAAGGTTTAGGACAATATGGGTAAAGGCTATATGCCTGCCCATGTTGTCCGAAAAAGTTTAGGACAATATGGGTAGAGGCTATATGCCTGTCAATGTTGTCCGAAAAAGTTTAGGACAATATGGGTAGAGGCTATATGTCAGCCCATGTTGTCCGAAAAAGCTTAGGACAATATGGGTAAAGGCTATATGTCTGCCAAGGTTGTCCAGAAAAGTTTAGGACAATATGGGTAGGGGCAATATGCCAGCCCATGTTGTCTGAAAAGGTTTAGATGAGAATGAGATTTGCGTCACCTTCTAAATTTCATTAAATGGTCTTATTCAGGGTCCAACAGTCAGCATTGACACAGGATGTATTTTCTGAAAATTAACCAAGCGATAAAAATGTATTTACTTTATCCCGACGATATGGGTTGGACTCGGACAATATGGGTTGTTGCCGTTTTTCGGACAACATGGGTCGACCGGACAATATGGGTCGGAACAGTTTCATAATTTTCTCCTCATAAAAAATATCCGTTTTCAGTGTGTAGCAATTCAAAGATTTTTTAGTTACATTTCAAACCCGCCGTGGAAAAAGTGGGAGCAGCTGATTTTTTTGCTATTCAAAATAGAAAACTACTCTAAATTTAGAGGGTCCAAATGCCAAACATTTTGGCGCTGATGCATTAGGCACACCACTTAAAAATTCGTGTCGTCGGACCTGGTATGTATCCTATGGAGTTTTTAAATAGCATTACACCCTCTAGTATGCCGCCACACAGGGTTTATTGGAAATTCAGGTGTATTAATAACCCTCCTGCTATAAAACGGATTGTGCAATGGCACAAGATTAGTGGTGTGTCATATGAGAGACAATGTTCTCGATTTTGAAATTCTTGCTGGAAATGTTGCATCTAATCGTTTACTAATTCCACGTACTGCAAATGTTTTGACAAAAATAAACGGGGGTATTCAAAAGACTCCAATCCATTACGATAAAAAATCACTTTATAGATTTTTTTTTCGAGTTGTTAAATTGTTAATAATAAAAATAATAACAATAATAATAATGATCAAGAACAGGTTTCTACTTTTTTCCATTGGATGGTTTGAATTTGCCAGACTTCATATTTCACGTGACTTTCGGTCCATCACCTAAAATCATAGCATATAGATTTAAGAATTACCATGGAATTTTCGTTTCGGAATTTCGCAAAAATTCTTCTTTTTCGCGAAATACTTCGATTGCCACTGTCTCTATTCGCAAAAATATGTTCCCGCCAATATACATTCTTGCGAAAATTTAATTTTTGAGAACCTTAGTTTTTAGTAAAATTTGGGGATAAAAAGTCATTGTGTTTGGATAAATTCACCAACTTTCGACCCTGCATCACTTTGTTTATACATCTTAAAGGTTACCCCCACCTCAAAAAACTTAACTTATATCGGTGATAATGTTAAACTATTACAGAATTTAATAATTATTTTTACAATTCGTTAATATAAGTTAGAAATACTACGTGCAACCTTTGGCAGTAACGGCGGCCTTCTTCGAAACGATCTAGTTTCAGCGGATGCGAAAAAAATAAACAAATGACGTATACGAAGCTAGGAAGCAAACGTGATGGTTTAACGCTTTTGCAAATATTGCTGTAAAGTATCTGTTCAAGCCTGCAGTTTATTCTTTTTTTGAATAAAATTAAAAGATATCAATATTTTCTGGCACTGAAGGAAGGCAGATTGTGTGAAGTTGAATTTTTTTATATTTAGAAATGACTGTTACTTGCACTACCGCAGGTTTTTAAAGTCCAACCTCGTTTACAAAGCCTGTTGTCTCTTTTTCATACCTATACAGTGAGATAAGGCTTTCCAATAATTTCCCCATTTGCTGTACTGCGCGTTGATAAAGGACATTCTGTGGAAAATAATAATCAAGAAAACATTGTCTTCGTCACGAGACTTAGGAAAGTTATAATTGATCGTGTGAAGGTGCTGTTTGCACTACGGTGCAGGTGCAGAGCAAAGCAACATTGTGGCTTGAAATATCGCTTGACCCCTCGTTCCCAGTGCTGTTTATAAAAAGAACGCAAGAAAAAAAGGCCTAGAGTAGGAAAGGACGCAAAATAATATATACGTTGACAAGGTTCTTGAGTCAACACGAAATATACACACGTCCTTTTTTAAAAGAACACGAACCTCATATTTTTCCGACACAACATAATAAAAGCCACAGGCTCAAATCATTCCTTATAAAAATATAAAGCAATTTATAAAGCAATTCTCTTGCAATTTTCTTTGAAGCTTACAATACTTTTTTTTACTTGCAGTCGCTTCTTTTTCATATCAAGACGGCGAGACGAACATCTCCTGTCCGGATATAGAAAGACGAACATCTCCGGTCCGGATATAGAAAGACGAGCATCTCCGGTCCGGATATAGAAAAGATAAAAACAAGAACAACCAGCCGCGAAACAATTTTAAATTTGTTTAATTTTTGTTCAATATGAAATATTTGCTGCTCGCGATATGCATGATCCATGTCATTTTTAGTTGTTTTCTTAAACCGTTAATAGGGCAGGAATGTTGAAGATATCATACAAGTTCGTCTTCAGGGCTCTTGTACGCTTATGTGTCGGAATATCATAGGCGTAGAAGAGCTCTGGAGACCAGATTATCATCTACATATGTATCATACCCAGACGTAGAAAGAGCAAAAGAAAAAGTTTATAAATTTCCAGACATGCGTGAAACAAAAATTTCATTCATTTTTTTCGCGTTTTTCCTCTGCCGCGCAGGTTGTTATTTTCCAGCGGTTATTTTTGTTGGGTTTAAAAAGTTGAAAGTGATATCAAATGCGCGAACGTGTAACCATCAAACTAAATAAGAAGAAAGTTGTTAAGAGGACCCTGATTGATTCAAGTAAAAAAGTGACCAGGCATGGAAAGCAGTGAGGATGACGAAAAGCAGTGCAATAGTGGTATGTAGATATTTTTCATTAGCATCTTTGTTCTACTACTGCCTGTTCGTAATAATTTCTAGCGTAATAATTTTCGCGAAAAATGGCTGCTAATTGTGCTATTGCTAAGCTTAGACACTATATGCCACTGAGAGTAACTATCCAGGTCTATTACTCCCTTTTTTATTCAAATCTTATTTATTGTTGTCAAGCCTGAGGTCAACCTTTCTCTAACCTTATCAAACGTATCTCTATATTGCAAAATGAGGCTGTTCTATTGCTAACTTTTTCTCAATCTACTGCTACAACAGATCCTATCTTCTATCAACTTGGTCTTTTAAAATTTTTTGATACTGTACAAATCTCCAACATTCTCTTTATTAAAAATGTTCTCCTTGATTCCACTCCTATAGCTCTAACAAAAACCTACGGTATCAAGGAATGCTTGACCACTTTCTCTCAAACACTACTTACTATGGTACCAACTCAATTAGATCCCAATGCACTACTTCCTGGAATAATTTACAAAAAATTACCTCTTTATCCTTTATCACACTGTCAAATTCTGTTATAAATATAAACTGAACAGATTTTTTCTAGACACTTAAGAAATGACCCTTCAGTAGTGTGTGTGCGTGTTTGTACGTGCTGTGTATGTATGTCTGTCAACATGGATTTCTATCTTAAAGTGCGTGCGTGTTTGTGTGTGTGTGTGTGTGTGTGCATCTGTGTCAATTTTCTTCGTACTATTATTATTATTATTTTTACCCTTTGGTTTGTATCGGGAAAATGGAATAGTATTTTCCCTGTCTATACACTTAACCCTTTTTACTCCCCGTGCCATTTGTTGGCTTTCACGTTACTATTAGCTTCGATGGTGTTGGTCCCCAGCCATTGAAATATAACTATATGTAACTGGTTATATATTGTATTATACCTACTGTAATTTCAACTTTTTTATGACAAATAAATAAATTGAATTGAAAAAAAATTGAATTTTTGTCCTGCTTTCTGCGAAAGCAGTTATCGCTAGCTGTTCCAACCCGTGTTGTCCTCTACATCATCTTGGGCAATATTTTCCGCGTTCTGTTAATTACCTAACTTCACACTGTGCTTGTCAGACATCGCACAACCCTACAAATTGAAGCGGAAAACTTTGTGGTAGTCAAGAGGTACGGTTGTTCCACCCAAAGTAGGGCGGCTGCCCAAAGTCGGGCATTTTCAAATCATAACCTAAGTAGGGCAAGACTATCCACAGTGACAAAACACATTCTTTTATCAGTTGAAACTGCATTGTTGCGTCTTAAAGTAACTCTTTTAAACTACTTTACTCTTATAAACTGTTTAGTTTCAACTATATATATTATATCAAGTGCCGATTACACCATAAATATATACGCATAATATAAAGCGCCAAGTATAACATAACATCTCCTTTTTAAAATTTATAAAACATAACCAAGGTTATGTGGTTTGACTGTATTTACACGTTTCTATAACTCTTCATAGTTTAACACTCTTTCACGTTTGATTTTCCTTTCGAATCTTGATCGTTGCACTACATCATCACTTGAATCGTATCTTACGTTGTTGTTCTCTGACACAGATAAGTTACTGTCTTCACTGTCATCATACGGAATGGTAGCATCGCTGTGTATTTCCTCGCATTCGTTATACGGAATAGTGTCTTCGCTGTCGTTTGCATTAACGGGGAGGAATAAACCCCTTCCCCAGGAGAGACACCCCATAGACTCGCCTGAGAGCAATTTGATTCCGTCGAATAATATTTCCATTTCGAAGTCGAACTGTATATGAGCGAGGCGCAACTTCATTCAATATTTTCCCTTTGATTGTCCATTCTCAAGTGTCCTGATGTTGAATGGAGACTATTTGGCCCAGTTGAAATATTGAGGCCGTACCAGAACACTTTTGGTCATGGTAGGTTTTCATTTGTTTTTTCTCTCTATCCATGTTTCTGAAGAAGTTTGGTGTGTGACGAACAACTGACGATAAGGTGTCGGATAGATTGAACCCAAGCAGTAATTGGGCAGGCGACTTTCCGCAACTTAACGGTGCGTTACGGATGGCTAACAATCCTAAGTAAAAATCGTCATTTGATTTTTCTGTTTTCTTTATAAGACGTTTCTCAATTTTCACCATTGATTCAGCCAGACCGTTACTTCTGGGGTATCTAGGACTGCTAGTAATGTGGTTAAATCCCCATTCGTTTGCAAACTTCTTGAATTGATAAGATACATACTGGCTCCCATTATCAGAGACTAATGTTTCTGGAATGCCATGTTGAGAAAAATATAATTTAGTAGCTTCTATGACACAAGCAGCATCAGGAGTAAATATACTTCTGGCCACAATGAGTAGTAAACCGCAACTATAAGGTATGATCTACCAGCATATTGAAACAGGTCAGTGCCAACTTTTTGCCAAGCAATATCTGGTGATAAGTGAGGCAATAATGGAGCATTGGTTTTCGATGGTAGCATTTCTTGACAAGTCGAACATTTCTTTATGAAATCTTCAATGTCTGGATTCATTTTAGACCAAAAAACAGTCTGACGAGCTCTGCGTTTACACTTCTCTGTACCCAAGTGTCCCTGATGCAATTTCATCAATATAGAACGTTGCAGTTCCTTTGGTACTATGATTCTTTCTCCAAGTAGTAGCAAACCATTAACGTAGGTGAGATTAGCACGGCCTTCCCAGTATGGTTGAATTTCAATTGAACAGTTTCTGCGTTGTTCTGGCCATCCAGTTTGGGTTGCTGTTATCACTGTTTGTAATACGACATCATTTGCAGTGGCTTCTTTAATCTCTACTAATCGTTGCTCTGATGCTGGTACACTGTGTATCACTTGATTCACAAATGCAGTCACTTCAATTTCAGCAATTGCATCATCTTCTGTTGGTTCCTGGCATGGTGCACGTGATCATACATCAGCATCCAGTAGGTCTTTCCCGGGTACATGGGTTGCAGTAAATCTAAATTTCATCATACGCATTCTTAGTCGTTGTATACGTGGAGACAATTCATTCAGTGGTTTGTTATTCAAAATTGGTATTAACGGCTTGTGATCTGTTTCTAGTACAAAATGAGAAATTCCGTACAAATAAACTGCCATTCTTTCCATTCCCCACGAAGCTGCTAACATTTCCACCACGATCGTTGCATAATTCTTTTCCGTTGCTGTTAGGAAACGTGAAGCACAACCAACCGATCGCCATTCATTATCGTATTGATAAAGTATGACACTGATACCATTAGTAACACTTCCATCTGTTCTAATTTTTGTTTTCTTTTTAACATCATAATGTGTAAGAATCGGTTGCATTGACAATGATTCTTTACAATTGTTGAAAGCGTTTGTATGAACAACTGTCCATATCCATTCATTCTTCGAACTTAAAAGGTCTCTTAGTGCCTCTGCAGTTTTAGCAAGATCTGCACTGAAACGTGACATTTGTTGAACCATTCCCATAAATCGTCTGAGTTCGGTAATGTTTGTGGGTACTGGAAATTTCTTAATAGCTTCCACTTTAGTTGCTAATGGCTGAATTCCCTCTTTTGAAATTTTATGTCCTAAAAACTCAATTTCAGTTTTCCTGAATTGGCATTTCTTTAAATTCAATTTTACTTTGTTTTTAGATAAGTCTGATAGAAATATTTTCAAACGTTCGTCATGATGTTGATTATCTTTTCCAAAAACTAAAAAATCATCCATACTCTTAACAATACCACTTTTCCCCACATTCATGTCATCTATACGCTCATTAAATGTTTCGGGCATGGAGGTAAGGCCAAACGGAGAACGAGTTGGACAATACCGACCAAATGGAGTGATAAATGTGGCTTTTAACTGGCTTTCTTTCTTCTTCTAGTTTCATTTGCCAATAACCCGAGTTGGCATCTAATTTAGACATAACTACACATTCCTCCCCTAATTTGGCCAAAGTTTCATTAACACTGTCCAGTTGATAAAGACTTCTTTTTGTTACGACATTCAATTTGGTCAGGTCCAAACATATTCGCAAAGTCCCGTTTGGTTTAGGCACAACTACGATAGGATGACACCACTCCGTTGGTTGCGTAACTCGACGTATGACCCCTAAATTTTCCATTCGATCAAGTTCCTTTTTACGAGGATCCAACAATGGTAATGGTACTCTTCTATGGGCTAATATATGATAAGGAGTACTACCTTCTTCCACTTCTATGCGAATAGGCTCACCTTTAATTTCACCTAAACCTTCAAACACCTCTGGAAATTGAGAAATAATGTCTTCTGGATAGTCATTGTCCTGCTTAATTTGATTAATTGTTACTAAATTGAGCTTTTCGATTGCTGGGCGCCCCAAAAGGGCTATTTTTACAAATTCACACACATACAACTTGTCACTAACAGTTTTTTCGTGAACTTTCAGAGACACGTTTATAAATCCATAACATTTGAATCGATGCGAGTCCGGTCCGAATAACTTTTTAGTTGTTGGATGGAGGTTAAGAACTTGATACCCTATCTGTTCCAGATGATTGAGTCCGATCACAGAAATATCAGCACCGGTATCGATTTTCATTTTCAAATTGTTATTATCTACACGCAACACGCACATTAACTTCACAGCTGCTCTCAATTGAATCTACAGAGGCCCCCACTCTCCCGAGAAAAAGGGCACCTACCCCTTCATCAGTCCCTTGAATGTCATGGGCTCCCTTTGTGTCCTTATTAAATCCGCCTTGATAATTTTGTTTCCCACAGAGTAAACTTTTAGCAAAATGATTCAGTTGGCCACAATTAATACACTTTTTCCCCATGCGGGACAGTACCTTTCCCCAAATGCATGGTTACGTCCGCAAAATTTGCACAAAACATTATTACTGTTGGAGAAATCATTCCTCATACCTGCAACTTTTGATTTACCGTGGAGATAGTTGACATTATCTTCCTCTTCTTTTTTTGCTTTCAATGTGATGAGACCTTCGGTTGCTTTTTCATCAGCTCTGCAAATATCCACAGCTTTTTCGAGTGTTAATCTGGCTTCAGATAAATGTTTCTTTTGAGTAGCACTACTGGCAATACCAGAGACAATTCGATCTCTCACTAAACCTGGATGGCAAGTTGGGCAAAAATTACAGTTATTGCTCAAGTTTTTAACATCTGTCAGGAAGTCATCAAATTTCTCACTTTCGTTTTGAGTGCGTGAGTTGAAAATATGACGTTCTAATGTGTCATTCACAAGTCCTTTTGCAAACTTCTCAAGGTTTTCAATTATTGCTACTGGATCATTCCTTTGCTCTTCTGTTAACGAAAACGACTCATATATACTTCTCGTCTCGCTAGTGAAAGTGTAACGTATCAATGCACTGATGTATTGTGGATTTTTTTCCTCAAGTCCAGTCAACATTGCATAGTCAGTCCACTTCTCTTTCCAGCTTAAACTGATAGATCCAATACAGGTGGAACAAGGGCATTCTTCATTTGTTCTTCCATAACGTTAATTAAATATTTTGATTTTAAAGATTCTTTAAGATATAACGTCTACTTTATTTCAACAATAGTTGTCGCTGGTTAATCCTGTTCGCAGCGTCATGTTTAGTTTTAACTATATATATTATATCAAGTGCCGATTACACCATAAATATATACGCATAATATGAAGCGCCAAGTATAACATAACATGAACACATAGTTAACCAAAATTTAAACTTTTAATCTTCAACTATTTCAATAAAAGCATGCCCAGAATAGAGTGGTATTTCAGATTTTTGACCGTCTTTGGCAAGAAATAGCAACTACCCAAAGTAGGGCATTTTAATATTGACGATTTTTGATCGACTTTGGGCAGGAATAAAAACAACCCAAAGTAGGGCATTTTAATATTTACGATTTTTGACTAGCTTTGGGCAGGAATACCAACCTCTATCTCATTATTCTAAGCTTCTGTCAACCCATACGGAGGAATATACCTAAGCACTAGATTACAAATTGTGCAGGGAAGTAGAAACAGATTTTGGCTAGCCAGGGTTTGCGGTACCTTTGATTGCTTTCTTAAAAAAATCACGCAAAACAGTTACAAATAAAGGCTGCTAGTTTTATGAGTTGGTTTATCTTAAAATTATCCAAACGTATTATTTTCCTAAACACGTCATAAAAAGCGCCCTTTTTGATTGTGCGTAATTTGGTTTAATTGCACAAAGCTGAGCAAAAGGCATTTTTTTGCAATACAGTGGTTTTCTTATACATATGGTAAAAAAATTCTTTTTATTTTGCCGTAAATAATTTCTTTTCTTCTTTATTTATTTCTTTTCTTATTTCAAACACTTAAAAAATGCTCTCTTTTTTCTATCAGCAATGTAACTTTTTTTACATGCACCAGATAGGGAAAAAAATTCGTACAAGGCCCGACTTTGTGTGATACACAGTTTAGTTGTTTTAAAACATAGTTTTCGTTTTTAATTTCATTGTCCTGATGGTTACATTGACACCAAGCTATCTATGTAGCTAGCAGTTGCTACATTAATATTCTTTTATAATATATTGTATTTAGAGTTGCATGTTCAAAATGGACGACATTGGACTTAATTTTGAAGCATGGTTGGATAAGGAGTTACAAAAAAATACAACTCTGATGTCCAATGAAATGTTTAATTTTATTGTGAAGTATTTGAATGGTGGAAGAGAAGGGATTCCAAGGAAAGTGGAAAAGAGAGTGAAAAGAAAACAGTACAAGGTCTTAAGTTATTCTGCATTAAATTTACACAATACCACATGTGTTCCAACAAAAGAAAAGGTTTGTTTATTAACATTCAACATATAGTAGTTATTTTTATATGTATAAGAGGCGGTAGAGCGGAAGGTAAAACAGACATGACATATATACTAGAGAAACTAAGTAAGGAAAGGCTTTTAATAAATAGAATGTTACTGTATAAATAAATGATAGATCCTAATTAAGCCTTTTTACACACTAATGAAATCACTAAACAATGGTTTGACGAGAAATAAAGAGTTCAATAAGTGTAATACACAGCTCGGTTTTGCTCTCTTTCACTAGGCATTATATATTTATTGTAGCTAATACAGCTTACGTAGCTTACGTAAGTTTTAACTGGCAGAAAAACCTATCTTAGTATAAAGTTGTTTGTCCATACTTTAAAGTAATGTATATATAATATTTTTTTTATACTTTTTGGTGCAAGTTTTTTTTTAACGTTTACGTCTATGTTATAATATATATAAATATAGTTTAAAATAAGTAATTATAATTTGCATGTTTATTTCATGCATTTTGTTCGATTCAGATTCTAAATGGAAGAACCGCTTGCAAAAGTGGCAGTGGGTTCAACTCCCACCTGAATTACTTGATAATGTAGAATTTTTTAAATATTTATTGCATTTAAAACAGATAAAAACAAGTTATATCAACATGTATATAAATGTGCTTTTAGGCGTGTAATTGTTGGCACACAAACATTTGACATTATTGAAAAAGCACATAAAGAGGCTGTACATTCAGGTGTTGCAAAAACTTATGAAAGGGTTTGGGTTTTTATCATATTTTGTTATTTTGTCTTAAATATGCTTGGAATTATTTATAGATATCTCGAACATATGACAACATACCAAGAACGGCTGTGGATTTTTATATTCGAAATTGTGTAACTTGCGCATTAAAAACCATTCAAATGAAAAAAAGCCCCATTACGACCAATTATTCCAACTGTAAGCAAATGTTTTGTGTTAAAGTTGTGCATTTTTAGTTTTTTTTTTTTTTTATTTAATTCTTAATTCCTAATTTATGCCATGATAAATAACAAAAAGATTAAAAGAAGAACGTCAACCTAAATGTTTACCAATTTGAATTTTTTGCACAAATTGATTTAATTTAATTGACATGCAGACAAAAAGAATTTAGTTTTTTACTTTACCTGTAATTTTGAAATTGAAATAACACATACTATAATACTTGTTCTGTCTACTATGTGGGGGAAACAAACTCCGACAGAGAAAAAAAAGACCAAGAAGAAGAGAAAATGTGGATAGAACGCTTACTAAAACTTAAAAGGAACGGCAGTCTTGAAAACATTTTCTTTGACGCAACCAATCCGGAAAAGTCTGGCGGTGCAGGTTGAGTTGCAGCCAACATGGAGTACCTTTTAAAAAGGATCCAATTCCTTTCAAGTTCTCAACCAGATAATTGACTTAGATATTTTATTAATGTGACGCAATAACAGTTAGGAACTATATGCTTGAAGATGTGTCAAATCATAAACCACTGCACGCTGCACATGTGTGCCAGACAGCCTACTTCCAAGATAGGGTGTGGTTCTTTATGCCATCCCTTTGTGGGCAAACCTGTTAAAAAGGCTTCGCCCAAGATGGGGTGTCTTTTTTATGCCACCCCGTGGTGGGCAAACCTGCTAAAAAGGCTTTGCCAAAGATGGGGTGTCGTTTTTATGTCAACCCGTGGTGTGCAAACCTTAAAAATGTGGTGGGCAAACCTGGTAAAAAGGTTACACCCAGGATGGGCTCGAAATTGTGTGTGGAATTTTAGTAGTCATAGTATCAACTCTTTCGTACAATAGCCCCTATGGCTCACGTTTCTTCCAATTTAAAAACACTTCTCTTCTATGATCCAAACAGTTCTCTTCTGTACGATGGCCCCTATGGCTCACTTCTCTTCCAAATCAAAAACACTTCTCTTCTATATAACGAAACACTTCTCTTCTGTATTTTGACACTTCTCTTCAGTGTTTTGACACTTCTCTTCTACACTTAACACTTCTCTGCATGTGGCTCTTTACAACTTGAATTCTAAAATCTGGTCTGCAATTTTACATCATTGGTCCGTAATTTTAACCTGTTGTGAGGTTTATTACACGGGACCAGTCCGCTCGCCATGTGACATATTTTTTCAACAAGATTAAGGTCTGATGATGGTACTGAAAACTGTATTTTGGAAGCTGTTGAGATTGCATTAAGATCTCAGCATAATGACGAATATGCTGGCACTGGCAGTTTTATTGTTGGTACACCAACAGCTAAACAAAGAATTGAGTCTTTTTGGTCACAACTTTCAAAAGACAGACCAAGTTGGTGGAGGTTATTATTAGGGAACTTGCACTTAGGATTTTTAGATGCTGGTGATGCACTCATTGCTGAATGTGTACGCTACTGCTTTATGGATTTGATCAGAAAGAACCTTAATGAATTTGCGATCTGTTGGAATCAACATCTGTTAGCACCAAGCAAAGGTGCTACTGCTCCCCGTGGAAGGCCTGATACATTGTACTTTGTTCCAGAATTATATTGTTGCGAGTCTTTTAAAAAAACTTTAGATCTTAATGAGCTAGAAGAATTTAGCGAACTATCTGTACCAGATCACGATAATGAGCCTAAATTTATTGAATTTGCGGAAACAGTTCTTCCAATGGAGGGTTTCTCCAAACTTAAAGGTTACCTCCCATGAAAAATCAAGTTGAGCTCATATGAAAGAGCTTGAAAGGTTGTCTAGGAATTTAAACATTTTTTTAAAAATTCTTGATTGGTTCTTTAGAATTTGGACTAAGAAGATACAATAATTATGCATGATGTCTGCAAGGGAGTTAATTTAACATTTTTGAAAAGCCATATAGAGTTAAAAAGATTTTCTGGCCATTCACTTTGACGGGTTTTGAACATTCTACATATTTTTTTTACTTAGTTACCATAATTATGCTCAATGCATACTCATGACATCTCATGACATTTCAAGACATATATCTCGAGAACGGATCAAGATTTTTCAAAAAATAAAAAGATTTATAGACAACTTTCAAAGATCTTTAATATGAGCTCAACTTTATTTTTAGCGGTAGGGAACCTTTAAGCCAGATACAGCTCATGAAGCTATTGATTATTATATTGCCTTGATTTATGCAGTCAAAAGATATATGTAATACAACACCTGTAACAATGTAAAATACTTGGATTTTAGAAATATATATCTTGCTTTTCAAAACCACGAGTTATTTTCCTAACATTGCTGCAAAAAAATATCTTGGTTTTTGTAAACCACGAGTTCTGTTCCTAACAGACATTGCAATCAATGTTTATTCCCGGATAAAGTAGGGTCAATTGTAAGCCGCAAAACATTCTAGTTTCGCCGAATCGCAATTATAAAAGTTCAAAGTTAGTGGAAACTAGATAAAAAAAAGCAATCTCGTATTACGCTTCTGGGACCGTATAAGAATATAGCTTGAAATTTCGAAAAGTTTTTCCCGCGAAAAATCTAATTTTGCAGAAACGTTAATATGCCCCGTAAGAATTTATGCAAACTTTACTGGGTCTAAAATTTCCTATGCGCAGGGCCCGGGGTGTGCCATTTATTCATAAACAAGATCTGGATAAATTCGTATATTAAGGACCAGATTCAGTCTGGGAAATTTTCGAGCTTATGGAAGAGAAGTGTTTCGCACTTGGAAGAGAAGTGTTTCGCACTTAGAAGAGAAGTGTTTCGAACGGAAGAGAACTTTGGGTATCAAAGTAGAGAAGTTTTTTATACAGAAGAGAAGTGTTTTTATACAAAAGAGAAGTGTTGTTACAAAGAAGAGAAGTGTTTTGACTAAGAAGAGAAGTGTTTTGATTGAGAAGAGAAGTGAGCCATAGGGGCCATCGTACTTCTGCACTTAACACTTCTCTGCATGTGGTCCCAAACTTTCACTTCACAAGTAATTTTAAAAATCTGGTCCGCAATTTTACACCCATGGTCTGTATAATTTTTTTCACTTTTCGCTAGAAGCATACTTGGCTAACACGTGCTCAATTTACGAATAAAAATTATTAAAATATTGTAGCAGGTCCCGAAGCATGTGCATGACTAAAATAATATCACGAATCAATTCAGATCAGTAGCAAAGTAATTAATTTTATTTATCAAAATTACAATAAATGGCAAAATAGATGGCTACCGAGAGTCCTCAAAATCATGGTGGTGTCAACCAAGCAATTTCCTTTCAAAAATGTCAGGCTAGGATTTTAGATTAAAACAATACGTACTTTGTTTAGAACAATAAAGAAATAATGGCCAGCCTGGTTAAAATTTTGGTGTTCTTATAAGAACATGCGTATTAAAAAAGATAAACGAATGCCTTAAACGGATACGTCATTTATTCACTCTCGTCTCCCTAAAATATAAAAAACGCAAAAAACCTGGAGGATCACAAAATGTCTTGTCGACTCTATCAAAAAGCAAGACATTGACGGTATCTACGACGTTGAAAAAACAAAAACAGCTAAAGCACAAGTTAGAACTTTAAAATTGGATATCCAGAAAGAGAATCTCGCCCTATGCGGAAATAACATGACGGTGAAGAAGTTAAGGTAAACGACATCAACCAACAAAAAAGAGTCTCCAATTGGCTCAATGTATTGCCAATCACTTAGCAAGGTTTTTATCTCAACAAGCAAGAGTTTTAGGATACAATTGGAGCATTCCAATTTACCCAGCAGTTGCGTTTGTGGAGCTCGATTTGACGTTGAACACAGCATGAAGTGTAAAATGGTTGGCTTTGTTACGAGACGTCACAACGACATTCGTGACCTCACATCAAAGTTATTCAAGGATGTTTGTCATGACGTACAGTTAGAACCGAATTTGCTACCGCTGACTGGAGAACGTTTCGATTTAAAGAGTGTAAAAACCGGTGATGTTTGTAGACCGGACATTCGTGCTCGTAATTTTTGGATAAACAGCCAACAGACGTTTGATGTAAAGGTTTTTGACCCCACTGCCTCGAGGTGCAGCAACCAAACTTTACAGTGTTGATAATGGCAGTTTCACGCCGCTTATATTTTCAATTCACGGAAGCATGGGTCGCGAATGCATGACTTTTTACAGTCGGCTTTCGGAAATGATAGCGGATAAGAAGAACATACCCATTTTAACTGCAGTCACACATATACGCACAAAACTTTGTTTTGCTCTGTTGAGATCTGGTTTAATATGTTTAAGAGGTTCGAGAAGTTTATATAAAAAGTTCGATGGAGGAGATGATATTGTGGTTGATCATGAAATTTCAAAGTTGAACTGTTAAATCGTTAGCTAGGAATATGTTGTGTTATGTCGTAAATTAGTCCCTCGTAGTCATATAATGTTCTACTTATTGTTGTAAAATTATGTGTAAAGAAATATATCGCATATAAATATAAAAACCTGGAGGTGACGGGTTGGTCATTTATTCAAAAAACGTGGGTTTGCGAAATCTAGCTCAATCAATATTCCAGACCGGAATTGGGTCTGAGAATTTTTTGAGTTCATGGAAGAAAAGTGTTTCTCACTTTGGAAGCGAAGTGTTTCGAACGGAAGAGAAGATTTCAGAGGAAAGAAGAGAAGTGTTTTACCTAAGAAGAGAAGTTTTTTGACTAAGAAGAGAAGTGTTTTTATTAAGAAGAGAAGGGAACATAGCAAACGTGCTCCACAATTTCGCAATAAATACATAAACTTTTAACACAAAGTGGAATGGGTTAAGTAAAGCTAGCCGTACCTAACAGCCGCACCTTAGCCGTACCTTAGCCGTACTTAAGAAAATTCGTAATTAGCAGCTCTGTGTAAGACCACTTGCTTCTAAATGCCGATAAAAATGATGCAAAATGGAGCACTCCATCGTCGAGCCCCAGTAACCCCCAGGGAATCCTCAATGATGAAATACCGATAATAATATATCTTACATGTATTATAATTTTTATAAAATGATTTTAATACAAATACAAAAGAGATTTTTAAAATTGAATGTATGAAAAACATTAGTAAAGTAAGATTGAACATTATTACGCTGCGGACAATATTAGAGCTAGCGCTAAAAGTGACTACAGCTGGCTAAATTTAAATACGGTTGCCAAAATAAGGTACGGCTAGATAATATTAAGGTACGGCTGGGTCTTATCATATAAGAAACAATTTCAAATGCTAAAAACGTTCAATAAAAACGAAATTATGTTAGGTACGGGTAGCCAAAATAAGGTACGGCTGGAAAATATTAAGGTACGGCTGGGTCCTATCATATAAGAAACAACTTCAAATGCTACAAATGTTCAATAAAAACGAAATTATGTTAGGTACGGCTAGTCAAAATAAGGTACGGCTGGACCATATTAAGGTACGGCGGCCCTATCATATAAGAAACAACTTCAAAAGCTAAAAACGTTCAATAAAAACAAAATTAAGTTAGGTACGGCTAACCAAAATAAGGTACGGCTGGACAATATTAAGGTACGGCTGGGACCTATCATATAAGAAACAACTTCAAAAGCTAAAAACGTTCAATAAAAACAAAATTAAGTTAGGTACGGCTAACCAAAATAAGGTACGGCTGGACAATATTAAGGTACGGCTGGGACCTATCATATAAGAAACAACTTCAAATGCTAAAAACGTTCAATAAAAACGAAATTAAGTTAGGTACGGCTAGCTAAAATAAGGTACGGCTGGACCATATTAAGGTAAGGCTGGATTTTATTATATAAGAAACAACTTCAAATGCTAAAAAAAAATTAATATAAACGAAAAACAATAAGTACGTAGAAGAAGTAGAGTTTACTGGAAAGTAAAGTGCGGGCGAGGTTAAGAAAAAAATTGTATGCAATATGCTCTACTAGGTTGGCTCCACATTGTTTTCTGCACAGGAAAATAAAAAAATGCTACTTTGAAAGTGATGCGGTAAATCTTCTGTCTAACTGAGGTATAGACAGTGAATGTCTGAATAAGGAGTAGAATTAACGTTTTCGCCAGTTGAAGGACACACGCGTTTTTATTCGTTGGATGTTATAGTTAATGGAAGAGATGTAAACTTTTTATATAAAACAAAAGAACTTTTAAAAAATTTTAATATTCGTTGTTGTTTATGAGTGCACGTTTTTTTAATGATGGAAAACGATAAGAAAAAGGAAGAACCTAATAAAGCCGCGAACAATGTGTGAGTAAAGGTTTTTGATTTTTAATTTTGATTGTGTTAACTGTGTCCCGATTTAATTCAGCATATACACTTTTTATAAAAACAATTTTTTATAAGAACAATAAGGTTAAAAATTATTGACAAATAAGAACGAAATAACAACTATACTCAAGGGCAAAATTTTACTGATTTTTCTAAAAACAACCAACAAACATAAAGAAATATTTCTTGACATAATTAAAATGAGAATGCGCTAACACATTAACAAATAAGATGAAAAATAATAACCAAGAGAATCCAAGTCTAGGTGGTTTTTACAAAAAAAACTGTCACTTCATTCCTCACACACTCTTTTTTTCTATTACAAGAGCAAAATATACACTACTATTTTCTATTTTCAACACCTAAAAAATATTTTATGCTCAGATGAAGTACACTTCTTGGCATACTAGTTTAAACATGCAAAATCACGCCTGGTATTTTCGGTATGTTGTCAAATGTGGTCAGCCCGTGTTATGAGTTGTCCTTATTGAAGCAGAATGCGGAGATTTTGATTCTGATAAGAAAAAGTAGCGAGAAGTTGGGACCGAGGAACAGTCATACATAATGGCAGATGATTCTCCATTTAAAAAACATTACACGCAATTGTACTACACAAAAAAAGCTGTTATCGAAAAGCAAGTTCATGAAGACAAGGTTTCAAATTTGTTCTCGCCAACATTATGCAACATTATGCTGGCATCGTGGGTCATTTTGCTGCGTTCTTGCTTTTAATTCACCAACTGATTTCGATAACCAGAGCTTAGAATCGATGTTGGCGAAGACAGCAATAAAAGATAAGAAAAGCTTAAGGACTGACTTGGTGTTCCTTGTACTTCCATATGGTATTCTTTTAATTGATATCAACGAAGTCAAATTTTACAATATTGGCAACGAAACGTTTTTGAATTCAAGTTAGTTTTATTATTACTTCACTGCTATTTTGTAGCGTTTTTAAACTTTTTAAATGTAATGAGGTTATAAGGCTAAAAGTGTTCTTGAAGCGTTCTTTAAAGTCAGGAAACAGGTAACACAGGTTCTTTGATTTTTGTGACAAATGTTCTTACCTACTAAGATACTGTTCTTAACTTGTTCTAAATTTTAACCTAGAAATGCATTATGTTGTTTTACGGCTTTACATGCGTACACGTTCGTTCTAGTAAAATGATTTAAAGCAGTAGGAGATGTTTTTTGAAAAGCATAAATATAATTTCTTCTTATTTTCTATTTCAGGTGTGACATTTGTAAAACTTATTCATTTTGCAAATGTTCTTTATTTACAAAGGACAGGGATCTATCCAAAAGATACATTTTCTATTGTTAAATTGAAAAAATCGGAAAATGAAACATCTCAATCTCATCAAACACATGCTATTTGTTGCGAAGTACTATTCGGTCTTCTGAACAAGAGAAACATCCTGACTTATCCATATAAGTTTCGGCAATTGCTTTTGGTAGCTCAATGTTTGATTGCAATCGATTTGGAGAATACAGATGGTTGTTTACGACAGATTAAAGCCTTTTTAGAGTCCCGTTTCTCATACTTAAAGCTGATCACGCTGGACAGCCATCCCAGCTCGCATTTTTCGTGCCTTGTTGAATCAGACGAAACACTTTTTGTAAAGGAGATTGCAACAAACAAAGTAGTTAAAGACATGCAACGTCTTTTTCAAAATGATATTTCATATCAACTTTCTGAAAATATATGTAAGCATGTTTTGAAATTTATTTGTTCTGAAGCGTCCTTTATACGTTCTTACTGTTGTGCAACAGTCAATGATGAAACCTTCGATAAAAGCATCGCCACTATCATCAGAAGTCGACAATATCGAAGTAATATGGAGAGAATGTCATTAGCAGCGTCAAGGAAGGAAGCCCTGGCCAAGTTCTTACCCAGTATTTTTTTGAATTGTTTGGCAATTGGGTTAAGAGTCACACTGACTGACTTTAAACAGAACTGGCCTGTATCTATCCCAGCTACCTCTAAATCACTCTTTACGACCTTTGATTTTATCGACATCTTTCTTTTACAGTTGTTAGCGTTTCGATATATTGCATCAAGATCGGATAGATCTGTTACAGATTTGGTCCTAGAAATGGAAACGTTAGAGAATGTAAGCAATCAATCTGACACTGATAGTGATATTTATTAAAATATAATTATATATTATCGTGTTCGTATTTGTTAAAACATTTTGTTTCTTAGGTAATATTTTTTATATTTTCAGCTATACAATTTATTTTACTTTAAATAGATGTGCAGCCGTACTTTAATTTTGATCAATGGTAGCCGTACCTAACCTAATTTCGTTTTTATGGAACATTTGTAGCATTTGAAGATGTTTCTTATACGATAGGACCCAGCCGTACCTTAATATGGTCCAGCGTACCTTATTTTAGCTAGCCGTACCTAACCTAATTTCGTTTTTATGGAACATTTGTAGCATTTGAAGATATTTCTTATACGATAGGACCCAGCCGTACCTTAATATTTTCCAGCCGTACCTTATTTTAGCTAGCCGTACCTAACTTAATTTCGTTTTTATTGTACATATTTTAGCATTTGAAGATGTTTCTTATACGATAGGACCTAGCCGTACCTTAATATTTTCCAGCCGTACCTTATTTTAGCTAGCCGTACCTAACCTAATTTCGTTTTTATGGAACAATTTTAGCATTTGAAGATGTTTCTTATACGATAGGACCTAGCCGTACCTTAATATGGTCCAGCCGTACCTTATTTTAGCTAGCCGTACTTAACTTAATTTCGTTTTTATTGTACATATTTTAGCCTTTAAAGTTGTTTCTTATATGATAGGACCCAACCGTAAAATATATGTTGTCTTATAATTTTCATATTTTTCCTCTCTTTTCCTTACCTATCCCCTTTATTTTACTTTACTTGATAAGTCGCATTGAAGTTCACCGCTCGTACTAACCACCTTTTTATTGCCGGCCGTACTTAATTTGTCGATTTGGGAATCACCTTCCCGCGCTCTCCCCCGTTTGGTTTCTATAAGAGCAAGATGTTTCGTTAACATTTTTCGTATTTTGCGGGTTCATTGGCGATTGAGAAACAGAAATTCAGTGACACAACAAATTTACCACTACGATTAGCTCAGTTTTTTCCATTAAAATACATTACCTCACCTTAAAAAGAAAAGTGTAGTTACGTACGGCTAAGGTACGGCTTAGGTACGGCTGTTAGGTACGGCTAGCTTTACCTAAGCAGTGGAATGTCCTTGAAAATGAAAAAACAAGTTCTTTGATTTGTTTTTTTTCTTTAAACCTTTTTAAACGTTAGCTAGGCATTTAAAATTTTAAACGAACGACGATTAACATTATAGTTTTTTCTTGATCTATTTTGCTAACTGCTTATATTTTTTATTTATTAAATAAAGATCATAATACTAATGTTGCTAAAATTGCGATGTAATCACAGTAGATCACAATGGTCATGATAATTTTGTGATCGTGACAGCATCATGGATTGTGGCAATGCTTATGATAAGCAGTTCACAATGTGAGGTGTCCTCATTTTAGTACTGTACCCCCGTCAAATTTGCTATAGCATGAAAAACGGAGGTTAAGCAGAGAATGATGATGATGATAAACAATGGTTTACGCGAAGTTTACATGACCTTCGTGTGCACGAGACATGAACTCTATTGTTTTTGACATGCAAAATTACCTTCTGTATTTAAGGAGTATATACTGTATAATGTAATGTACACTCTTACAAGTTAATCATATTTCAACAATTTTTTGTAGATACGTTTAGATCTGAGAATAATACCTTGTTATGTCAGATTCTGGCCCTGGAGTATTAAGACGAAATCGTCCTGGTACATGTGCACAGGTATGTGTTAATAAAATGGCAGCAAATATTATGTGATTACTGATTAAATTGTGGAATGCAGTATGTTCACTTTGGCTGGTGTAAACAACCTGGGAAATTTAGACTTTAAATGCACCCGGTCAATGGCCTGGACGTTGTCTTCAGTATGTTGAGGAAAAAATTACTACTTTCTGCCCAGCGAAGTGTTCATCCACCCTGCATAAGAATTGTTTGCTGTCAGACCCAGCAAACTAGCATTAATCAGTGTAGAACTAAATCCATGTGATTAGCACAACCAAAGTAATATTAATGTACTAGCTGGGGGACCTAGCATCGCATGTCGAGGTAAGCCACAAGTAAAAGTGTTACCCATCATTTAAAAACCCTGTGACGCAATAAATAAGAACCGTAAATTGTGCAACACATTCAGGGGAAGTACTCTAGTATAGGTATACATATGTCGGTAAAAGTTCAAAAAAAATGTTACTCCAAGCTGAGTGCTTAGTACATGTAAACGATGTGACACATTCATATAGCTAGGTGTAATAGTCTGTTCCAAAAATATATATTATCGCAACTTCGGCTAAACAGAAAAACAGGAAACAGCTCCTTGCTAACACTGGACTGAGCGATTAGTACAGGTAAACAGTGTTGCAGAGATGAGTATATATATACATAATACAATTTTTAAAAAGTTTATTGAGACTTCAGTTAAAAAAAAAAATCGGAAACCGCCCCCGTTATCCTGTTCAGTTAAAATACTCAGCATTTTTATTTTGCAACGTAAGTTTTCATAACAGTAATAAAAGTGGTAGCTGCCTAACTGCATTTATTTAGCATAAGAATTAAGAATTGTGTTGCAGCCAAACACAGTGCATTTGCCTACCTTCACTTGTTATCTAGAAGTAGCTTAAGGAGCTCTTTAACAACAACTTTATCATAAAAATAAGTAATATTGGCTATGATAAAAAGCTGTTATACAAACTGAATAGTAATAACTAAGGGTAGCTAGCTAGGTGGCTGTAGAACAATCCTTAAAAACCTTTGTTCCTAGCCAAAAATCCTAAAAATGGTGTGTGTGACAATATATTTATCTTAACATGTAAAAACATATAGAAAACAAATATTACAAAATAAAAAGGTTTTACAAGAAAAAAAAGGTCAAACAGACCTAGAACCTTTACTGACTATGACCACCTTCAAAACCAAAATGGCCTTTGTCATCATGTTCCCTCTTGGCATCGCTAGGCCGCAAAAATCTTGTATATATTGTTTTTTTCAAAAAATTAGGCATTTTGATTGGTATAAGTAAGTACTATAAGTACTATGATCATGATGAATTTATAGCACTTCCAAAAAGCCTTTTTTAAATCCCTTTTTTTTTTGTTTGCATATAAATGTTGTTTTTCTTTCTAAGCATATTAATGAACTAGATGACCTAATCCATTCTTTAGATTACCCATTCAGTGTTGTCGGTCTTTCTGAAACAAGAGTCCAGAATCATTCTCCTATTCCATCGTTTGATGGATACTCAACTTTTTTAACACCAGCAGAGGGTTTAGCAAGTGGGACAGCCCTTCTTGTTTCAAAAAAATTCAATTGTAATTCTCGAGATGACTTATCTAGTCTCTGCTACTCTCCAAAACTACTTGAGTGAACTTTTGTTGAAATTTCCAAGAAAAAATCTGACATCACAGTTGGTTGCATTTACAAGCACCCTTCTTTATCCCTAAAAGAATTTAATTCCTTTTTAACACCAATCTTTAGTAAAACTAACCTTGAAAACAAAACTTTAATTCTTATGGGAGATTTCAACATTGATCTTTTGAAAGTAGAAGAAGACCCCCAAATTGCCTCATTTCTTGACCTTGTAAGCTCAAATTTCCTTCAACCTCATATTACTCTCCCAAGTCACATAACTCCAGCTTCAAAAACACTAATCGACAACATATACATGTCTATGTCCAATCATAAAACTATTTCAGGAAACCTAATATCAAGTTTCTCTGATCATCTACCACAATTTCTACTATTATATTCTGATTATCAGACCAGTAAAATTAACACCAAACAACACTATAGAGATTGGAAATTTTTTGATGAAACTGGCTTCAAGAAAAAGTTATCCAGTAAAAATTGGTATCAGGTTTTTGATTTTAACGATGTAAATAGCTCTTTTAATTCTTTTAACACATTTTTTGATAATGATTTAAATACTTTTGCTCCCCTTAAATTGATGACTATAAAACAAATCAAAACTAAATCTAAGCCATGGATTACTGCAGGAATAAGGGAGGCTATATCAAAGCGAAATAAACTATTAAAAACTTTTATTAAAACAACAAATCTAATCCAGAAAACTAACATCAATAATCAATACAAGCAGTACAGAAACCGTATAGTCGATCTAATTCGTAACAGTAAAAAAAAACCATTTCACAAGATACTTTGAAATAAATTTAAATACCAAAATTATCTGGAAAGGGATAAATAAGATCTTAAACAAAGTAGACAACAAAAATAATAACAACAACGTATCTCTTAAGATTAACGATCAACAAATTAATAATCCCCTTCTCATTTCTAATAGTTTTAATAAACTTAAATTTATATTTATAATAATTTTATTTATAATGGAAAATTCTAAATATAATGATGGTGGCCATCTCCTTAGATTAGTTATTTAACTTGTGTGATGGTCTCCAGCTTGTTTAAAGTTTTAGCAATTTGTCTAGTTAAAGTTCCTTTTTTCGATAGAACATTTTGTTTTTGTAATTAGTTATGTTCTCAGCAAATAAACTCTTACTTACTTATGTATACTACGTGCAAGCGATCCAAACAAAGTAATAAAACTGTCAGTAAAAGTTGATAAATATTAAAACCACTAACCTTTTGTTTTCTATAAGACTTTCTAATATTCTCCTTCCTCAGGATCTTTTGTTCTGATAGTCTATAATCTTTTTGATGGAATCCAACAGCTTCTCTTGCTTTCTAATATTCTTCCTTGCTCAATAATACTTTCATCCAATACTCATATGCAATCTTTCTTGTATAACCCAACACCTTCTTAGCTATATTTACGGTGTCAGTGCTATTGCCTTACTCTTTGTTCTATATGACAATAAATATATGTTAACAATCTTCCCCTCTTTTCTTTCTTTTGTCAGTTTGATCAACTTTTAGTTTAACCAAATTTATTAACAGAATTGAATGGATATCCATATGCAGCTATAATCGAGTTAACAACAACATAAGTCATTTGACACATAAACAAAACAGCAACTTTAACCAATTCATATTGTGGCCAGTTTAACGAAATCAACTCCAAAATGGTAAGTATTAACAAAATAACAAAAATGTTTAAAATATGTACACATCTCTCCTCAGATCTCCTTTCTTTTTCTTTTTCTTGTTTGAGTACACCAGTTGCCAACGTAAAAAGAAGATTCTTGCAACTGGCTCCTCGTTTGGTAAGACAATCAGCGATTTGCTGTTTTTTTGAAACCCATGTTATTTGATTCATTTCTTTATTTCGAATCATTTCTTTCAAAATAGCAAAATCTACTTTTTATTGACTGCCACGAAATGAGGGATAGTGATTGATTTAGTTGATTCGCTAAGAAAATTAAGAATCCACCTTGAGACCCTTCTCCCTTTAGATTAGCAAAGATGCATCATGAAATACTAGAAGTTTAGCTTCCTCTATGTTTCCAACTGCCTTGAATTTCAATTCCACAGGTTTACATTTAGCTTAAAAGTTTAAAAAACGTTTGGTACCACCCTAACAAAAGCCATCTACATGGGTTGTCATAATTCCATGTAGACGCCCATCTTTTCGATAGTAGAACAATCCTGCATCAAATTTACTTACTGCAACTCCAAGCTTTAACAGTTCCTCCTTTACTCTGAAATACCATGTTCTAGATGCATCTGCAAGGTCATAGACTGTGTTATTCAATTTTCAGACATATCCATCTTTCTGGAACTCTTTAGGTGGTTTAAGGTATATATCTCTTTTAATGGGTTTTCCTTGCAAAAAGGCAGCTTTAATATCAATAGAGTTACAGTCCCATTCCTTACAAGCTAAAATTGACAACATTAAACGTAATGATTTCTTTGTGCAAGTTGGAGAGTCTGTGTGAATTGGTTTTTCAAACTCCTCAAAACCTTCACCACTAATCTTTGTCCATCAACATTCTTCTCTGTCAGAATCCATCTGGTGCTAATGCAACTTTGCTTTTTTTCTTCCACTTCAACAAAAACTTTATTTTCGATCCAGTTGTTCAATTCCTTCTCCTTGGCAGACTTAATCTCATTTTCATTGGCTTTATTCAAGCATATCAAAGCCTCTTGTGATACCTTTTCAGCAAAATCCCACTCTTCAACCTTTGTCCAGTCTAAATTCTCAACATTCCCAACTTCATTAACAATATTCAGCCAATTCCTATACTTTCCACTTGCTTTCCCAGCTCTTGAGTGCACAGTTCCTGTTTTCCAACCAACTTCCGTTTTGTATTTCACTATATCTTTTAGTGTTTGGCATGATATTCTTTGCTTTCACATTTGTCTTCAATAAATTGTTATTCTCAAATGAAGTATCCATACCTGTATCATTATTAATATCACTGTTAGTAATTGATGCTTCACTACTTAATTCCTCATCTTCCAATATTTCCTTTCCAGTTTCCTGTTTGTCTTCATGGTCAATTTCCACTTCTACATGTGCTTCTAACTTTTCTACTTTTAATCGTAGTCTGCATGGATGCATTCTAACATATGTTGATCCATGCTTCACTAGAACTTGCTGACTTTCTTGTCCTATCACAGTAGCAGGACCCTTCCAAGTATCATCAGATCTCCGTTTATAATATACTTTATCTCCTGTTACATACTTCACACCTGTTGAAGGTCTTACATTATGTTTCAAGGCTCTTCGGAGCTTTTCAAAGGATTCAGATTTTATAAAGGCAGCATGCAATGCGTTCAAGTTATCAGCAACTACTTGACTACTTGTCCTTCCTTCTAGAGCGGGTGGATCATTCATTTCTATAACTGGAAAGTTGGGATTGCTGCCAAACACTAGTTGGTTCGGTGAAAAGCCATGTACGTTTTTTTAAGGAATTCTTAGCAGCAACAGCCCAAGCCACAGCTGTTTCTAATGAATAATTAGGCTTGTCCATCATTTTACAGACTGTATTGCCAAGTGTGGAATTATGTCGCTTAACAAGTCCATTACTCCATGGGCTCTTAGCAGCTGTTGTAACAATATTGATGTTTAAATTCTCACACATGCTACGGTAATCCTCATTATCAAATTCCCCAACATTATCCACTAAAAACTTTTTAGCAGACCCAAATATGGAAATCCAGTTCTTAAAAATTGAGTTAATGATAATTTCTTTCCTTTTACTTCGAATAACACAGGATGCACTAAATCGGGTCAAGTGATCAACAAGATGTAACAACCAAATTTTATCACCATACGACCATTACTTCAAATCCATGGCAACGCATTCATTAAATACTGTTGCATGTTGTAACCCAACAATTGGTCTTGGTTGATTTCTTCTCTACTTGATGCATGTATCACAAGTATCTGAAACTTCAGCAATCATTTTTAAAAGATCTGGGTCAGTTACATCAGCATTTCTCAAAAGCTGCTGAAGCTTTTGATGGATGCGCAAACTGTTTATGCAATTTCAGGGCCACTTTTTCTTTTTCTTGAGTATCATCCAAATTATTCATTATCAGAAATACTTGAGCAGAAGTCTTTTCAATTTCGCTACCCTCTGTGTTAATGGAAATACAATAATGTTCGGTGGAACTAAATTCGATCTGGTGTTCTTGTCCCAGAATTTCAACCTTGTCATTTTCAGAATCAATAAAAACTTTTGCATTCTTCATTGCTTGCTTACTAAATAGTAATGGTAAGTCCTTGTCTATAACTTCTGTTGTTATGCTAACATATTTTCCACTAAGCCAAGCAGGGATGGTGACACGTTTTGTTGCTTTGATTTCTTTACCATCTCTGAATTTAAAAACTGTTGATGATGGCTCTTCTTTGATTGATGAAGCATCCTCGTCTGAAAGACTTTCTACATAATAGTTTAACCAATTCTGCCCGCAAACTGTTTTAGTGCAACCAGAATCCAATACTGCCATGGTAAATGTCTCACCAACGAGAGTTTCCATTATTTCCTCCGTATAAAATTGAAGTTTAATCTCATCACTCTTACTTTTAGCTTTATCTGGACACTCCCTAGCAAAATGGTAAATACTTCCACAGATGTAACATCTTGGACGATCACCCGATCTTCTATTCTCCTCTCTGTCATTTCGATTTCCACTGCTTCACGATAATCCTTTAACCTATACTCTTGTGTTTCTCGTTGCCCATGATATCCCTGACACCGTCTGTTCCACCCTCTGTCCGCATACCGTGAGTGAGGAACCTTGCTGTGTGAAGCACCATAAAATGTCTCGTTGGAAGTACTATCACCCGAAACCTCATTAATTTGAACCGGCGCATCGTCATCTTCTTTTGAATTTGAAGATTCATTAAATACCTTCTTAACTTGATCAACCATCAAGTTATACTTTAATTCTGGAATTGTTGCTCAAACAATTTCTTTCTGTTGCGTAGGAAAGTTAGCACTATTTAAATATCGATAAGCTGTAACAGCATCTGGTAAATCAATATCATACTTTTTCAAATTATAGTAAAGGTCTTCAAACTCAATGGTATAATCCTGTAACGACACGTCCTTCTTCCTTTTAAATTGCTCAAATTTTTCCTATGCTTCATATGCACGATGCTTTACATCTTTAAGAAATATCTTGTCCAATTTGTCCGTAGGTTTTGTAATACCATCTTCAGTTTTTAAATCTCGAATATCAAGTTGTAAGGCAGTCTTTTTAGCCTTACCATCTAATGAAGCAAATACAGCTAAAGCTTTCTTCTCATCAGCTAAATCTGTCAGTGCGTGCCACACTTCTAACCCCTCTTTCCAATCAATATAATTGGACCCATCTTTTAACACAGGTGGATTTTTGTAACGTGTTGAGGTCATAATATAGATCGTTCCAATTCTGCTACCATTGATAAATATATTAAAACCACTAACCTTATATCTTTTATAAGATAATCATTATTGGTTTAATTCTTAAATAATAAATGTGACGCCACAATGTTCTTATCATAAACTTTTATATTTAATTACTGCAGTTAAAAATTTCAAAAGAGTTCGCGCAAAATAGATTGCTAAAATTGATCTTGCAACCTATCGTGATTAAACAATCGTTCGCGCGGGGTCATTGTTTATCAGCGCGGCAATTATTTTCATAAAAAAAACAAAAGCTATCGCAATGCTATTGTTCTGTGTAACTATTCATGCGAGTTTCGCGTCCGCGGTAGATTACATTCCGACTGTACTGAAAGGTCGACCAACAACATGGCTTTTTTCATGATCCATCCAAAAAATATGACAGCTATCAACCGGAGAGCAGTAGAACCGAAAAACTGATTTGTGATTTTTAATTCAACACAGTGCACCTGATTTCAAGGTTGAGATCTTCGATCGGAATGTATTAGAGTTTCAATACTTCTTCACTACATTTGAAGCTGTCATTAAAAGCAAGATCCTCAACCGTAAAGCCAGATTGACTCGATTGATCAACTATACGTCTGGTGAAGCGAAGGAATTGATCAAGAGTTTCATTTGCGATACATCAGAACATTGCTACGAAAGAGCAAAGCAACTACTGAAAGAAATATACGGTGATCAGTTCAGGATAGCAAACGCTTACAGAAAGGAGTTGAGGGACTGGCCAACCCTAAAGGCTGGAGACGTCGAAAGTTTTGGAAAATTCTACACAAGACAATTACAGTTCAAGCTGTGCCACATCATAGATGGAATCGAAAGGTTCTCAAAGTAAGACAAAGAGACTTTCATTAGGCAGAATTGGGCCACTTCGTCAAGTTTATGGAAGAACAAACAACAATCAAGAATTATCCACTCTACCCAATAGAAGCGGTAAACGATTTTACCAAAATCCAAGGCGAATCCAACAGGTATATCCAAGGAATGCTTGTATTGCACAAACAAGTACAGTCTGGAAGACTGTCCAAAAATACTAAACCTTGATATCGCAGATTGAAACAAGTTTATCGCTCAAAATCAACTCTGGTTTGAATATATACAGCCAGTGGGAGAAGGTCACATGGCGAGGAATTGTAGAGAAAGGTTGTCATGAAAAACGTGCAAAAGAAACCATCCAAGTATTCTGCATGAGTATATAAAAAGGAAGCCCAAGAAGGAAGAATATAATGGAGAAGAAGAAGCAGCTGAATTCGCCAACGCATTCACTACGACTAAGAAGGCGGCCTGCTACAAAACGAAAAACAACATAGATGTAATTAGCATGTCCATGTTACCCGTAGTGTTGACGCATCCACAAGCAAGACAAAAATTAAAAGTCTATGCTTTGCTGGATAAATGCAGTCAAGGAACATCCATAGCGGAAGGGATATTGGTCGTATGAACATGTCAGGGATATCTTCAAGAATTGTGGTGAAGACATTGAGGAGTGAATATTGTGAGAATTCGCAATTGGTCACTGGTTTTACAGTGAACCATTGTTAAGGGAATGTAAGGATTAAATTACCAAATTGTTTCGGCAGAAAAACATTCCTGATAGATCTGAAGGAAATACCAACTCCAAGCAACGTTGGACAGTGGTCACATTTGCGAATCGTAGCTAATTCATTTGATCAATATGATCCGAGCATACCAATAGGTCTTCTGATTGGTGCACATTCCTGCAGGCGTTAGAACCATTGAAGGTGATACCTGCGAAAAACAATGGTCCATATGTATTTAGAACTCGATTGGTTGGAATGTTGCGGGTTCCGTCAAGACCGATGGAATATACAGAAACCGTTTGACATGCAACAAAATAGCTGTGGTGGATACTGCTACAAACAAATTAGCACCACATCATTTCATGCAACAAAGCGAGTTGAAAGATATATCAATAAAAGATATGCTAATAAAAATGTACAATATCGATTTTTCAGAAATCACTGCCATTAATAATATGAAAAGCGAAGCAGTGGAGGATGGAGTTATCTCTTTAGGAAAAGATAGAAGTCAAAACATGTAATAAACCTGGAAGTTTTAAAGAAATTAAATCATGCTTGTTGCACCATTTCTCGGATGCATCCTGCAAAGGCTATGGAACACCTATGCACGACAAGAAAATATGGATGGACAGATTCACTGTTGCTTGCTTGGCGTAGCACTAATGTAAATGACCTCAATCCCGCGGTTAGAGTTAACTGCAGCAACGACTGGAAGCAATTAAACTTATTTGTGGCAAATCGGATACTGCACTGAGTCAATGGAAATACGTTCCCTCAGATTCAAATCCAGCCGACAATGCCTCGAGAGGAATCAGCTTCAAAAACGTTATCAGAAGCAATGGTTGGTTTAACGGACCCAAATTTCGTTGGAATGATAAGAAAGCTTGGGCTGCAGACCAATCATTCATACCAGCAGAAAATGATCCTGAACCGAGAAGAAAAGTCAGTCTATAGCATAACGAAGAGTTGCGAGGAACGTTTTTCAAACCTGCAAAAATGCATCAGAGTTATGGCATTGGTAATACGCTTCATCCAAATCTTGAAAGCATATAAAGTATGTGTGGGCCACTTGAAATGTGCTGAGCGGACACACATTGATAAAATTAGTTTAAAGAGAACACTTCGCGGAAGAACTAGAAATAATCCAATCACATGATTGGGGAGTTTGTCAAACAGATCAAAGGATCACAAAACGTGAATTAAGGAGACAAAGCGTATAAACTGGACCCTTTCGTCGACGAAGAAGGAATGTTACGCGTTGGTGGAAGACTATTTCAGATGGAGGAAGAATTTGAATTTAAGTACCAAGATGGTGTCATGAAAAAACTCATCATTCTGGAAACGGCATCACTTTACACGAAATTCGGCAGCAGGGCTACTGGATAATTCATGTAAATGCCGAATTTAGAAAATTAATCCACAAGTGCGTACGATGCAGGAGCCTCAGAGGTTAAAACGGGCAGCGAATTATGGCCCACCTACCTAAAGATAGATTGACAGCCAGCCCACTCTTCACGCACTGAGCCGTTGATCTCTTTGACCACTAGTAATCAAGCCATGCAGAAGACTTGTGAAACAGTATGGCTGTCTGTCCACTTGTATTGCTAGTAGAGCAATTCTCATAGATATCGTGCACACTCTGGAAACAGATATTGGCCTTGCGAAGATTTGTCGCTAAAAGAGGCAATGTAAGGACAATGCGCAGTGACAATATAACGAATTTCCTTGGGGCAGAAAATGAATTCGTAAAACCCCTTAAAGAAATTTACCAACAGAAGGTCAAACATTACCAACTGGGAGCCGGGTGGGACTTGATGGAAGAGAAACCCGCCTGCGGCATCACATATAGGTGGATCATAGGAATGCCAAATTTGATCTGTACATTTCATCTTGAAAGACATATTTAACCACCATGGCCAAAGCTTGAATGAGGAATCATTGCACACGATTTTAAGGGAAGCCCAGAGTATTGTAAATTAAGCCGTCGAAACATTAAGTGACCCCAACAGCATTGCACCAATATCACTAACGACGCTACTCACTATGAAGTGCAAGATTGTTTCACCGCCACCAGGAAACTTAAGGATGCACCGCTATTTTTCAGAAAACGATGGAAAAGAACACAACATGTGCTAAATGTTTTCTGGAAAAGATAAAGGACAGAATTCCTGAATGCCACACGGAATAGACAAAAGTGCCAGAAGACAAGAAGGACTTTCCTCCATTGTCATAGATCATGGTTACAGTGGATTAATTAACAAGCAACACATTGATAAAATTTTGGAAACTGTTATGATCAGTATAATCTCAAGAAGACGAACTTACCTGGAAGAAATTTCAAAAGGGTTGGAGCTCTTTAGTCTGCATGCAAAGATCATGCAAAATAAAGCTTTAATGGAACCTTTATTTGTTTGTAAAGAGAATTCAGTTGTAGATTCAAACTATCTTCTTTCACTGCTGCAACCTGTGTTTTCTTCTGATGGAAGTAGCAGGAAAATTTTGGAAGTAAAATTTCTTGATTACCTACAAGACTTTATAAACGATCTTGAAGATTCAAAAATCGTTGGAATTTCTAGTGAAGTCCTTGGTTGGTATGACAACGAAAATATGGACGAAACAATACCATACGGTCACAAAGTTAAGGCATATGAGAAAAGTAAGACCCGATACCCTATGTGATACCCGAGACCCGATACCCTGACACCGATACCCGAGACCCAATACCCTGATACCGATACCCGAGACCCGATACCCTGATTTTTTTTTTATTATTTTTTTAAATTTTTTATTTGAATATAAACGATAATAAAAACACATTTTGATATGTATATATTTCTTCATTATACGGAAATATTTGTTGCACGTAATATGCGAATATGTTGCTGGCTCAACAATGGTTTTATATCACCAGGAACTACAATGAAACTAGCATCAAAAAAATTATTTTGTCTGATCAAACATGAATAATTAAAGTGATAATAGACGTTTTTAAATTCATTAGAGAATGTTTGTTTTTTCGTTGTAGGGTCGAAATAACTCCTTTTAGTTTTCGAAACCACGATTAAATTTTCTATATTGTCTGATGGAATATTTGACTGAAATTTTCCTCCACAACCATAGCAAGTTGATACATTTTTGTGGGTGTAGTTGAGTAGGAACAAGACATAACCATTATCTGTTGGTACAGATGGTGCTGGTTTATTAACTGTTGCTGAAGGTGGAATAGGTTGCATTGATGGTGTTCTCGTTTGTGCAGAAGCTTGTGGATTGATTAATTTGTGATTGGAACCTTTTCAACGTTAGCTGGCCCTTTTCTTCTCTGAGTTGCCTTCGTTTTCTTTTTGCCCGCGTTTTTCTCTTTGGAAAAGTCTACTAGGCTTCTGACATTAGTTGTCTTTTTTTCGCATTGCTTTAAAAAAGGTTCGATCACATTCAACTTGAATGCTATGCAGACAGTATGCGCACATATTCCGAAACCTTTAAACCGATAGCAAATTTCACAGCAAGTTAAAATGTTTTTTTTCTTGTTTATTCCAACTGTGAATGGTTGTTTTTCGTTTTGAGCATTTTTAACATAATATGTATCGCCAAATCCTTTGATGACATCTTCATTGTTACCAGCTAACAATCTGGCATCTTTCATTATTTCTTCAACTATCGACTCTGGAATCCAATTTAACGTTTTCACAATCTCGACGTCTTTTCCATCTGAATTTTGAGTTTGAGAAGAAGTAATTTTCTTTTTCTGAATTATATCAGATTTTCTTGGTGTATCTTGTTTTTCAGCATCGGGGACAAGAATGTATTGAACTTATCGATTTCAGCTTTCCTTTTGGGTCGAGATCATGTTGTAAAATTTGCTCTCAATTATAAAGAACTGCTGGTATCCCTTTGCCAGTTTCCAATCCCCTATGGAGACACAGGAAAAATAATTAAACTTAAGTCCCAGACGAAAATGTTTGGCGAATTTTCGTCGAATATAGAAAAAAACACAAGTTAAGAGTTCTTTGAATCAGAGTAAGCATATAATTTCATCTTAGTATTACGATTGCAATAAAGTTTTTAGAAATAAAATATCAAATAGCCCACCTTTCCCAATTAAAGCAAGTTTGACTTTCTCTTCTTGCTTCTTTACCTCATCTTGCATCAATTTCACTGTTTGTTTCAACGTTAGTTTTCCACTTTCTTTGCTCCGTTTTATCATTGAGTTGATTGACTCATTCGCATTTTGTGTATATGGTTCTGGTGGATTACCAAGGCCACACTTGATTCTAACACTCGACAGCATTTTTTCTTTCATTGAATTTTTTTTGAAATTTTCAAAATATTCTATGAATTTTGGCCCATTTGGTTTAACTTTCCATTTTTCTGATATCTTTTCATACATTTCTTCAAACTCCTCTTCTGTTTCACAGTCCACTAAACCCTTTATTTTTGTTTCACCACTGATCTTGCCAAATATATCCTACAAAATTTCGTTTTTTTCCATACCAAGTTTTTTTGCTTGTTTGACTATATTGTCTTTGACATGTATGGAGCATAACAGATGATCGGCTTTTTGGAAGGTTGTTGTAAATGCTCGATGGATGTTTGTTTCTTCATCGGTTCCAAACGATTTCAAATTGACAGCATTAGGCTTAAATCTGACGATATTACTCGGAAGTGTGTAATATGAATCAAAGGTTTTGTGAGAATGTATAATGGTAGGTCCAATCATAACTGGATGTTCTTCAGTGTTACTTTTTACAAGTAACAGATGCTTGTAAGTGGTGATTGTTACGTTATAATCACAAATATTGAAAGTAGCATCCACACCTAAAATACTTGGCGGTTCACTGTTAATGCAAAAACGCTCAAGGTCATTTAACTGAGTATCAGTGGCCATAAACAGTGTTTGCTCCGGTGCAGTTCTTATATAACGCGTTACTTGTGCCAAGTTGACCCTGGCATAAGTCCAGCAACTCAACTAGTTCATTTTTACTGTGTAGACCATCAGTTTTTTTACTGACATCGTATGATTGTCTATAGTTATTAGGTATTTCAGCCACAGTTCGTGCATTTTCAAACCCACCAATGTTATCACTGACTTTATGGAAAGTATTTTTACCCTTTTTGTTAATATTACTACGTGTTTCTAGCAATTGTTTTCTTGTTGAGTGCAATGTTTTGCGGTTATTTTTTCCTTCTTTTTTCATATCTATTGCATGTTCGTGGCTATCAAAGTAGTATTTTATGTACACCAACGGGTTCATTCCACCAATTCCTTCGGTTACAGTGATGATGACTTTATGAAAATCACCAGTTTGTCCATGTGAATAAACAAATCTCGTGACTTTGTACTCGTGCGACTCGAACTGATCTGCAGATCTCAATTCACCATCAATATCAGTGACATAGTAAAATTTCTTTGTAGCCTTCCTCTTCATGTCAGGAATGAGATCGACTTTCACATCCCTCCAATCTCCAAGCTTAGTTGTGTCGACAACAAATTCAACATTATGTTGAACATAAACGGGTGTTGGAGAAGCAATATTTCCGGTAGGAAAGTCCTGACGAATGATCATATCTGCTATCCATTTTGTTTCGCATGACCCAGAGCTTCCAGATTTAAGAATTGGTAGCGTCAAGTCGTTATTGTAATACGATATACCTATAACATAATTTTTTTTATTATTGGCTATCCTGTTGAAAAGGTTCATTAAGCCATCAGGTGCACCAAAGAGAGGTCGTCTGATTTCTTACCGTCTGGTATGATATCCACATCACTTTCATTACCATCACTCCCATCCATCATATGAAACTATCGGAAGCTGTTTCATCACAGATACTTTCTTCTCCATTTAAACCCGCGTTATCTAATTCGAATAATTAATGACACGTAAAAATCATTGAACAGACACACCAAAATATTGTTAAAAATGTTAAACCTCCTAACCTGTTGGAAAGTTGCATTCGAATGGATTCTTCGATAAAATGTTATCTTCACTATCACTACTTGTATCTATAATATTATGTAATTATCATCAATTATAACGTTGAACTCTACTAGCTCCATACCCAAGGATCCAGAATATCAAGTTTGTCTTCAAGTTTGAAAAATGGAAATAAAATTATTTACCTATTATTATAACTTTTCTTTGCGTATCATGTTTGTTATCTACCCGGTGCTCTAAACCATTTAAAAGTGAAAAATGATAAATTTTTTACTTTATGAATGATAATATTTTACCGTTTTACCAACGTTGTTTCACCATGAAAAGCTATCGAAAAAATTAACTTACTCCTTTTCTCCACTTTTCCGACCCAGATCCATTCTCTATCATCACTCTCTTTTAATGCCTAGAGAAATTATGCTGAATCATCACTTAGACACATAAATAATAATAGCTTTCTGCACGTTAGAAATAAAAAAGTAAGTGAAAAATGCACTCGGTAGAAAAAGAAAAAATATTTTGTGTAGATTATTCAATCAAAATGCGAGAAAAACTAAAGTATATGATAATTAGACATAACGGACATTGTCTCTGAAATTTCATCGTCAGAATCAAGATTAATGAAATCCACACAGATGCCATGGGTGCCTAATAAAAAAAATAATATTCAAATTAAAACTTGTCTGTATTAAACTAAGAATTATACACGGAAATAAATGATGCTCACCCAATGTCAAAATATCATAGTGTTCGCCAACTTTCAACACGTCTACTTCGTTATACGATGTTGTTCTGTTGGGCACAATATTGTTGAGATCGTACAACACGTATTCTTTTTCTTGTTGTAAAAATATTTTTATAGTTAAATGCATGCTATTGCTAATAGCGTGTAAGATTAAATCAACTATATTCTGATTATAATTCCTCATCTTTACGTATTCATCAAATTCTTCGATAATATCAGTGTCATCGGCAGTAAACACGTAATAATCTAAATTGCTTAAGAGTTCATATCTTGTCATTTCAATGAGACCATCCAACGAAGGTGTCGCGCTAAATTCTTTTTGCTTCATAGCACCCAACACTGCATATAGTGCACAAAAACCATCTCCTTTTACTTTCTGAATTCTCGCTTCCATCAACTTCACTTTTTTCAAAATGTAACTGTTAGAAGAAAAATTGGGTGAGATTACATAGCCTCTGTTACTCGAAAAACAATTTATATTTAAAAAAGAACATACCTTGATTCCATTGTAGTTGTAATTGAATGTAAAATATAATAAAATCGCGTTTTAAAATTACTATTACTTCACTAAACACACGAACTTCACTCTTTGCTTTTTCCTTTCCCATTCAATCCATCGAACAGACACTTTCACATGCTTAATCTGGACTTCCTCATTAATTATTCATTCGATCGAACGTACGTCTTGCTTCGAATAAACTTAACATATCATCTCTGATATGTTAGGTTGAAAAAACAAGAAAATAATGAGAAAAATTAGATTTTTATTGAAATAAAACATCGCCGAAAAAAATTAATAAAAAAAAAATCAGGGTATCGGGTCTCGGGTATCGGTGTCAGGGTATTGGGTCTCGGGTATCGGTATCAGGGTATCGGGTCTCTGGTATCACATAGGGTATCAGGTCTAACTTTTCTCATATGCCCAAAGTTGATGCTGATTTGTCTACTGGTGGTTTGCTTGGATGGTTAACCGGCCAAAAGCACCATCCCCTTTTTGAAAAAGATTTCATGATCACAGTTTTGTTTAACCATTACTGCTTTGCGGCATATCCTAACCATAGAATTTGTTTCCCAATTGTCAGTGCATGCAGCAGGGAGTTAACACTACCAACACAACACTGCAAATCTTATGATGAATTTAAAGATAACTTCCTATTGGCCATTTCACAAGGCCAGGCTTTTGTCCTCAGTTAAAAACACTTTTGTGATATATTTTATTGAGTATGCATAAAATTTAAGTTAGATACGTTTTGTTTGTTTTTGTTTGGAATTTCGGACATTATATTTTCTACAACTTATATTGCACATGATACTTTATGATGTGTAAAAACAAAACTAATAGGTTTGAGGATATTTTTACAATTTTGTTAAAACTGTTTGTGTTTCCACTTTTTAATTCTGCAAGCTCGTTTACATTTGTTACTTTTCGTAAATTCACTTGAGAATCGACATGCTTTTAACATATCCTTTTAAAAGTTAAATTATTTTTATTGTTCCATTTGCTTTTTTATCTTCCTGTATACTTTTTCATAGTTTACTGTTATTAACAATTGTTTATTATTAGCTTTACATGTTTTTCTTTATTATAAGAACACTTAATTGCAACAAACGCTCTTAACTTTTTTAACTTTTATGTTCTTAGCTTATTCTAAAATTATGTTCGTCGTGAAACAAATAAATGTATGTTTAATCACAAACAGACAATATAAATCGGTACAACTCCAAGGCATCCGTCCATTCTGCTGGTTTTTGTATGTCATTTTCTTCAGTGAGATAATCAAAGTACTTCGTATACTCATTGGAATAGTCCCTCACAACCACATGTTCTGAAAAGCTTCAATCGTTACTTCGTTTTTATAATCACAAGTGTCGGTTTGTTCTGGTAAAAAGTATAGCGCGTCCGGCCGCCTTGCAACGGGTTGGAATTTGGACTTTCTTAGACGATGAGTGTTCCCAATGCTCTTTGACTAGATCTAAATCGTTCTGAAGAACTCAAGAGAATGAGTACCATAGAGCTTCCATTTTAATTTCTGACGCAGTGTCAATTTCCCCTGTTGAATCCAAGTCTTTAAAAAAGTTCCTCCGCCAGCACGCCCGCTGTTTACAAAATTGAGACCACAAGCATTCGATTCGCTGGTTTCTTGGTGACGATACATAACGATGTGCGTCTGAGTTACCTCTAAAATAAGACTGTATAGCTGCCACAATGCTGTTTTCGGTACCAAGATCAGTGATCAATTCTACAGGACAACCTTCTGCAGTGTTAACGGCAGTTAAGTATAAGCATGCAATATTGTCCGGTGCGTTATTTGATCGTGTTACTTGTAACCAGAGGATAAACGGCTATACCCATCTATGGCACCATGTATTGGGAATCCTCAAGGCTTTATTTTGTCATAGCCATCAATGTGTCATGCAAAATTGGGTCCTGGATTAACATATCTTCTTCTACGCAAGCGGTGACGTTTTCGATTCTCCGAACCTTCTGGATCTAATTCCTTCAAAAGTGATTGGACTACTGATCGAGGAACTCTGATACCTTCTAATTCCAAAGAATGCCAAACTGTTCGGTATCCGCTTGCAGAACCTGATCCATTTATCATTCCTTGTATTCTCTGTCTTACAGCGTCCGTTATCTGGGGAAGATATGTATCTCTATTCCTACGCTTCAATCCATATTTCCTATGTCGTCTCAAAAGAGTTCGATAATTGATTGTATAGCTATGATATTTTCTCAAAAAAGTCAGGATATTATTGTAACCAAAGCCTCTATTAAAGTAATACCTCAGCAACTCCTCTTCGTCAAATATATCAACGTCTTGTTGCACTAATATATCATCTTCTGAATCAGCAGCCATATTGATCATTATTGTCCATTGAATGACCTGGTAGCAAGATAAAATGACTGGTACACTAGAGAAAAGAAAAAAACATTCCTTTTATTTTTACTTCTCTGTAACAATAAAAGGAATGTTTTTTTCTTTTGGCGCGAGGTTAATTCTTTCGGCCTGAAGTTAATTCTTTTGGCGTGAAGTTAATTCTTTTGGCGTGAAGTTATATTCTTTTGGCGTGAAGTTAATTCTTTTGCCGTGAAGTTAATTCTTTTGGCGTGGCAGTAATATGTAATAGAGAATGCTTTCGGTATTTTAGCTGCGCGATGGAGAATTTTTCATCGTCCTATAAGAGCATCCGTCGAACATGTTGAACAACACGTTTTAGCGGCTATAGCACTTCACAACTATATACGTCAAACAAGCAACGCATTTTTTATTCTCTTTTCTGTCTTAACATGAAAATGTGCAAAATGTGCCCTAAAGTCGTTGAAAACTCCTTCGGCATTTGTCGGCGCCTTTGAACTTTAAACCACGATATCAAAATTTTTTGATCTAAGGTTTTTTTTTATCTGTGGTTTAAACAGGTTTTATGCCGAAAATTTTTTAACACGAACACGTTCACATTATGGTTTAACTTTAAAATCTTATTTAAAACATACTTAAAACACACTTAAACCACAGTGGGAACCGAGCTTTAGAAGAAAGTAACAAAAAAATGTAATCAAAACTTCAGTTTTTGAAGAGATAGGTTTTTGAAAAAATAAAAGAGAATAATAGCTCGTTTACAGTTTTTTTATCGTATTGTTCAATCAACGTCAATCATAGCTGCGTATTTCAATTTACGAATAATTTATTCACAAAACCGCCAAGGTTTGAAATTAAATTTTTATACAGACGACCTGTCAGAACCTCAGTAGTTGTTTCTCCTTCTGTATTTCTTCCTCCAATTACACAATAAGAAAGCCTTTATATGCGTTAAAATATTTTTCATTACAATGAACAGAAGAGAAAACTTACGCTGTTTTGAGATTAAAGTAGAATTTTTAAGATAGCATTCCACTCGAGATTAGCGGGTTTAAACATTTTATGATTAGTTAATGCAAGGAAATTCAAACAACTTACATATGCAGGCTAAAAAACACAACTTTTCAACTTTTAAGAATAATGAAGAACGAATTTAGGAATTATAAGAACACTTTTCAAATCCTTAGCCATGTTCACCAATTAGATTCAGCCTAATCATATTACAATAAGCCGAAGTTTTGTGGCTTGCAATTTGCACTAATTTGATAATTAGGGGCTGATTGAACCCCCTGTGTAATTTCTACACTTGTTTTCCTTGAAACATACCACAAGTGTTGTCCAGGTATTAACAAACAATTTGGTGAAAACAAAATTGATAGCCTCAGCATTTTTTGTGATGACGTCATCAAATTCGGTGACATATAGAAAAAAGCACTAACTTTGAATTTTGTTAACGATTGTATAATTGCGGTGAATTTAGTAACAATAATAATAGAAACATAAAATAATATAACAATATATAGACTAAGAAGTCACATAAAGCTTTTAAAAACATGTAAAAACATTTTTTAGTAAAAATTTTGCTTTCAGCACTTTACGCAACATAACAACAACACTTCGGCATAATTCCAAAATAATTTACGATAGGGCTAAAGTATCTAATAACGTGTCCATTGTTGTTATCTATATTGTTTTGTTGGTGTTGTTGTCCAATTAACGTCTAAAGCCTTGCCAAATACGATTTTCAAAGACCTGATATATTCCGTATCCTAGCCCTTATGGCCTATGTAACTAATAGTGTAGGATCCTTGAACTACATTTCCATGCTGACCTGTGTGACATACTAACTTCAAATCGAAGTGACTATGTAGTTGTCTGTTTACTAGCCTCCAACTTCACTCAAACAAGAAAACCGGTGTTGAGTTCTGTAGCCTGTACCAGAAAACATCTATTGTTTTCTATGTTCATAAAGTATGATACAGGAATAAGAGTTCTGGTTAAGGCTGGGTACGTACGTGGCAGAGAATATTGTTTTTCGTTTTCGTTCCGGTGTGCGTTACGGGCAGATGCAGGCTAAGGCATTTTTTAATGGTTTTAAACTACTGATAGTCTTAAAACGCTTATTTATATTGTATGTTTCTGTCAACAGTGATAATTGCTTTTGTTAAACATTTGCGTCCCTTATAAACTCTGTCTGTTGGGCTTGTTTGAGAGTACGGTTAGAAAGTATTTACTTTGCTACGCATAAATATACAGAAATAGAAATCGTTCTTAAGTGGATATGATTTAGCATCGACGAAAATATAACATTTGCTTGTTATGCTATTGTAGTAGGTCAGACCACGCGTAACCTGCAAAATAAGTGCACAGCGCCAAGTACGTTCTTAAAGAACATGGTATGTAAATTGGGGGGGAGGGAGGAGGGGTGTATAGGCAAAAAGACACAGGGTGTAAAAAGAGTCTCTTACGGACGAGAAGCAGAACTTGTCTATGCATTTTATTCTACGCACAACAGGCATGCAAAAAAAATTGATGAATGTTTTGTTTCAGGGCACACCATGAGATATGTATGGGCCATGTCCAATAGGCCATTTTTTTCTCGAACCCGTTTGGCATAGCGCAATAATTTGACCATTGCGCAAGAGGCATGGAAGATTAGCCACTTTTTTTACAAGCCCAGCACAACATTGATTTTAAAGTTGACAGAATTTGTTTTTACGAAAAGCCTCTTGGGAAAAACAGCATCGGTCATTTTATGAAAAAAGCAAGAGAATTTTTAACATCGCAAAATGAAAAATTATCAAACCACAATGCACAGAAAACTACTATTACTAACCTTAGCGAAGACATTAACCCTCTCCACGTTCAGCAAATCAATGGTCATGAAAAGCTTGAAAGTTTAAACCATTACAACACGTCAACAATATCTCGACAAAAAATATGTCTCGTGTGATTTCCAGTTGTAGCAACACAGAAACACCCTTTTTCGCCGTCCACTATCCTCTTTGCGGAGTATTTTCCAATCTTCTTTTGTTATCCCGTTAAAAACAAGAGTTATGGAGTACTGGATACCCGCAAGGAGTAAACATTTAAAATTTCCCTTTTTACATAAACTTAAATCTGTCTGCTGGTTCACCAAATTTTTCAAACAACACTCATCCCAAACGACGAAGCGTTATGACTGATGACGAAAACTAGTAAAATTTGAAACTTGTTAAATTTATTTACAACATAATTTAAACTTTTTGCTGTGCGTTCGTTCGTTTTTAAACATAAGTGTATTTTTTTTAATTCTGACATTCACGATTTTTTATAAAAAGAAACATACTCTTTGGTTTCAGTCTGGATATTTTGAGAAGATTTGTGAACATTTGTTCATTCAGAGATCCCTGTTTTATACCTATGGAATGCTTTGTAGTGCAGAAGTCTTGTTAATTGATATGAAATTTACATTTTTAAGCACTCCGATATTCGCCTTGTTTTTTTAAAAAAAATTATGTAGTTGGATTTACTACTACTTCGGTAACACTATCTTACTTCTTCATTGGATAAGCAAGAAAGCATCGCCGAAATTATTGCGTGTTTGAAACTGTTAGAAATTGACATAAATTAGGCATGTGTTTTAATAAGAATTATCATGATGTATTTGTTGGATGGATGCATTATATTATCAATGTAATATAATTTTGCATTTAGAATATATTTATGATAAACGAAGTTTAAGAAATAAGTTTTCAGCTCCAAAGTTTAGAAATATCTTATGTAGCTAACTAGCAATTCACATGTTTAGCATCTTTTAAGTTATTTCAGGAAGTTATTTGTTGATACACAAGGTTATCCTGGATATAATATACTTATTATTATTACAGTTACTGTTAATTAAAGTAAAAATCAATTTTCCTTTTACTCCAAATCTATTTGCCAATTCACCTACAAGTTTAGTAAGTTAAATAAAAATGTTTTTGAACTCTGTGAAATGCATGGGAAGGAAAGTCTCATGATTCTAAATTTGAGAAATGGAGAAATTTGTAACATCTATCCTTTTATGCTCTTCTTACTTTTGGATCAATGCTTGTAATTTGTTGAAAAAAATTATGTTGGGGTGGAAATCTTGAAACAACTTGTCTGAAATTTTGACCTAATAAATAAATTGTTATTATTGTATAGGAAATGTATATTTGGCCAGATGAGGCATTTGAGGAAATGGATAGTACTCTAGCTGTCCAACAGGTAGGCACTCAAGCATCTCTACTTTTGTTAATAATCCTTATAGCAACTTTTTACTTAAAGGAACTAAATAAATCTACTTGGTGTGAGGACTTTAATATTTCTTTAAGAATTTTTTACCTTATTTTCTGAGGAGTTAGTAAGACGGTTAAGTTTTCTGTAATAATGTGATTCAAGTTTATTATTTTAGTAATGCTTTTTAATATATTAGTATATACAGCAATTGATTCGACAAGATAACACAAAAATTGAAGAAATACTGGAACCTCCAGAAGGCCAAGATGAGGGTGTGTGGAAATATGAACATCTCAGGTTAAACTTATTTTAAGTTTATATTTCAACATCAGATGTTGTTTCTTATTTTTGTTGAAAATAAAAAAGTTAACGAGTGATTTACTAGTGCTTTTCAATCTGTAAAAGTGCTTTCAATCTTTTAGGCAATTCTGTTTGGAATTCAATGGGCTAGCTGTGAAATTGCAGGTGGGCAAAGCTATAGTTGACAAAACATTACACTACAAAATAAATTGCAAGTTGTGCGTACATTCAAGATATATATGCACCACATATTTGTGTTGTTTAAAAAATTGCCACTACTGCAATACCCCACTGTATGACAAACTCCTAAAAAAGATCTTACTACGATTATTGAGAGGAAGGACAAATCCTTGACATCAACTAATAGTTGGTGATACTGTTCCCAGTCTAAGTTAAGTTCAAAAACTCTACACTTAGTATGGCAAAACTTTTTCAGCAGTTAAAGTTATCAAGGGTGTACTGTATTTATATCTCCAATGGGTCTTGCAGTTGTCTCAATAACAATACGGGCATAGTACAAGTACACTGAGTTTTTTATGAGGTTGCCAACGTGATATTCCTTACTTCTACCTTTTTAGCAAGAGTGTAAACCAGACACGTGCACACAAATGACTGCTACTGAGCAATGGATATTCTTATGTGCTGCTCACAAAACTCCAAAAGAGGTATGTAGTTTCCAATTTCTCTTTGGTGAAAAACCATTTGTGATATGATATGATTTCATAAGAATTTTTAGCTGTATTTTCGAGAAATGGCCAAAGGCCCTCAGAGGTATGGGACCTAAAAATTTCACATGGTGCCTAATAGATAAATATAAAAAGTCAGTAAGCGTCATAGACATGCATCATATCCATCACGCCAGGAACAGCTGTAAATCAATTTTTAAGTTTTGCGAAATGACCCCGTTAAGAAATTAAAAATATATTATTGCAGTGATGTGTAATTGGCATTGACATGCGAGATTTATGCAGCCCCTTCATCTTGTTTAATCTGTTCTAGCTCTCGGTCAGTTCATATTTTCTCTCATTAAAAAATTATGGGCTTCCTAGTTCTGACGTGTATATTTTTTCTTAGTGTCCAGCTGTTGATTACACGAGACATACTTTGGATGGTGCAGCTTCATTGTTGAATAGTAACAAATATTTCTCAAGCAGGTAAGCTGTAAAACGTCTTTAAATTGAGTGTAGAAGTTTGCCAAAAAAAAATATTATGTCACTGGAATGTGATTTCAAAGGTTTTTACTGGATAAAATGAACTAGATACTAACTATAAAACTCACGGACTGTAACACTGACCAGCGAACAACTCTTTTTATTAATGCACATACATTCAATAAACTTTTTACGACTTAACTATCGATTCTTAGAACATCTCTATTACTTGTTTCTCTTTGGGCAAATATGTTGGTTTTGATTTTGATTAAAACGTGTAGCTTTTTGCTTTTAGAGTCAGCATTAAAGATTCCTCTGTTTCAAAGTTAGGATCGGTTTGTAGGCGGGTCTATCGCGTGTTTTCACATGCGTATTTCCATCATCCAGCACTCTTTCGTGATTTTGAGGTAAGTATTTTTATGTTTTCGTTTCGGGATCGTTGTCGTTGTTTCACAGCTACTTTCACTTTTTTTACAGAACGAAACGCATTTGTGTAAACGATTTACTCGGTTCGTAACCAAGTATGATTTAATGTCACGCGACAACTTGATAGTTCCGATATTTGAAGAAGATGGCGAGGAAGATCCATATGTTATATCTACGAATGAAGAATTTAGCGAGGAATCGTATTCCTAATAGATTGAAGAACCATTTTTTCAAACTCGATTTCCATTTTAGTTGCAATACACACTTGTATGAGGAACGCTTTTAGCTAAGCTATATTAGAATAATTGACATTTTTGGCTACTGTTTTAAAGTTATCAATTTAAAATGTCGTATTTTGGAATAAATTTAAACGGATTTGCCCTTTACATCAATAATTCTATGTGGAAATAAAGTCTTCGTATATCTATTTCTTTGTCAATTCCTTCCTCTCTACCAAATAAGCCATTCGAGCTCTCTATCACACTACTATGATTGACTTTGTTTCACTTCTGTCTTATTTCTTGTTTGTAAAAACAACAAGAGAATTCAAAAACAGCATCACTTTTAGGTAGCTACATGGTTAAGGTGGATTCACTAAAATCAAGAAATGATTCTCAAAACTACACTTTTCTTATGGTTTGTCACACTTAACTGATGCATAACAATAAAAAAAACTGAAACAATCAAAAATTTAAAAAAAAATCCATAATGGCGATTTCACAGTGGCAATATATGACCGCTTTATAGACGAAACCGGTTGGGTAATAATTTCAGGACGAAAAGTCGAAATGATTTAAAAATTGGCAAGAACTTCAAATATATCCTGATCTATGACCTAAACCTTTTTGTATTGCGTCTGTGTTACAGCATGTGATATTTCTTAAAGTCCCTTCGTGGTACAAAATTTTATCAAACTAGCTGCAGGAAATTCTTTCAAACTATATCTGTAGCTAAAATTGCTTAAAATACAGTGAACAAACTGTGAAAATTTGAAGACAAATGGATTAGCAGGTCTGAACTGACACCCGACCGATCAGGTAAACAAGCGAAATTGGCTAAAATTATTTAAAAAAATGAACAGTAAAATATTAAGTTGTTATTGTAATGCTGAATTAAAATAAAACTTTACAGTCCTAAAAATCCTTTAAAAACCTCTAGCTTCATAAGATGTTCCTTCTTTTTCGAAAATTTTCTCATTTAGCTTCTTTTTGGAATGCCGGAGGAAATTTTTTACGCTTCTTTTGTGACGGGCAACCACACATTATAATTGGACAGACGTTTTCATTTTTGATTAACACTTTTACATAATTTTTTCATATAAAAACCGGGATCTATGTTAGAAATTCCATGGTGTCGAGAGCAGCCTTTTGTCCATAATTAAAATGACTTATAGCATCATAAACTCCAAAGCATAGTGTGCTGAGACCGACGTGTTGATTTGGGCGCCCTGTTCCAAATTCAATCAACTGATATTTAATCAACTGATATCAACTGTTAATTTCCCCTTGCATAAATTGGTATTGTTGATCTTGTATCATTGATACTGACACCAAGAGTCATTTGATTTAGGGCAAGAATCATGGTATTCCGCAACATGAAACATGGAAGCGAGACATGATTTTTTCATTCCATTGAGGTTACCTCTACCTCCAAGACCTTTAGTGGGTTTTTTAGTTTGCGTAGTCATCATTCGATGTGTTTTTGATTATGGCCGATGCATTCTTGTTTTTTCATTGTTTTCTGTCTTCGTAGATATCTTTGACGGCTGCGAAGGCTTTACTATCACCATCAAGAGATATATTTGTATGTTCTGGCGCAAGGTGTTAACCCCCCAAAGAAAATCGTCGATATCGATGAACTTTCCACATCGCCAGTATTCCTTCGACCCTCTCCCACCGATGTTTATGTCAGTGCACGAGTGTTACCCCCAAATTCAAATCGTTAGTATTGGTGACTGACCACATCCATCTGCGCTTGCGCCAATAAATTCTGAAAATCCGCTAAATCCAACATAATCCAACAAACATCTGCGCATGCGCCAAAACTTCAACGATCTCCTCCAGAGTGTGACGTCATCATGCGCAAGGTGTCAATTTCTGTCAGAGTTGAAAAATGTCTTGATCAAAATTTTCTGTATAAATATAATGACCTGGCCAAATTTGTCCAGAGAAAAAAAAATCCAACCCAAAATTATATAATAATGAAAAGCCCTTGCAGGCTAAAAGATTTCAGATTCTTGTTCGACGTGTGTAACTTTTTAATAATAGAAAAAAGAAGTTGACGAAAATGTTGTAAGCAACCCAGAAAATTCTGTTGACAGTACTGCAGACCCAGCAAGTTCTGTTGAACTACAGAAAATGCAGCAGGTGCAGATGTTGAAAGGAACATTTTTGACATGTTTTAACTGACTGTGACATTGTATAATTGTTCCTTAAAAAAAGTTGGCAAAGCAAGGGTCATAAGTTTAAGATGCCCAAAGCAGTAAAAAAAACGCTAGCTGATCAGACTTTAGAATCAGATGCTTGTAAAAAAATAACCTGTGAAAATTAATACTTTAAAACAATACTGCACTACACTTATCATTCATAAGAAAGAAACAAAGACGTTTTGGCATAGCAGTTTATTAAATATTATTGCGTGTGGTGTAGCGATTTTTTTGAAATGTTTTATTATACCTGCGATACGACTAAAATCGTTATGAAGTTTAAGATAACTAAGATTTGACCATAAAGAGTGATCCTACAAGTTCAAAAACAAAAACAAAAGCAATGGAAGTAGGCGTAAGTTAAATAATTATACTAACCAGAACCAAATATTTCCTTTCGCTTCAAAAACCTTCGCTTTGCTTGAACTCGGTCCCTCGAAAGTAACGACTCATACCTTAACCCCTAGAGCTCCGTTTAGTGAAACAAGATTCGCCTAGTTAAAAACATTTGGAAACGAAAATTTAAAGGAGTATCTAGCATAGCTTATCAAATAATATTAAAATAACAGTTTACAACAATATTTGTGATCAAATTCCTAGCGCAGTCTTCATTCTTTACGATTATCAAGATACACACAAAGCCGGCGTAGCGCTAAATCGCGGGGTCAGGTCGGACTTTAAAAGCCGTGACGTTACGGCAATCGGTTAAAAAATCGGTCGAAGAAGGAAAAGGAGAAGGAAAAGGCCGCCCGTTTTCATAAGATCTCAGATGTTATCCGAAATCTTAAAGATGAACACGAAAACCGTTAAAGAATTACGCGCAACGGCAAAGAGCCGTGGTTTGACTCGTTATTCTAGGCTACACAAGGCTGATCTCGTCTCGTTATTAGAAACACCACAGAGACCGCAAAGATTACCAGGATCAAGAAAAGTAGTCATGCCTGTGGGTATATTTCAAAAACATGAGATGTCAAAGAATTGATCGGTAGTGAAAAGTAAGATGCAAGGATGGTACGATTGGTTAATCAACGCTATACCGAAGCCTATAAAAGATCATGTAAATAATGCTTACAAAAGATTCAAGAGCGAAATTATGGAGTTGTACAAGAAGGCAGAAAACATCGTTGCAAAACTTACGCTTCATGATGAAGTTGAAGAAGAGGCTGAGGAGGACTACATCGATAGTATCCATAATCTCTTCGAAGAAGGTAAAAAAGCCGATATTGACCTCACTCCTCGGGAGCATAAACGTGCACTCCACAAAACTTTTCGAAGTTTTCCAATATCCGGCGTTAAAAAAGCTGACGTTGATAGTTATCTAGCACTAGTGAGAGCTCATGTGGAACAATTGATTGTTGAACAAGTGGAAGAAATGGGATCCGCTAAAGTGGAGCTGCCAATGTAGATCATATGGAAAAAGAAGATCATGCTTGATGCAGAAGATTTCTATGGAGCTGAAGATTTACACAATATGTATGCAGATATTGATCCACACGCAAGGGTTAAAAAGCCATTTAACAGCAGACTCATGCAGGTATTTCAAGGCAGTGACATAAATGAGCTGCTGGATAATATGTTTGCACAAATAAGGGTTTATGTGGAAAATCCAGCGCCACCGCAGAGTGGATTTACAATCGATCGAATCATGCATTTGGATATCGATTTCCATAAACTGCAGCTCACATGAAGCTACTCCTACATAAAATTACCATCTTGGAAAAGTGCAAAAAAGGCTATCATCAACCCAAAAAACAACGATGAAGAATGCTTCAAATGGAGTGTTATTGCGGTACTGCATCATGAAGAAATTAGGAAATATGTGCAAAAAATACCTAAATTACAAGATTGTGCATATCTCTACAACTGGGAAGGCTTGGAATTTTCACTCGACATTAAAAAAAATAATAACATTTGGAAATAACAACCCCAATCTTGCGGTCAACGTTTTATATGCCTCGGGGACTAACAGCATCAATATTTTGCGTAGGTCAGACTACAACGCATCGCGTGAAAAACAGGTGAACCTGCTGCTCATCACAGATAATGAAAAGATGCACTATATCTGCATAAAAAATCTCTCAAGGCTGTTGGGCAGATGCATTTCTGCTTAAATTGCCGTCAGGCCTTTAATTGTGTAGAATCCAGGGACAAACATAAATATTGCATAGAACACGAAGCGGTTAAAAATACGATGCCAAAAGAAAGTGAAAAATGGTTGAAACATCAGGATGGTCAACAGCAATTCAAGGTCCCGTTTGCGATTTATGCTGATTTTGAAAGTCTACTCATCCCAGTAGAAGACCGTAAGGAAAGTAAGACCATGAAGCTGAACAAGCATGTACCATCAGGCTGGTGCACATATAGCACATTTGCTTACGGATCTGTACCAGATCCATTGAAAACATACCGTGGTAAGTATTGCGTGGAAAGATTTATAGGGCACTTGGAAAGAGGTAAAGAGGTTGTATGATATGTTTCCACAGCAGCCGATGATTGAGCTAACGGAGGAGCAAAAGAAAGAGTTCGATTTAGCAACAGAATGTCATATTTGTATGAAACCCTTCGTAGTACAGCCAACAGGGTTCATAGATGATGACGATAACGATGATGATAAGCACATCAAAAATAATCGCAAGGTACGATATCATTGCCATTATACAGGTCTCTACTGAGGAGCAGCTCACAATAATTGTAATTTACAATATAGAATTCCTGTCCACATCCCCATCATCATCCACAATCTGAGTGGGTACGACGCGCATTTGTTCATTAGGGAGCTTGAAAAAAAATTCAACACTGAAGATATTGGTTGTATTGCGGAAAACAAGGAGAAATATATAAGTTTCAGCGTCAGGTCCCCGTGCCTCTCGCGGGAGTTACTAATTCTAGTGGGGATCAGGTATTGAAAAAATAGAGCTTTGATTTATCGACAGTTTTCGATTTATGGCATCAGGCCTGAAAAAATTATCAAGTAGTCTTATTGGAACAAATAGTGAGGGTCACTATGCAATTTCGTGTGCACATGTGTGTTAAGAGTGACGGGTTTGTCCCATGGGACCAAGTTAGATGACGTCATCACTTTCACAGTCAGCAAAAAAATGATTTCACATTTTTATGTCATGTTATATATGGTTGGAAAGAGAAGATTGAGTGGATCAATAAAAATGTAAGAACCATGTCTTCAAAATGTAATGTTCGAGAGATATTACTATTCAAACTTTTTACAAATTACAGACCGGTAATTTAATGACACAGCACATAAATGACTGTAACTTGCTCAATAGCAAAGTTTTTTTGTTGAATTTTAGTATGGTATTGGGTCACCCTAATGTCTTTCTGTTTGATCAAAATTTATTGTTCAAATCACTTCAAGAAATAAACTACAGACCAGTAATTTACAAACCAAAGCACGTTTTTAGTTGTTTACTTTCTTTCATTTAAGCAATTTCACAAAGTTAAAAAAATTGCGGAAAATAATGACAAAACAACTTCAGCAATGCTTGTACAATGTTTCATTCACTCATCATGCGTGTACAATGTTTCATTCACTTATCGTCACTAGAACTATATTCATCTGACTCGGATTCATCGCTTGCACCGCCACTGTTTTGACACGTCGTACATTTACACATGTCAGTGCACGAAAAACCATTTTTACGGCATTTACATCGGTTGGATATGCAACTTGTTTTGCAATTACAAGACCTGAACTCGATGAGTGCCAACGGTGCAGGAAGTTCATCAGTCATTATGGGGGATAAGTTACCGACTTTATCTGTTTCCCAACCATAATTGACTGCATTCGGAAGTTGTTAACAAGTGCTTTAAATATCGCTTGTAATTGATTTGGTTGCTTTCGGAGTTTCTCATTAAGTTGTTGTATATACAGTTAACATCGTTCATACTTCTTACGTTGTCTTGTGATTCTCCCAATGAATGTTTTATTGTGTTAATTATTTCAACATCTGCAAGTGTGCAATCTGTATCTTCCATATTTTGTAGCTGTGATATGTCTTGATGTCATGCTAAAGCCTCTTTCTGAATCTTCACCCAACATACTAAATGATATTGGGCATCATTTGCTATCGCATCAGCGTTAGGAAAATTGTTTATACGGATGAAAATGATTTATCTGCTATAAGTATCGAGACCTGCAGCATCTTTGTTGCTGCCGTCTTAGACATAACTTTATGTATCTTTTCTCTCCTTTCTTGACAAATAATGCAAAGGTGTTTTTAAAACATAATTCCACTTGAGCGCAATGTTTTTTTTTCAGTTTGTTTTACAGATACAACAAATGATGAGCCTAGACTGTCAGGAGACTCTTGCGATACTGGCCGTTTTTTTTAACCGGTCTATCTCTGTTTTATTTGTGGCCATTTTGTAACAATCAGAAATGGTATAAGACTTTCCTTCAACAAGCTGTACAATATCATATGACTTCAGTTTTTCCCAACAATCTAGAAACTTCGAACCACCACAACTAACTTTTTTTCCAGACATGATATAAACTTTTTTAAATACTGCTCTTTTGGGTTGCCAACATTCTAAACAAAATACGACATTTTCGTCCTACGTCAAAGTATCAAACAAAAATCTTTCTCTCAAAACTCTCAGAACTTAAAACAAGAATGGGAAAAATGTTTAAGTAAGGAGGTACCTTTTTTGATGTATCTTTTTGGCACACTATACATTTCCAAAAATCCAGCAAACTTATTGTTTTTACACAACTAACATCCATTATAATTCGGTCTATTCATTTTATTATTATGCATGTATGTCTCTACTATAAACTTCACATTACACTTCACTAACACTTCGAAATTAAACAGTCTAGCTATGCAAGTGAACAATGGAATGTTTTCTAGAAATAGAACATTCGAATTCTATGTCTATGTCTATGAAATCAAACAATTATAAAACAAAACTTGTTATCATACTGATACTAATACATACAAATTGTCTAAGTGAAATTCGCTACTTGCTTTAGCGATGGATAAATGTAGTTATAGTCATTTTTGTGCTGGGTCAGTAAATTACCAGTCTGTAATTTGTACAAAGTTTGAATAGTAATATCTCTTGAACATTACATTTTGAAGAGATATTTCTTACATTTTTGTTGATCCACTCGATCTCCTCTTTCCAACCATATATAACATGACATATAAATGTGAAATTATTTTTTTCCTGACTGTGAAAGTGATGACGTCATCTAATTTGGTCCCATGGGACAAAAAATGTTGCCACCCATGTTTTTTCGGTAAATTGGGACCTAAGAAACAACTTTAAATCAAAAAATCACTTTTAACACACATGTGCACACGAAGCTTCATATCAAAATATAGCAGCATTCACTAAAACGCTAGTGGTATGAAATGTCAAAATTGTGTACAAGAATGTTTAGAATTTCTGAGTATAAATAATGATTATATTGCAAGGTTTTTATGTAAAAATTGTAAGTTGGTAACCGCAAAGCAAATTGAGTCAGGAAAAGTTAAAGTTAAACCTATCCTCAATGGCACGATTCTTCGATAAGGATGATATATTTCGGTTGATGCTTCGAAAGGGGGTTTATCCGTATGAATACAACGATTTGAAGAATAGGAGCTACCAGCAAAGGGATAATTTTATAGTCAACTTAATATGGCTTGCATATCTGACCTCTGTTATAGGTATGCGAAAAAAGTATGGAATTGTATAACGCCAGAGGGTGATCAAGTCACACTGGGTGGTTATCATGATCTATACCTCACCACCGACGTGTTACTGCTGGCAGATATTTTTGAAAATTTTGGAGAGTGTGTCGTCTAAATTATAAGTTGGATCCAGCACATTTATACAGTGCTCCTGGATTGGCATGGAAGGCTTCATTAAAATGCACTGGAATTGAATTAGAACTTTTTACTGACCCCGATATGCATTTAATGTTTGAAAAATGTATTCGAGGTGGCAGTGTACAGTCTGTTCATCGCTATGCCAAGGCCAACAACAAGTACATGGGAGATCAATAAAATAGGGATGAAGAATCATCATATTTGCAATACCTCAGTGCTAACAATCTTTACGGTTGGGCTATGCGGGAAGATCTACCAACTCACGATTTTGAATGGGTTAGTAATGTCGATATGTTTACGCCCTAAAAGATCGCAAAACTGCTAAAGAAAAATAAGCACGGCTTCATATTGGAAGTCGATATGGATTATCCGATGGAACTGCATCAAAAACATAATAGGCTGCCATTTTTGCCGGAGCGGATGACGACGTAACAAGAAGAAGTATGTGGTGCATATTAGAGCACTCAATGAAGCCATAAAGCATAGTCTAATTCTAAAAAAGGTGCACCGAGCCATCCAGTTCAAGCAGAGTTCATGGCTTAGGCCTTACATTGGTATGAACACAAAATTGAGGACTGCCGCTAAGAACGATTTTGAAAAGGACTTTTTTTAAATAATGAACTTGTCCGTGTTTGGAAAGACGATGGAAAATATCCGCAACCATCGCGATATAAAACTGGTCACGAGTGAAAAAGCATATCAAAAATATGTGATGAAGCCTAATTTTAAAGATGCTTATGCATTTAGCAAAACTTTAATGGGTGTTGAAATGGGTAAGACGGAGATCAAAATGATTGAACCGGTATATCTTGGACAGGCCATATTAGATCTTTCGAAACTGGTCATGCATGAGTTTCATTATGATTACAAAAATGCGTTATAAAAAAATCAATCACCATCGACGATTATAAAAATGTTTAGATGAGGGTATAAATCTTTATAAAAGTCAAGTCCTCATCCAGAATAAAAATCATCAACTGTACACTGTAAAAAGCACTAAAATTGTCCTTATTCGCGACGATGATAAACGAATTGTGCAAGATGATTTAATTTCAACATTGGCTCGTGGGTACGTACAGTGTACAGTGTCACTCCTCATCAGTATGAACTTGGATGAAACTTTATTTGCCTCATCTGTTCATAAATATTTTAAACATTTTTGAATAAGCAATAGGTTTTCTGCATGATGCGCAAATGAGCTAGGCGGTGATGCGTGGAACTGTAAAATTTTGCCAAATGCCGGTAAAATACATGTCAGTGCAAGGAACGGCCTCTGAAAGTTCACACTTAAAAAGGTTTGTTCATTAATGCGTAGTACGGCACAACATTCTGTATAGAGTATCAAGAGCAAGTACGTTAAGCCTGCAAAGCAGGACAGCACTGAAAAAACATCTGGGAGATGGAAAACCAAAGGCTCTGAGTGGGATACTCGCAGAATCAAAAACCCTCTGGGTGTCAAACAACAACAACAACAAACAAGAATAAAAAAAACCCAGAGGGTTCCCTTACGAAGGTTTTGTTTTTTGAAAAATATTTAAAATGTCCAAAACTTTTGTGAGCAGACGAAAGGTCATCGATATATCTCTGAGTAGTGGAAAGGATTGTAACCTAGCGCGGTTTATCAAACAAACTTTCAATAAATGGAATTTTGTTTATTTATTGCGATAATTCTACCGTATATGATAGTACTGATGTTTTTTTCAACGCATAATAAACGTATAATAAACAGAATGGCTGAACTTGTTAATATTTTTGATGTTGTTGATACTCCCGCAAAAGGATCCTTGCAGCAACCGGAAAACGTCGTGGACAAACGTCAAGCTTTGATGGATGCTATACGTAAAGGCAAGGGGGATCTTTTACCAAAAAAATGTACTGAGGGCTTCGTAGACAAGGCGCCACACGACGCGATCGAAAAGGCCTATTCCGACTATGTTCAACGTGAAATCCACGAGAAAGGAGAAAAACGGCCAAGGCACTGTCTTCACATGCGATTAGCATGTACACCAATGTTGTAGGTAATTTTGTTCAGATCGATAGTGCTGAAATTTTAAAGCGCGATATTGAGGAGGACCCGATTATAAAAGATAGTATGGCTGATTTGGGTATCCTCGTGTAGTCGGCATTCGGTAAATTTCTCGCAACACTATTGGTTGTTGCACACACCATGAATCATCCTTTGTTTAACCCCAAAAAATGAAACCGAAAAAGAAAAAGAAAAAGATGGGGAATAATCTGTCAAAACAAGTTGTAGGATTACATGAAAAATATGAATCTATATATAATAAAGAAGCAAAATCTATGGTTCGATGTGGGATTATACCAAGTTTTACTCACTCCGCCCGCAGGTAGATTCCCAGCCCATGTTGGTGAGTTAGAATTAGGTGAACAGCATTCTAAATGGTATTTAGAGAATGCTAGGTGCTCCTGGAAAGTTGTATGATTTGCTCCGCGCGTTGCTAAATTTTTATAGGGGTCCATCCTCTATAAAATAAATGCGCGACAGTATTCAACAAGGCACAGAACAGCATATAATTACAAAACCAGAAAAGAATCCAGGTCGAGTAGCACAAGGCCACAAACTAGCTGCATTAATGAAAAAAAGAGGAAAGAAGAACTTAAACACTCTTTTGAAGACAGTTCAATATCCTGTACTGGGCCCAGTAGTTCATCAAGTACATCAAGTTCTACGGCAGTTTTAGGGGCCACGGCAGTAATGGTTGTGATAGTAGGCGTTGGTGCCGTCTATCATAATTTTTTTTTAAAAAAACAGCAGCAGAATCAGCCTAAAAACAAATTATCACACCAACCTGACGGTTCAACCTGACATTTTTAAAATACATTAAACCCCATATAATAAAATGAGTTCAAACATTACGCCACAGGAAAAAAATAATTGATATGTTATACGAGACAGTAGTAGACATTGGGTTCACACTAGCCTATGAATTTGCAGGCAAGAAATTTTTAGGAATAGGGCAGCCTTCTGCCAAGATGGATACCAATGATGCATTGAAAATAACTTGGTACTTCGCTGCAGGAAGGGCAAGTCGAGAAATAGCGGTCAAAAAAAGATGGATACCTGCGAGCATAGTGCCTAAAAAGTAAATAATAAATAATAATATTTTGTCCAGTAAATTTGTGTTTGCCCACATCAACAAACACAAAACAATATGGAAGAGCCCAAGAAATGCTCAACCTGCAAACACTTTTTATCCCTAGACAATTTCAAGTTCAAGGGGAATGGACAATTGACAAAGACATGCATTAGGTGTCTCGATGCTAGCAAGGCATCAAAAGAACTGTGTCATATAGGCAAACACAACACAAAAGACATGGAAAAGACAAGCCAATGCATGCAATGTAATAACTATTTACCCCTAGACAATTTTGAGTTCAATGGACAACAGAATAAAATGTGCATCAGGTGCTATGGCAAAAGGCAACCGTTATGTATAAATAAATGGCAACCATAGTAGTTATAGCCGGAGGAGCCATAATTAATGCCCTGGCTTTTTCCGGATCAAATTATTTAATCAGCAAACTCTCAGGCCACGGTCAAGAAGAAAGACGACGCCATGATAAAGCTATCGAACAACTGCAAGCTGCGCAAGCACAATGGGTCCGTGAACACCAGGCGAAACTTGATTGGTATAATAAGCAACGAGATTTGCAGAGGCAAGCTAGTGAGGATTTGAAGGAGCTTGATGAAGGTATGCATGTGTACTATATTGCTACTATCAATAAAGCGTCAAAACTTTCCGATTTTTACATGCCATCAATATCTCAACAGGACGCGAACTAACCTTTATCGTAGGATCCTTAGCACTTCTAGGGTTTGTGGCGTATAAATATTTGTAAAATAAAATACACGTTTTAACATGTAATAAAAGAACATGTCAAAAAAAAACATATCGTTACAGAGGAAGATGCAGAAAAATTAAGCAGTATTTATTACAACCCAGAACATCTTTGGTTTGGATGAAAAGCCGTTAAACTATTGGTTGAGGAGAGCAAATTACCACGTAAAAGAGTCGTTCATTGGTTATCCAGGCAATTAATATGGCTACGGCAAATTCGAGGTCCAAAAAAGATTGATTACCCTCATTTTACAATTACAAAACCGAACGAAATGCACCAGTTTGATCTACTGTACATGCCCCATGACAAGCTGTATGGCAACACATACAAATATATTCTAACAGGGATCGATGTGGCCTCGAGATATAAAGTGGCGAGACCTCTGCGCACAAAAAAAGCCAGCGAGGTTGCGGCCATGATCAAAGATATATATAAGGCAGGACCCTTACGCTATCCTACTATTTTTCAATGTGATAACGGCTCTGAGTTCAAGTCAGACGTTGCAAAACTTTTGGAATCACAAGGGGTGGATATTAAACGAGCTACCACCAAATATCATCATACGTTTACGGCGTTCGTTGAATCGTGCAACAAAGTACTTGCAGAAAGACTACTCAAGCCCTAAGATGCACAAGAGTTGGTCACTAAGGAGGCTAGTAGTACATGGGTGAAACACCTGTACACTATAGTGAAAGGCCTCAATAACACCAAGACTGCAATGATTGGAATGAAACCGTCAAAGGCTATGAAGTTGGAGGATGTAACACTTATAAAAAACCAAGAGTTCCCCGAGGAAAAACCTTTGCGTGAAGATGGGTTGTACCTCTATTTTTTTCAACCGGGAGAGGCGCATGGAGATCAAAAAAGACGTGCGACTGATGCTTTTTGGAGCAAGAAAACGTATAGGCTTGATCGAATTGTAGCTAGTTTAGGGGGTCATGATATACCGTTTTTTTGTGAATTTGCGGTCAAACTCTTATAAAAATTATCATACAGAATTTTGCTTGTGACGTCACAACTTTTTGTCACGCTCCATTGCACAAAATATCGTTGATCATCAGCAAAAAATCCACTGACCATCAACGCATGCGCAATAAAAAGGGGAATTCCAAACTTGTTCTGCAATCTTCGGACTTTGTTGAAAGTATATAATAAAGATGAGTTGGTTTCACAGTATTTCGGACCATGCCAAGACGCCGGAAATGTGTAACAAAGTTGTCGAAAATAATCCCCATCTACTCAAATATGTCCCGGACTGGTTCAAGACGCAAGACTATCCCTACCTATTCAAGTATGTCCCCAAAAGGTTCAGGACGCAAAACATGTGCGACAACATGTGTCCAATATGTAGCTTCGGACCTTGTTAGAATGTATATAAAATGGTACTCTGTTACTGGTGCTCTGTAGAACTATGTGACACCATCAGGTGCCCCATGAGATACAACCCTCCACAGGTGAGTACAAAACATACAGCGAAATCAGGCTTTTTTCATATGATGGAAAATATGGCTCCCCACATGAAGGATGGTAGTAAGTACATATACGAGGGCTACTTTTGTGGGGATGCATGCTGCCTGGCCTACGTGGAAGAGCGAAAGTTGTATGACAGCGCGTACGAAATGTCGGTTTGGTTGTTGAAAAGGCGCTATAAGGGAGGGCCCGCACCGGATTGGAGACGCCTCGAAAGATTTGGAGGTGACTTGACGCAAAAGGAATTTTTGGGGTTGGTTTGAAATATCTTACAACGTGGTTGTAAGATATAATAAAATGTACGTCAACTGTCAATCAAAATTTAATATTTTCGGAACCGCAACGTTGATTGCATTTATGGCCGGCGTAGGTATATCCTTACCTTTTATGGCCCTGGCACTAGTACAGGAATCAGAGAAGGAGGGGTCCAATGAACGGAGGATTAAAGACCTGAAGGATCTTCTTGATGTCTTAATAAATGAATGAACAATGTAATGACTGCGAAAGGGTACTTGATGCATATGACAGATTTACCTGCGGGCGTAGGTTCGTGGTAAGTGGTAAAATGTTATGCTGGTACTGTTACCATGAACATATCACATATAACGGAGGAGGCTGTGCATGTACCATGACATGTAATTCTCTGAAGTCATTCAAAATAAATAAAGGGGATGCTGAAATTTGAGAACGAGCATGTTAGCACTAAATTTTTCTACAACTTAGCCGCTACGTTTACAGACATCAACGATATCAATGTGGAGTACTTAACGGTGTCAGATGTGATTCCTGCAAATGCAGGTAAGGATCAAAGGTACATTATAGGGTGCAATACGCAGGACCTTGAGGTGGCCCTCGGGGTGAAGACACCGAAAATCTGGTCCGCGCATGGGGTGACATGGTATAACGCCAATGCAGTACCGGCAATGAGCCTGAGGAATACCCCGATTGGGTTGCAAAGTATCGAAAAATATGGCAAAAAATCGAAGATTTGATATCCGAGCAATTAACGACGGAGCCTGTTAAGAAAGACCGCTGTGTGAACGCCAAACTTAAATATTACAAAGATGCAATTACCACCAAATTTTATGGTATGCCTGTACCCTACGATGAGCTCTGTCAGGTCAGTGCCATCCTGGGTATTTCATCGGCATATGTACAAGGCAAAAACCACTACCCACAGGTGCATATTACGGAATGTCGGTACAAGGACTTTAAAAAGGAATGGTTGCTGGGCGAGGATTAGAAAAACATATATTTTATACTCAGGTGGGGACTCTACATAGTGCTTGAAAATTGCACAGATTGACGTTTTTTTAAATTTCGTCTTTCCCCTCCTCCCTACCCTTGGCAACCAACTGGGCTCTCCTCCTGTTCGTTGATAGCATTCATGATCCTATTAAACCTCTGCTCTTTGAGCAGCATATACCTCTTCTTTTCACGGCTAATCAGGCTATATTCGTGGTCACTGATAACGCCATTTTCCATTGCCTTGCTGATCAGGTCTACAATCGAGTTTAGTTTCGCCTCCGCAAGTAGCCTTATACTATCATGTTTTTTGGATTTAACACGCAACCTTTTAGAGGCGTTCCGGAGACTGGCCTGCCCTATTCCGGCTGCAATTGTGAGTGCCCCATGGCACAGGCCAGGGGAACCCCCAAACCCGAGACCATAGCTCCGATCCCAAGCCCTGACGTAATCACACTTACGCCAAGCAGACCATGGTCGCAGAACCGTACCCATGTATTATGGATTTTGAATAAAGTCTATTCCGCTCCTTTATTTCATCACGGAGATATTGTTCTACTTCCTCTATTTTTTTAAGCCTGAAGATTTGTCCCTCATCCTGATCAGAGCCTTGCGCAGGTGCACTCGGTAAACTGGGATAAAGTTTGCTGATATCGCTCATCTTTATTCTATCAGAATGCACATGGTTATATTGAAAAACGTGACGTTCTTTTCGTGATTGTAGACTTCTGTATAAACTCCAGACGGTCCGTGGAGCCTTTTCATGGAAGGTAAACAGGGGTATCAAAACTCCAGGTTAACATGTCTCCCCAGGCGTTTAACTCCTTGGTAGGAAGCAAGGCCAGAACCTTGGATTCTTTGCCATCCAAAAGGCAGTCGTCTTCATCCAATTGTGGACAAGTAAGTCTCAATTTCTAATATGTATCGGTCCTGTATAAACTGTCGTAGTCACCCTTCATATAATACTTTTATGCGGGGTCGTAGGGCAGCCCCAATAGCTCCTGCAATGGTCGATGAATCACCACCGAGTAACCGTCACCGACACGGAGTCTACAGTACACATTTTTCAATAGAAATAGGTTAATCTCACACTCCGCCTGACTGTTGGCAATAGCTGGGATGTCCTCGATCCTATACAAACCCTTCATAATGTCTATACGAGTCACCCTCTGATCAGGTCCAACTTTTCTGATCGTAATGTCATTGTAACTGTATACGTTCAACCATCCAGTCTTGATACTGATCGATTTCAAGGCAATGCGGGTGTCCTGTGCCAGGTAGTCCTCGAAGATCGTAGGTTTATCGATATTAGTAATGTACAGTTGTTTCATTCCCTTTCTTCTAACAAGAAAGGGACTGAACATATACCAATACAATTACTCGGCAAAGTACAAGTCCAACAGGGGTAAATGGCTACTTGGTGTTACAAATTTGGAGCACCAGGACCTCTACGTGAGCACAGAGTCCCATATTTCTGTGGTATTCCCGGAGTTCACGAAGTACGCCATCAAGGTCTCAACGACCTATCTCAATGACCCTGTTAGTGTGGGGTGGAAAGGGCAAGCGTTGAATTACTGGAATATTCAGGTAAATTTCGCCGCCCATTGCGCAACAACAGCCCTAGGCATCTGTACCAAGCACATGACGGGCTCAGTACCCCGTATCAACTCGATTTTTAAATTCCATGTTTATTACCATATACATCGCATCCTGGCAAGGATGAAGGTACCCATGCCGTATGACGATGGGTTCAAACAGTATAAAAATCCCTACTCCACATCCGGATACGCACAGGTATGCGGCGAGTACGGTCTAGATGCTAATGCGCTGTATAAATTAAGGTTGTCATGTCGTCATTGACAGATGGTAGATGGTGGCCGCAGGTTGACGGTGATTGGGCCAAGTCTATTATACCCACAAACCAAGGTCTGACGTCAGAGGGCTTGACAAAGCTGAGTGAGAGCATCAGGGTTTATGTGATCCTATTGCTGGGATCGCAAGCAGGTGCCAAAGCATCCTTGATTGGATCTAATGCAGACAATTATACAGCAAGGCAAAATCTAGTACAGAAATTTGAGGCTATGGTAGAACGTCGGGAAAATGTAAGCCATGACATCACCGAATTCCAGAAGGTATTGCAATATGCTAGAACTCCGGTGAACTTTGCCGTAATGCACCACGTGTATATGCTACCATCCGATATGAACCTGCGTATAGGCAAAATCGTGTGGTACAACAACAATATTTTGATCGCACTCGCAAATACAATGATCGGTATACGGCTTGACCTAAATAACAAGCCTATTGTGCAGCATGCCACGCCTCTCGGGCATACTGCCAAAACACCTGTGTATATTCCAAAGCATACCACACCTCCTATACATACCATACCACCTACAACCCCAAAGCATGCCACCGGGCATTTGGCATCTACCAAATCACCCCCTAGGCATACAACACCTATTACACGCCCATACATAATACCCCAGATATACAGGTACATGTCACGCCCCATATACCTAAACCACCACCACAAAACCTGTTGAAAATAGGCACTCTTGCCGCAAGAACATTCTAGAACCTTGTGTACTATCTAGAAATATAAGGGACATTGGAGAATATTCCAGAAATAAGATAACTATACTAGAAACTACTAATAGTAAATATAGAACATCTGGAATATACTAGAACATTCTAAAGTATCTTATCTTTAATATATAAATAGGAGAACGTCTTGTAAATTTTAGAGTCATAGAGTCATAAAGTTATTGGAGCAGTCGAAGCAACTCTGCAAATATATAAAGTTTACATTTCAACAGGTTATGGGCCCAGTCTATGCCCAAGAAGATTGAATATTTACAGAAATAATATTCAAGAAGAAGAAGCCATCTTGTGTGTCCCACGAGTTTGTTTTGATTTTGGTTTGGATTGGTGTAAAGTTCGCACGAAAAATCGTATTGTGGAAACCTGAAACGGATTATCCGGATTAGTTGAATACGGAACAAATGGCGATGGAAAGCACCAAAGTATTGATAAAACCATTGAATGGAACAAACTATGCTACCTGGAAGGTACAGTGTAGAATGGCGTTAATCAAAGATGGACTTTGGGGAATTGTTGATGGAAGAGAAAATGCTCCAACTGAAGAGAGAGAAATTCCGAAATTTAATTTGCGTAGAGATCGTGCGTTAGCAACGATTGTTTTGTCGGTGGAACCAACGCTGTTATACCTGCTTGGACCAGATCCAGAAGATCCTACTGAGGTTTGGAAGAAGTTGGCAGACCAGTTCCAAAAGAAGACATGGAGTAATAAATTGACACTACGCAGGAAGTTGTATGACTTGAAGTTGAAAGATGAGCAATCTGTTCAAAAGCACGTTAAAGCTTTGACAGAAATTTTCGATGAACTTGCAATTATTGGAGACCCGTTGGATGATGAAAGTAAAGTTGTTCATTTGTTAGCAAGCTTACCAGACTCGTATGATATGCTAGTTATAGCTCTGGAGGCTAGTGCTGAAGTACCGAAGCTTGAAGTCGTAACTGAACGATTGTTACACGAGGAAAGCAAGCGGAAAGATAAGGACACTTTGGAAACGAATGTCAAAGCAATGACATCGAATCATGGAAAGCCAAGAAAGGGACCCAGATGTTATCACTGTGGAAAGATTGGTCATGTGAAACGATATTGCAAAGAATTAACGAAGAAGTTCGAGAGACAGACTCCTTCGACGTACGGTAAAAATCGAATGAAGCCGCAAAATGTGTGTACGGCTGAAGAAGAAGAAGATGATGACGAAGAAATCATCAGCGATTGGCAAGGGACAAACTTGTTAAAGGGTTTGATTATGATGCAACAAAGAAACCGACATTTTGTGAACCGTGCATTGATGGGAAACAAAGCAAAATACCGTTTCCGAAGACAGGAGGAGATCGATCGAAAAATCTCCTTGGTATAATCCATAGCGACGTTTGTGGAAAGATAGAAACAAAATCACTTAGTGGTGCAGAATATTTTGTTACATTCATTGACGATAAATCAAGATACGTATGGGTATATGTCATGAAACACAAAAGTGAAGTGTTTGAGAATTTTAAAGAATGGAAAGCAACTGTGGAAAAATCGACTGGAATTCAGATAAAAACGTTTAGAACTGACAATGGTGGAGAATATACATCCAAAGAGTTCGAAGACTATTTGAAGAAAGAAGGTATTCATCATGAGTTGACAATTCCGAAAACACCGCAACAAAATGGAGTTGCAGAGAGGATGAACAGAACACTCATGGAATCTGTAAGATCAATGTTAGCAGATTCAAAGTTACCAAAACGATTTTGGGCCGAAGCCTTGGCTACAGCAACGTACCTTCGTAACCGATGTCCAACGACAGCAGTTAAAGGGAAGACACCCTTTGAAGTATTAACTGGAAAGAAACCAAATGTCGAAAATCTACGAATTTTTGGATGTGATGCGTATGCTCACGTACCAAAAGATGAAAGAAAGAAACTTGATTCAAAAACCAAGAAGAGTGTATTTCTTGGATACGGTGATGGAATCAAGGGATATCGTCTATATGACAACGACAAGAAGAGAGTCTTTTACAGCCGAAATGTGACATTCAATGAAATCTGTGGTGAATTGAAAGACGACCGTGACATAGACGAACCAAAAGTAGAGATCGAATTACAACCTCGTGAAGAAAACACAGATAATCAAATACAGGAGGAGCAAGAGCGACAAGTAAGAGAACGACGGCCTCCTGATCGTTACGGAGAATGGGTATACATCACTCAAGAAGAAGATCCAAATACATTTTCTAAAGCAATCAAAGGACATGATGCAGACAAGTGGATGCAAGCAATGGAAGCCGAATTGGATTCTCTACACAAAAACGAAGTATGGGAGTTGACTGAATTACCTCCAAACAGAAAAGTTGTTGGCAGCAAATGGGTATACAAAAAGAAACAAGACTCTGATGGGAATGTGGAACGATACAAAGCAAGATTGGTTGCACAAGGATACAATCAAAGATATGGAGAAGATTATGACGAAACAACTTCTCCGGTAGTTAGATTCGAATCAATACGAACGTTGATTGGATTGGCAGTCAAGAAAGAACTTCTCCTACATCAACTCGACGTTGGAACTGCATTTTTGAACGATGATCGGATTGAAGAACCTTACGGACTGCGAGTGAGGAGGAGTGTTGAAAATAGGCACTCTTGCCGCAAGAACATTCTAGAACCTTGTGTACTATCTAGAAATATAAGGGACATTGGAGAATATTCCAGAAATAAGATAACTATACTAGAAACTACTAATAGTAAATATAGAACATCTGGAATATACTAGAACATTCTAAAGTATCTTATCTTTAATATATAAATAGGAGAACGTCTTGTAAATTTTAGAGTCATAGAGTCATAAAGTTATTGGAGCAGTCGAAGCAACTCTGCAAATATATAAAGTTTACATTTCAACAAAACCAACATGAGGATACCAAGACCACCATTGTTATAACAGGGGTCGGCCTCATCCTTGCATATTAGAAAATAGGTGTCTATCTCACGTATACCATGGCAAGCCCGGCAGCTCCCGCGATGGCCATATACAGATGTTTTGCCGCGTATGTAACTATGGTTGACGCTACCCTCAGAAAGAAGGAGACCACTGTACCGATAATTCCAGGTAAGGCAGCACCTGCCTTGCCTGCTAGATATTTAAGGAAGTTCCCGAGCCTCTCAAATTGTTTCTGCACAAACCCTTTTTCACTACCACCTGAGACACATTCAGCACCTGCCGCGGCACCTCCCCCTCCTGTAACAGAGAGTACAATAGTGCTTATCAACAGCCCAATAGCAGAGACTATACTAGCTATGGTTATCCCCTGTTCGCGGAAGAGTATCCGGAGCTTCTCCAGCAGAGTTGTGTTATCTCCAGCGATTTTTAATAGCGTATCATTGATGTGCCTCAGCTGGGGGTATATGTCAGTGGATAGTATGCCATGCGCTTCCCCTATGGCCTTCTTATTATCGTTCAGATCCTTAATCTCTTTCCTGGCCTTTTCTATTTCCTTCTCAAGATTAGCTTGTTGTCCTTTGTCCGCCCCAACCTTCTGCTTCTCAAGTTTTTTCACCCTGCCCTCTGCCTTGTTAATCTCGTTGTCATATAGGATCATCTTATTTTTCAGGCTTTTCAAGTTACCCCTTAACGTCTGAAGCTCGAGGTCAAGTCCCCTTCTTTCATGTGGGGTGATGCCACCTTCATCAGGCCCGACAAACGAAGTGCCTTATATAAGGCTCTCTGTGACATCTACAAATTCATCGATCTCCTCCAACGATTCCATTCCATCTCAATATGTTCGGCCTCCTCCTCTATTTTATTATACCTTTTCAGGAGGTTCTAGCCCCTAAACTTACCACCTTTGTTGGGTGTAACATAGTCGACAAAACCAAGGGCTTGCAGGCGATTACTAACCAGGAGCGTTTGTATCTGACCAACAGTTTTTAGGATACCATCTTGATTTGTAACCACTATTTCCTTGAAGGTTTTCTTACCCTTCACTATCTCCTTAACAGTTAGTTGATTCCCCTTGTCTTCCCTGAGCATATCATATTAGTTCGCATTACGCTGTAACCCCAATTTTTCCGTAAGACGATCGTAAAGGCCATCGATCTTTGATTTTAGTAACTTTTGCCTTTGCCCCGTCCGCGTATCCCCCTGCTGTTGTTCTGTTGAAAGCCCCGATGTTCCGGGGAGTTTAGGCATTCCGGGGAGTTTTAATGTAGTATCATCGGGCTTATCTGGCTTCCATCCTTCTCCTCATCATCATCAATATCAATGTCAGGTACAAATACTGGATTGGTTGGCATTCTTTTATTTAAGATTTCCCTATATAATAAATATGAGTGCATTTGGAACGACGCTATACCCCTATGCAGAGATGAAGTAACTCTTTGGTATTAAGGGCCGAAAACAAAGGTTTCAAATAAGTCACATACTTTCAACAATCAACCAGAACGAGGACCTGCGTGTGGATATGCCTAATATGTCCGGGAATGATGTCATCTTTTCGGGGTCCATCAAACTCTTATTTGACCTGACGCTGCCGGGAACCAGTAAAAAGCGTACCATTGTCAGTAATATTGGTAAAAGCCTGGTACGAAGCCTACGTATACCTTGAACGGCAACGAGATACAGATCATATCGGATTACAATATCCTAGCCGTATATAGGGACTTGTGGCTGCCAAAATTTGATAGGAACAACAACCTTGTTTTAGAGGGCATTAACCCCAACGACGGGACCAACAGGGCCTTACAGGTCACTGAGAGCAATTACGTAGGTACCGATGAAGAAAAGGCGATTGTTGCGGCGTATGGCAACAGTTTCTGCATTCCATTAGGAAAAATGTTTGAACTGACGAGGGACCTACCCTTTTATGCAGCGGCCTGTACGAAAGATTGCAATTCGTAATACATTTCGCGGCTTATTGTGACGTCATCAAAGATGCCGGGACAGCGGCCTCGGGGTCTACCGCAGCCAAGGCGGCTGATGCCACCTATGGTATAAACAACATTAGGCTTGAATTTGACAAGATTAGCCAGGAAAGTCTCGCGAGCGCTATGATGTCGAGGTATGCAAGATTGGCCCTGTCATACGAACACATACTCCGTAGCAAAGTTATCACTATGAAAAAAGAAGATACCTCATATAACCTCCAAATTGACACCCCTCGAAGTCGTTTAAGGGTGTGTTGCTACTCTTCATAGATCCCGGGAAAGTGAAAGCTTACGCCGGCGTTAACGAGGTCTTCTATAACCCCAAAATTGAGAAGGTTAGCGTCACTGTCGAGGGAGAGCCCATCGGATTGCACTCTCATGCCATGTTGCCCAAGGATCACCTTGAGCAGATTGTGAACCTCTTTGGTAGCCATGACTCCAGCGTAACCATCGGACATTTTTTCAATGAAAGGTATGCTCTGTTTGTAGATTTTCGGGCGTCTCTTGATCACCACCTACATGGTAGCGGAAGGCCTCTACAACGTATAAGTGATGGGATTACTTTATATATCACAAAGAAAGCAGACGGAACCGGAGATTTCATGGCTTACATCTACCTCTTACAGGAAGCGCAGCTGAATATCCTGGACGGTAGATTCCATTCTATGGAATATTAGTGACCATAATTTATATTTGTCCTCAGAGGCAAATACAAATCAATATGGAAGAAAACAAGAGATGCCCAAATTGTAAAAAAGTGTTGGCCTTGGATGCATTTAGGGTGATGAAAAATGGCCAAGCTACAAAGGTAGTCAGATTTGTCCCCATGAGAGACAGAGGGCTTGCTGCATAGACTGTAAGGGCAGTAAGATTTGCAAACATCTAAGGATGAGGGCCTAGTGCAAGAAGTGCAAGGGCAGCCAAATCTGCCAGCATGAAAAAAGGAAAGCCCAGTGCAAGGAGTGCAGGGGCAACCAGATATGCGAACATGAGAAATTGAGGCATCGCTGCAAGGAATGCAAAAAGAGCAAACACTTGGAGGGAACCAGATGCTGCCCAAATTGCAAAAACAGTCTTTTACCAGATGCATTCAGGGTGGTGAAAAATGGTCAAACATGGGACAATTATGGTAAGGGGTGGCATTTCGATCACAAAATCCCGTTCAGGTATAAGGAAAATGGCAATGCCCCATCGCTTGATGAGGTAGGTAGGAGATTGCACTACACCAATACCCAACCTATGTGGGCAAGCGAAAATATAGCCAAGGGTAACCGATATGTCTCAGAATAAAGAGACATGGCTACTATTGCCGTCATTATCGCGCGCGCCGCAATGAACGCCCTAGCATTCAGCGGAACGAACTTCCTATTTTCGAAGCTCTCGGGACATGGCGAAGCGGAACGGAAAAAGCATGACCAAGCCATTGAAAAGCTTAATACAGCTCAGGCGGAATGGATACGTAAAAGGCAGGCCACACTCGATTGGTTCGGCGAAGAACGAGAGAAACAAATAAAGGCAGGTAAGAGCCTTCGTGAACTCGATGATACTATGTATCATTATTATATTGCCTCGGAGAAGGATGCACCGCAATTGAAAGATTTCTACACCCCTTCAAAAACCCAACAAGATGGGGAATTGGCATTCGTTGTTCGCTCCTTATCCCTACTAGGGTTCATAGCATATAAGTATATGTAAGAACGTTTTTGACATATAATAAACATGTCAAAAGCATCACATATCTTTACAGAGGAAGAAGCAGAAAAATTAGGCCAAATTTCTATACCCCGGAACATCTCTGGTTCGGCCGCAGAGCCGTCAAATTATTCGCAAAGGAGAGTGGCCTCTCCAAAAAACTAGTAACTCATTGGTTGAGTAGGCAACTGTTATGGCTACGGCATATCAAGGGTCCAAAACGTATAGACTACCCTCATTTTACCATCATAACACCAAATGAGATGCATTAGTTTGATCTATTGTACATGCCTCACGATCGTTTGTACGGTAGTACATATAAATACATCCTGACAGGCGGTTACGTTGCCTCACGTTACAAAGTAGCAAGGCCGTTGCGAACGAAGAGAGCCAGCGAGGTCGCTGACATGATCAAAGATATCTACAAGGCAGGACCCTTAGACTACCCTAAAACCTTCCAGTGTGATAACGGTTCTGAATTCAAGTCAATTGTAACGAAACTACTGGAGGATAAGGGTGTTGAAATTAAGAGGGCCACCACTAAGTACCACCATACATTCACGGCCTTCGTCGAATCGTACAATAAGGTACTTGCAGAAAGACTATTTAAACCCCAGGATGCGCGGGAGCTAGTCTCCGGGGAGACTAGTACCATTTGGGTGAAACACCTATATACTATCGTAAAAAGTCTCAACAATACCAAGACTGCCATGATCGGCATGAAACCTAACAAGGCTATCAAACTTGATGAGATACCACTCGCAAAAACCGAGGAATATCCCGAAGAGAAGCCTCTACCCGAGGATGGCTTCTACCTCTATCTTCTACAGCCAGGAGAGGAGCACGCTGATCAAAAGAGACGCGCAACTGATGCTTTCTGGAGCAAACATACTTACAGGTTGGACCGTATAGTAGCAGGTAGTCGTGTTTTACACTACCTAAAGGATGGTCCTGATCGCAGCTTCGTGTCAGAAGAACTCATGCAGGTACCAGAGGATGTTCAGGTACCGCCGGAAGTTATCAAAAAATGGTAATATGCTTTCACGAGTTCCTCTAGGTCATCCAAATCTTTTCGTCAACCTCATTCTCATCCTCGTCATCATCATCATCTTCATTCGGATCTCGCAGATAATCCAAAGGATGTAGGGTATAGAACGGGTATCCATAGACGATACCTTTGATGACATTGGGTTCATTTTCCAAATCAATACCAATTAGACGTCTATCCAGTATCGGAAAGTTAAGTATATTGCCTATTGTTGATATATCAGCCAAATCTGATGCTTCATTTCCTTATCCTTAATGACCTGGTAACAGAGTGCACCATAGTTGTTCTCCTTAGCCGCAACGATATAGAGCCCTAGGCGTTCGGCATCACTCTCTAAATCTTCGTCAATCTCACTTCTTACAAATGTACCCCATGCTTTTTCGCCCGACGCTACCCTGTTTAAAAGCTCCTCGTCGGTTTTATATTCAAACCTCTCGTAGTATACCCCATCTCGATATTTAAAATTTTCCAGGCAGGTAGGGCAATATCCGGTCACTGACCCTACCTTGATACAGCATTGTAGCACAGGTGCCTGAATATCGTAGTTGATTGTAAATTGATTTTGTTTTATGTATGCTTCCATATTGTTGATATATCAGTATCTTTTAACATACAGCTGAGAGGATCAAAAATGATAACTTTAATACCGCAAGGGTATTAAAATTAGCGTCTGCTTAGTCGTCTAGTGCCGGAACACCCAAATCATATAGCTCATCCCTAGTAAGATCGATAAGCCTGAAATGGTTCCTGAAACGTTCCACATGTTCCTCCTCTTCAAACCGATTAAAGGCTTGTATACCGTTGGGGTTGTCGATGACGACAATCTCCTCCGCGCCTGGGTAATTGTCACTGAACCACAATCTCTTCCTGCTAATATTACGCCTCTGAACACGCGTGCAGTAATAGGGAAGATGATGGTATTCGTCGTCATCCTGTGCAAGAGGAAACCAGAGGGACAAGGTCTTCTTTTGCCTCCTCAAATTTTTGGGGAGAGCTGTATATGACTGCGTGAGTAGCCACAAGCTGTGCTTTCTGTGCCTACCACTGATAGCCAATTCAAGCAGGGATTGTCGACGTTTATCGAAATCCTCGTTCGATATACAATCATCGACTATGAAGAGACTTTCCTCACCTGCCAGTAATGAGGACAATTTCTAAATCCATTCAAACAGCTCATTTCCGGGGTCTATCAGAAATATATAGGGGTCTTTCCAAAGTGAGGCCCTTTCGAGGTAGGTGCTGTTTCACCGTATAGTTGGACAAAAATGACTGTTGTGATAGTGCTTTTCATATTTCTGCTCGAGGAGGTTCAGTACACGTAGTTTTTTCCCACAGCTTGTCGGGCCTGTGAAAATTGCTGTATGCGGATCTCCTACGACATCCAGCATTTTTATTTCAATAGTTGCTCCACTTTCTATCATGAATTTTAGGGCATACCCCGGCACATGTAGAGCAAATCAATACACCCCATAATTATTTACCAAGGACCCTAGACAGGCAGGGCAGAACTTAGTATTTCGGGCCTTGTATTCGAGGGGTAGCGGAGTATATGTTAATTTACCCTAACTAGTAGTTCATTCTCCGGGCTATCCCCAATGAGTTTGGTATATTGACTTATAATCCCGTATGTGAGTAGGTCATACAGGATGAGGTAATTCTCATTCTGTTCAAGCCCTCGAATTTCCACGTCAATAGCAATGGTATCCAACTTGTGTTCAACGTCTTCAATATCTCTATTTGCTACAGCCCGCCTTTTTTTGGCTTTATCAAGGCAGTCTATACAGGTTTTGGTTCGACCATTGCCCCTAATTTTAAACCTATGCGGTGGTAATATCTCTTTGCACGTTCTACAACATAACACGCCCATTTACTATGGCGTCTTGAGCACTTGACTCCTTCCATAACTGATGTTTGTCCACTCTATTTAGGCTTCGGCACTATACTAGCCGGCAACCATCCTTTGGATACGGCCATTTCACGACTTGCTCTCCCTGCTGCAAAATAGGAAACCATCTTGAGGACATCTTCAGTGTCCATTTTTGTGGATGGGCTTGAAATACCCAAAAATTTCTTACCTGCCATAGCACAGATATTCCCACGGGCCTTATCGATCTTCTATATAATAACTAGTCGATAAGGCCCGTGGAAAAATCCACTTAGGCAGGATAACAGAGAAAAACAACCTACATTTAAATTTTGCTGACGTCAGCAGAGACCTGTCAGAACAAAATTTTTTTTTTCAGAAATGTGTATGCCTGTTGCCTTCATCGTATAGATCTTGAAACGCTGATCAAGAAAATGTATAGGATCGTGTACTTTTGACAAACGAATGCAGAGATATTAGGGTTAAAAAGTTTTTTGATGACGTCATTAACCCGTCCCTTCCGAAACGGATTCGGTGACCCAGGTTTGGAAAACTTACCCAAATTGGTCCCAGGTAGTCCCTAGTTACCCACGCAGAAGATGACGTCAGTTATTCCCACCCGTTTCCAAGTTATTTAGTCATTTAGCCTTAAAGTTAAAAGTCCAATGCAAAGGCTTCACTAATCTTTCACTAATATACTTTCCTTTGACGTCAATATTGCTCTAACGTCAAAGTTTGCTAATTTACAGAACAAATTTATAGGTGATGTTTTATAGACTTTATCAAAGAAATTTTATCCACTTTGCAAAAGTCACAGACAGAACTGGCGTATTATTATATAGACTAGTCGATAAGGCCCGTGGAAAAATCCACTTAGGCAAAAGGCTATTAAAAAAATAAGTTGCTTTAGATGTTTTTTGCTGACGTAAGAAATGCATATAGAAAAAAAATGTTCTTAAAATCTTACACAAAATGTCAAATGTCAAATCTTACACAAAAAAGAACAGCTTGCAAGGTGCAAAATCTAGTTGATAAAAAGTTACAACAACGACACTCACAACATCGACACTCACAACACCAATACTCACAAAACCGACAGTAAGAACACCAACAGTCACAACAAGGATAATAACAATGTCAGAAATAACAATGTCAGAAATAACGCATCTCAAATATGTACATCTTATAAGTGATTAAGTTGAAAACCCTCAGTATTTTATTCTGAAATGTCAAAAAGTTGGCCTGCAAGAGTTAGCACAAATCAACAAAAATAAGTTCTTTACACATTTTAAATATTGTCTTTCCCTTAAAAGCTTATACAAAAATATGAAAAAGCCATAGTTTAGAAAACATTAAACGTAAATCTACAAAAATCAGTCATTTCAGTTGCATACCATTCTCTCCCACAAAAATTTACACACAATGTAAAAATCAACCAGTTAAGAACACAAAAATTTTTCTTTTTTAGTATGATGATCCGTACTGCCCTTTACCAACAATTCTGAACCTAAATGTCAAAAAATCAATAAGCAAAGAATAAACTTGAATTAAAAAAGATCATTATTTTGGAAACATTGTATACGGTTCGTAAACAAAAGTTTACACAAAATGTAAAACAGATTGGTTTTTGAGAAACACATCTAAATCAACAAAAATAATTTCATTCAGCATGTCGTATATTGCATCAATCTTCCATCTTAGAAAAATCAGTCATTTCAGTGCATACAGTCATCGCCCATTAGATTACAAAATCAGAAACAAAACAATAATAAATAACTAACACACACACTTTAAATTCTATAAAATTCATTCCACTTGTCATATTGCATGTGGTAAAGTGCACAGGTAATGTGAAAAAAATTATAGATGAATCCAGCGTGACGTGATTTGTTTACTTTTTAGCGGTAAGCTCCTTGGCTCTGGCTTTTGGGTGTCAGGAAAAAAGATGCTAGGATTTAGTAAAGAAAGGTCTTTTACTGTGGATTTCTTCTAACGGGGACATCGTTGGGGTTATAAACTATTATCGAGTGTAGGTTGATGCCTTGTTTTATTTGAATTCATTAAAAGTCATAAGAATGCCTTCGTTTGTTTGAAGAAATGAATTGAAAATTACTTTGCTTCACCTAGCACCCCAATCTTTTTCCCTGCCACGCAAATGGCAAAGCTGAAAGAGCTTACCACTGAAAATGTAAACAACGGAATTTAGAGAGTTATATATATTTAGTAGGTGTAACATGTATTATATTTCCTTTCTTGTATTCTAGATCAAACATTACAAATATCTATATATACTAAGTAAATGGTGAACGTGCCTATCTATGTTTGATCTTTATTGAATTGATATCGCTTGGTTGTTCAACAGGATGCCTGCTGTCGAATGCCCAATTGAGTCTTGTGACTACGTCACACCTGACCTGGATGCCACAATTGTTGCCGCCCTCATCACAGCACATGCTACTGTCCATACCAGCTCACCAGATAAACAAGGTGCTGCTAAAGTGGAACGAGTCAAGAGGCCATCAATATCATCCGCCGGTACCAGCGAAGAATGGCAATATTTCACGACCAGATGGGCCGAATATGTTGCAGCAACCAAAGTTACTGGAAAAGAGAGAGTCCTCCAGCTGCTAGAATGCTGTGATGATGAACTTCGCAAAGACCTTACCAGGTCCACAGTAGGAACCCTTTCTGATAAATCTGAAACAGTTGTGCTAGCTGCTATAAAGTCATTGGCAGTAAGAGATGAGAACACTATGACTGAATAACACTGAATAATTCCCACCAAGATCGAGATGAACCAATACGGTCCTTCTGCGCCCGTCTGAGAGGACAAGCAAATGTTTGCAAGTACGTTATAGATTGTCCAAACTGTGACCATGAGGTCAACTACACTGAGCAAATCCTCCGAGATGTCATTTGCAGAGGCCTAGAAGACTCAGACATTCAACTTGACTTGCTTGGACAAACGAACCAGGACATGACCCTTGACGAGGTATTACACTTCATAGAAGCAAGAGAAACTGGTAAGCGCTCTGCATCCAAACTTCTCCAACAACACAAAAACAACGCGATCCGCAGCAGTTACAAAAATGCCGGATCAACCGATTCAACTCCATGCACATACTGTGGAAAGAAGGGCCATGGTGCCAAAGCTATTGCCAAACGAAGAAAGACTACATGCCCAGCATACAACCACATATGTAGTCACTGCAATCATCCACATCACTACGAGAGCGTGTGTAGAAGCAAAGACAAACAAAAACGAAACAAGATGGAACCAGAGAATCAAGGTGCTGTTTTCGACCAAGAATCTACATTCAATCAGCTATTCAACAACCAAGGAAGCCGACGAGCCACCACATCTACAACAAGTCTTCAAAGAGTTGGGAGAAACGCAGATCCAGCTCTCAACCATACCTCGACCTCAACGTCTCAGTCGATGACGAAAGTTACAGCCAACTTGGATACCAAGCCATCAGAAACCCCCCAGAGAAGACCATCACCATCCCTGCAATGGCTGATACCGGTTGTCAAAGTTGTTTTATTGGATTCAAGTGCGTACAGAAACTTGGACTGACCAAAGCGGATCTTCTTCCCGTATCGATGGAGATGCGAGCAGCTAACGGCAATCCCATCAAAGTACTTGGTGCCATCATCCTAAAAATCAACAGTCCAACTAACTCGAACAACGCCCAGGAAACACGACAACTTGTGTATGTCACCAACGAAACCAACCAATTCTTCATCAGCAAAGGTGCTTGCATTGACTTGGGTATCATCCCCTCCAGCTTCCCAGCCATCGCCAACAAATATCATCAAGTTGCATCAGCTGACGTTCTCAAAACAGCGACAGATCACCTCAATCATCCCGAACAATCTTCAACACCAACAACAATTGGCTGCGACTGCCCAAAACGTGAACCTCCACCAGCCCTTCCTACTGGTCTTCCATGTGCCGCAACAGACGAGAATCGGCAGAAACTACAGGACTTCCTACTAAATCACTACAAGTCCAGTGCCTTCAATACGTGTGAGCACCAACCGCTGCCGATGATGACTGGACCCCCACTGTCCCTTCAGATCGACGAATCCGCAGAACCTACAGCTCATCACACTCCAATCCCTGTTCCGTTTCACTGGCAAGAGAAAGTCAAAGCCGATCTGGACCGCGATGTTCTGCTTGGAGTGCTCGAAAAAGTGCCAATAGGAGAACCTGTGACCTGGTGTCATCGCATGGTAGTATGCGCCAAGAAAAATGGAAAACCTCGTCGTACCGTAGACTTCCAAGCCCTGAACGCCTGTGCAACGAGAGAAACTCATCATACTCAGTCTCCATTCCATCAAGTACGTTCGGTGCCCCACAACGTCAAGAAGACTGTCACAGATGCCTGGAATGGATACCACAGTGTCCCCCTCTGTGAAGAAGACAAGCACCTCACAACCTTCATCACCCCTTGGGGTCGTTACCGGTATCGCACTGCACCACAAGGCTACATTTCATCTGGTGACGGCTACACAAGACGATTTGATGAAATAGCCTGTGACTTCCCAAACAAAATCAAAGTCGTAGATGATTCTCTGCTATGGGCCGATACCTTGGAGGAGAGCTTTCATCAAACTGCACAGTGGCTTGACCTTTGCGCTCGTAATGGTATCATCTTGAACCCTGATAAATTTGAATTTGGTGCCGACACCGTCGAGTTTGCTGGTTTCGAGATCACGCCTACATCCGTCCGTCCTAACGAGAAGATCATCAGAGCAATCATGGACTTTCCGACACCAAAGAATCTCACAGACGTACGTTCATGGTTTGGTCTTGTGAATCAAGTCACATACACTTTCAGCATGACATCGTTCATGGAACCGTTCCGCTCACTACTGAAGCCAACGATGAAGTTCCAATGGAATGAGGAATTGCAAGCAATCTTCGACAAATCAAAACGTCAAATTGCGGCAGAGATTGAGAATGGCGTCCGTATATTCGACAAACAGAAACCAACGTGCCTCGCCACCGATTGGTCGAAATCTGGCATTGGTTACTGGCTGTTCCAGAAACATTGCAACTGCCCTGACATCAAACCTTTCTGCTGCAACACTGGTTGGAAGGTGGTACTTGTTGGTAGTCGGTTCACTCATGCTGCTGAATCACGTTACGCTCCCATCGAAGGTGAAGCCCTCGCGGTAGCCGATGCACTTGACAAGGCCAGACACTTCGTATTGGGCTGCGACGATCTTATCGTTGCAGTGGACCACAAGCCCTTGCTTGGTATCTTCTCCGATCGCTCACTCGATAGGATCTCCAATGGCCGCCTACGAAACCTGAAAGAGAAGACCCTTCGATACCGTTTCAAGATATGCTACATCCCAGGCCGAAAGAATTGCGTCTCAGACACCATGTCTAGACATCCAAGTAGACCCAAGTCTCCTGACAAGATGCACCTACCCGATGACGTGTGCTCTATCGACTCTACTGAGCTGTTACCACCGAAAGCCCATCAAGTTCTTCCGTCGAAAGTATTCAATCAGACAACTTCAATGGGCATAAAAATACATCCTACTATCCTGCAAAAGTTCAAGTCTTTGAAAGATTTTGTAGGTAGCTAGCTAGCTTGTTACATCATAATTCGTGCTCATAAAAGAAGAGAAATTTGGAAACTATAGTAGTTAGCTATATATAATTAAAAAAGAGGAATAACAACAGAAGTCATAGGTTAGAGAGCTAACCATGGGATGGGGAGCTGGACTTGGAGGCTAACATTAGCTAGCTAACAGTAGAGCTAAGACACCCAGTTAAATATACTTAAACTGGGAACACTTACCTAAAACTAAAGCTAGCTATTTATGCTTAGTAAAACACATATAGGGGGAAGCAATAGTAATGTAAAATTAATAACGTTAGCTACAGTTCAACATAACCAAAGTTTTCCGTTTTTTAGTCAGCCAACAGCTTTATGTAGCATTTTGAATTTTAGGACAATACATTAGTTACGCGCCAGGGCTCATGAATTATGCAACGTAAACAAATATGGCTACATACGCGGTAAAATATGAAACTGTAGCTTTTCCTGGGAAATGCGAGTCTGCTTGCTCCACCGACATAAAAACCAAACGAATAAAAATATCAAAGTTCGTACTATTTGTGATTTCAAATCCACTTTAAACTCTAGCCTTTGTTTTCTACTTCTAACTTTACTTTACATCTAGCTCCACTTCTCACTTCACTTTTCTACTTCTTCACTTGGTCTCTTTTCTTTTTAAATATATAGCTATGCTTTTTTAAACCACTTTTTTTCCTTTATTTCAAGGTAAAGGGATCGTTCTTCTGTGCTTTTTTTTTGGTGGCCTTTATTTTCTACTTCTAAATTTACTTTACTTCTAGCTCCACGTAGCTCCACTTCCAACTTCACTTTTTCTACTTCTTCACTTGGACTTTTTTCTTTTTAAATATGCGAGTCTGCCGGACACTTAACTCTAGCTACATAAAAACATAACATCTAAAAATATCAAAGTTGAATCCAAATCGACTTTAAGCCCAAGCTTTTATTTTCTACTTCTAACTTTTCTTTACTACTTCTAGCTGCACTCTTCACTTTCGAAGCAACTTCTCGTGGCTTCTAACTTTACTTTTTTACTTCTACTTCTCCACTTTGACTTTTCTTGCTTTTAATATCTGCACTTTTATGTGACTAAGGGATCGTCGAAAATAAGACATTTTTTAACCGCTTCTTCAGTTCGCCTTTTGTGTCGAGAACTTTGTCGAGAAATTTTTATGTTTGTTTGTTTTTACGCTAACGGAACTTTTGATTCGAATGCCGTCCCGTTCGAAAGTACGCATTTCAGCGAATCATACTGCTTATTTTCTATCACGTGGTTTCTAACAGGTGCGAGACAAATGTAAACAAAACAAAAAAACTCGGCAAACTCGCGCACTCGGTTGTTAAAAAACATCGTATTTGCAAAAGTCACAGACAGAAGCTCTGTATTATTATAAGAGACTAGTCAATAAGGCCCGTGGAAAAATCCACTTAGGCAGGATAACAGAGAAAAACAACGGTCATTTAAATTTTGCTGACGTCAGCAGAGACCTGTCAGAACACCAAAAAATTTTTTCAGAAATTTGTATGCCTGTTGCCTTCATCGTATAGATATTGAAACGCTGATCAAGAAAATGTATAGGATCGTGTACTTTTGACAAACGGATGCAGAGATCTTAGGGCTTAAAGGTTTTTTAATGACGTCATTAACCTGTCCATTCCAAAACGGATTCGGTGACCTAGGTTTGGAAAACCTACCCAAATTGTTCCCAGGTAGTCCCTTGTTACCCACGCAGGAGATGACGTCAGTTGTTTCCATCCGTTTCCAAGTTATTAAGCCTTAAATTTAAAAGTGCAATACAATGGCTTCACTAATCTTAATATACTTTCCTTTGACGTCAATATTGCTTTAACGTTAAATTGATTTGCTGAAATAAATTTAACGGCTTTCTTTACAAAAATGGTGTCCCTCGACACCGAAATAAACAACAACAAAAGAACGGTCCCTTTGTCTTGAAAAAAGCGCAAAAATTAATTCAGAGAAAGAAAAGTCCAAGAAGTGAAGTAAGAAGTGGTAGCTAGAGCTAGAAGTAAAGTAGTAAAATTAGAAGTAGAAAATAAAGGTTAGAGTTTGAAGTGGATTTGAAATCACAAATAGTAAGAACTTTGATGTTTTCAAACGTTTAGTTTTTATGTCACTGGAGCAAGCAGACTCGCATTTTCCAAGAAATGCCTCAAATTCTTGAAGTTTTATATTTTGCGCTTTTTTTTAAAAAAAACGTAGCCACCATATTTGTTTACATTTTGTTGCATAATTAATGTCTCCCCTGGCGCGTAACTAATGGGTTTGTCCTAAAATTCAAAATGCTACATAAAGCTGTTAGCTGACTAACAAACGGAAAACTTTGGTATGTTGAACTTGCTGCTCACTATAATGTTATTTATTTTACATTACTATTGCTTCTCTTTGCATGTGTTTTACTAGCATAAATAGCTAGCTTTAGTTTTAGCTAAGTGTTCCCAGTTTAAGTATACTTAACTGGGGGTCTTAGCTACCGTTAGCTAGCTAATGTTAGCCTCCAAGTCCAGCTCCCCATTCCATGGGCTAGCTTTAACCTATGACTTCTGATGTTATTCCTCTTTTTTAATTATCTATAGCTAACTACTATAGTTTCCAAATTTCTCTTCTTTTATGAGCTACCTACAAAATCTTTCAAAGACTTGAACTTTTGCAGGATAGTAAGATGTATTTTTATGCCCATAGAGTATATAGCTAGATGAATTCCGTTGTTTACATTTTCAGTGGAAAGCTCTTTCGACTTGGGCATTTGCGTGGCAGGGAAAAACATTGGGGTGCTAGGTGAAGCAAAGTAATTATCAATTCATTTCTTCAAATGAAGGCATTCTTAATGAATTCAAATAAATCAGAAGGCATCAATCTACACTCGATAATAGTTTATAACCCCGACGATGTCCCGTTTGAAGAAATCCACAGTAAAAGAAGGATATCCAGCATATAGGACTTTGCAGTGACTTTCGCGACAAAGTGGGTCATCGGCGTATGGGCAGGAGCAATGTTTTTGTGATAGCGTGAAACCGATTCCTGTCTTGCTCCAGTCAGAATCGAGGCACGTTGGTCGATTCGTTTCAAACGTTCTAACACCTTCGTGTATTTTGTGCAAGATTTCTTCCTTCGATTGATGGAATAACCGTTCGAGTGTCTCGTCCCAATAAAATCTGCTGCCGTGCTGTAACAACTCTCTAAATGGATTCATCACTGGCGCCTGAGCGAAAGCGTATGATACTTGATTTACTAAACCAAACCATGATCGTACGCCAGTGATATTAGTGGGGGTTGGAAATTCTGCAATTGCTTTTAATAGTTTATGCGATGGCTTGTATCCTGTTGTGGTAACGTCGAAGCCGGCAAATTCAACGGTGTCTTTGGCAAAATGAAATTTATCAGGATTGAAAACAATTCCATTGTCCGCGCACAACTTGATATATTGCATGGTGTGCCACAATGACGTGGAAATGTCGTTGTCCCATAATAAAGAATCGTCAACGATCCTCGCTACTCGTGGGAAGTCTGATGTGATATCGTCAAAACGTTTTGTATATCCGTCGTTTGAGGCGTGAAAACCCTGGGGAGCACGGCAATATCGGTACCTTGATGAATGTGGTGGCGTCTTTAGCGTTTGGGGATAATGGCACACTATGGTACCCATTCCACGCATCAAGGACAGTTTTCTTTTGATTGATCGGATCGACACTGACAACGTTAAAAGGTGAAGGAGTATGATGCGTTTCGCGTCTCGTGGCGGCATTCAGATTCTGTAGGTCAATGGTACGTCAAGGCGTGCCATCTTTTTTGGGCACGGTAATTATCCTATAACACCATGTCGTTGGTGTACCATCTGCATCGAGCTGAGCTTTGACTGCGTCCTTCCAATGGTGCGGTATCGGAATCGGTTTGTGAACGGCGATCGGGTGGTGGTCGTTGAGGAAGGTGACATTAAGTGCTTCGCCAGTCATGGTTTGGAGTTTCTGATGGGTACATGTGTTAAAAGCACTAGTAGCAAAGTATTCTTTGATCTATTTCTCGAGCTCCTCGCGGTTTTCGGAGGTAGCAGGTAGCGGTATTCGCTGTGGCAGCGATGGTGGGGAGGTGCGGGGGGGTGGGGGGGGGGCAACCACAAGATGTCTCTAGGTTCCCATCATTGTCAATAGATGGTTGGTGCTCCATGGTGGATGCCGACACTACACCGATCATATGGTTGGGAAAGTTTTCATCAATGATTTGAAGTTGTTTAAGCGCAGTTTGTGAAAGGTACAATCCTTTAACCTGGTCACATATATATAAGCTGAGAAGAAGTATTACCGGCAATCGAAATATTTGCGATAACTGCGCCTCGTATGACTAATCCATCGTTGTTAACATCTCGTAAACTATGGCGCGTACATATCAATGCTCTGTTTGTACAGTTCATTTGCTTTAGCAATTCAGGTCCCGCGGTACATGTTTGAGCGCCTGTGTCGGCAACAGCACGAACCCTATAGGACTCACATGATTGTCTAATTGGCACACGATGTCCCAATTTTTGATGCGCTTTTACGTTCAAAGAGATTGCCACTTCTATTGTTGGGGGTGGTTCGGGCTTTTCGGGTAACAATTCGTTGTTGAGCCACTGCCCATGCGGTATTCCATCTAGCCATAACGGAGCCATTGATGTTGTGATGGATGTCAAAAGTGAAAAATCTTCATCTCTTTGAAGGTCGGGTGAATCATCATGAACAGTGTTTGCGGATGAACTTTCACATACATTGCTGAAATGGTTCATTTTTCCACATTTGTTGCATTTTCTCCCTTGTGTGGGGCATTGTTGTCGTCCATTTTGATGTCGATTACGACCGCATCCTCTGCATTTTTGTTGGTTGCGTCCTGGGGGTCTGTTCCCGTTGTTACCGTCCTTGGTCGGTGGTTGTGGCGGTTGTGGACTGGGTGGTGTACGTGGAATTGTTTTCGACCTTTGATACTCGGACCTGATTGGCGCGACGTAGTCCGATGCGTTGGGTGGCTGGAAGTGTGATGTAGCTTTTGCTGTTGATTCTAGTATCAGGAGGCGTTCTGTCGGGGTTGCAGCGTCGGGAAAGACGTTACCTCGGATAATATCTTGTTCTGATATGATGGATCCCGCAAGCCAGCGATGACTTGTGATTTTATTGAAATCTTGCACAAAATACACGAAGGTGTTAGAACGTTTGAACCAAACCGACCAACGTGCCTCGATTCTGGCTGGAGCAAGATAGGGATCGGTTTCACGCTATCACATTGCTCCTGTCCATACGCCGATGACCCACTTTGTGGCGAAAGTCACTGCAAAGTCCTATATGCTGGATCCCGCTTTACTAGACACGCTGAAAGCCGATATGGTCCTATAGAAGGAGAGGCTGTCGCTGTTTCCTTTGCTCTCGATAGTTGCAAAATGTTTACGATGGGCTGCCCGAATCTGGTTGTAGATGCCGAATTTTCAATGATCGCCGAAAGACGAAATCAAGAACCCAAGACTTTTAAAAAATACATGAAAAGACACTCATGTATAAGTTCAAAGTCATTGCAATACCAGGAAATACAAACAATGGAGCCGATGCAGTGTCCCGTATACCGGTCCCATCAACCAAAACGCCTCCTGTACTACCGCACAGTGATATCGACACAGCATTAATAGCATTCGTAGAGGTACAACTGGTAAATTTGGGTACAATGTTGAACGCTGTATAAAGCTAAGCCCAATTAAATATTTCAACCAGCGTTTACTCAATTATTCACAAAAATTTGCTTCGGGTGCAGACTACATATTTTATGCCTATCATGTTATTCAACAAATCAATTTTAAAAGTAGAATAAATATTGCAATGAAATATTTTTGTGGTAACAATTTAACAGCTGGTATGTTCAGTAACAATTTTAAGGAAACTGTTAAATCTTTTGTTGCTAACGATGAAGCGTTTAATTTTATGAATACCATCAAAGGTACTCCAGCATACTGGAAGAAATTTCTGCACGAGGTATTAGCCATGGTAAAACAATTTGAAACGCCAACATTTTTTTTAACATTGTCCTGTGCTTACCTTCGTTGAAATGAACTAGTTTTAATAGTATCAAAACTGAATGGCTTTAATCTTACTGAAAATGTTTCGGAGGAAATGGACTACATGGAAAGCTGTCCTGTGTTGGTAGCACGCAATTTCCAATACAGAGTAGAAGTGTTTTTCAAAGAAATTGTTCTAAATGGTGCCCTTGGAAAAGTTAAATATCACGTGATTCGCGTTGAATTTCAGGTTAGAGGTAGTCCACATGTCCATGTATTTTTATGGATAATTGGTGCACCAGTGTTGACAAGAGAGAATAAAGAAGAGTGTATAAGTTTTGTTGATAACATTATAAGAGTAGACCTTCCAGACCCTGAGACAGAACCAGAGTTATTTAGTGTTGTAAAAATGTTCCATATTCATTCCCATTCTAAAACTTGTCGAAAGTATAAGAATAGTGTATGTCGGTTCAATTTTGGACATTGTTTCTCAGATCGAACAATAGTAGCTGAACCTCTCAGTGACGAAATGCCTTCTGCACACAAGGAAGATATATTATCAAAGAGAGAAGAAATAATGAGCAAAGTCAAGGATTATATAAATTGCAACCTTTTTCCTAAGAAAATGAATATCATTGATCCTCAAAGTGAGAATTTTGAATTTCCAGAAAGCATACCTAGTATACTGAAAGGTTTAGATATTTCAGAGAGTGAATACTATAACGCCCTGTCTAAATCATCAGACTCAGATTTCCAAGTTCATTTAAGGCGCCCTCCTATTTCGTATTTTGTAAATAACTATTTTTCAGAAGGAATTTTTGCGTGGCAAGCAAACATTGACTTGCAGCCGGTTTTTAATCATTATAAAGCAATAACATACATGTGTAAGTATCTTTCCAAATCAGAAGATGTATGTTCGCGTGCAATGAAGCAAGCATTGTCAAAGGCACGTGAAAATAGCGATGTTTACACAAGCTTTGAAACGATACATAGGGTTATGGTTAATGAGATCCAAGATAAAAATCACAAAGGAGATTTGAAAGCATGGTTATTCCATTTAGCTTGCAGTTATTACAGTGGCTTTCAACCCAACAAAAGTTCCCTAAAAAAGCATGGCATTTTAAAAAAGTTAAGAAGGAGGAAGGATATCGTAATATTGAAACCAGACAAAGGAAATGGAGTGGTCATTTTGGATCGATGGTTCTATGATGAAAGTATGCTTAAAATTGTTAGTGACACTAGATAATTTAAAGAACTGGATACTGATTTAACCCTAAAGAGAGAGAGAGACAATTACAAAGACTTCGACGAAAACTTAAAACAAATAACTGTATTTGTAGTAATATATATGATAAGATTTATCCATCTGGTTCTAGACCAGCTAGAATATATGGTTTACCAAAAGTACCCAAATGCAAAAACGAGTACGATATGCCACCCTTTAGACCTATAGTATCTTTAATTGCTTCTTATAATTATAATTTAGCCAAGTTTCTTAGTGATCTTATTTCTCCACATATATGCTCTGATTACTGTACTAAAGACACATTCACATTTGTGAAAGAAATTAACAAGGTTAGTACTGTTGATAAATATTTTGTATCCTATGATGTTGTGAGTCTCTTTCCCAGCATACCATTAGAAGAAACCATTGAAATTGCCCTAGATCAAATATATCTCTATAATCATGAAATAAAAATAAAAAGATCTGACTTGAAAAGGCTATTTTTATTTGCAACATCAGAAACTCGTTTTTTGTTAAACGGTTCTCTTTATTACCAAGTATATGGTGTTGCCATGGGATCACCCTTAGCACCCATTCTAGCCAATCTTTTCCTGGGCATCACGAAGGTAAATGGTTATCTGAATACAATGGTGAACCACCTATTTTCTACCAAAGATATGTTAATGACATTATTGCTTTGTTTAACAATGAATTAGGGGCAGAAATTTTTTTTAACTTACATCAACACTAAGCATCCCAATATAAAATTTACTTAAGAGATGGAGTGTGATCACATACTTTCTTTCTTAGATGTCTTAATTGACAACTCCTACAACAAACTTAAAACTAGTATCTTTTGAAAAAGGACTTTTTCAGGAGTTCTAACTAGCTACTTAAGTTTTACTTCCATGCCATATAAGCTTGGTTTGGTTAAATGTCTCATTGACAGAGCTTACAAAATAAACAATACTTCGATAGGTTTTGATTTTGACTTGAAAAGTATTTTTACTATTCTAAAGAAAAATTCTTATCCTGAACATTTCATTAATAAAGTAACTAGAAGTTATTTAAATAAAAAAACATAATTTTGCCACTGACAATAACAAGTGTGATAATGGTAGGCAAAGATATTTTAAATTACCTTACATAGGCAAGCACTCAATTTTTACTAGAGCCAAATTGAGTAAATTAGTTACAAGATATTGTAAACCAGATGTAGACATCCGTTTAATATTTCAATCTTTCAAAATTGGATCTTGTTTCAATGTAAAAGATTCTATTCCTTGTTCCTTTAAATCTAATGTAGTTTATAAATTTAATTGTGCTAGCTGTAATACTAGTTACATTGGTCAACCGACCAGACATTTTGCTACTAGAGTTAAGGAACATTTAAAGAGTGACAAGAGTTCCCATGTCTACAAACATCTTAATAATAATTTGGAGTGCAAAAACAGTTGTAATGAATCTTCTTTTTCTATTATAGACTATACGCCAACCAAATATCAATTAAATGTGAAGGAAGGTTTGTATATAGGTTGGCAACAATCCCTTAAGCAGGTCTGGCACCCAAGTTGTACTTTATCCATTTAGTTATGATTATTTTATTACTATTCTCTTCATTTTATTGCTTTCTTTGTATCGTAACATTTCATCACATAGGAATTCTATTGTAACAGATTTTAACACCTTCATACACTTTTATTATACACATGTGTATAGCATTTTATACTACTTGTATTGTATTATTAATAAAGCCTTTTATTTGATTGCTGATTTTTGTATATATATCATCCATGAAAAATTGTATATTTTATTTTGTTGAAAATGATTGATGTATTACAATCGAAACATGTTCTGCAAATTAAAAAATATTGTTTTTACTTTAAAATTTATTGTTGGTTTTGTGCTCATAAGATCTTTTGAAAATGAAGAAGTTGACTTCTTAGTATCAACGGAGCAAGATGAAACAGAAAATGAAACTGAATCAACTTGTTCCAACTTATCGTCTCTACCTAGAAACAGTTTTGTTGTGGCATCAGACCAGGAGATTAATAGAGATATCAGATCTCTTAATGCTAAGCAACTTGAAGTATTTAAAACAGTGTACACTTGGGCATGAAAATTTATAAAATATCGTAACTGCATTTCACCTACTGATGTTAAACCTCTGTCTAGATTTTTAACTGGTGAAGGTGGATGTGGAAAGTCATATTTGATCAAAACTATTTACAAATCTCTCACAAAATTATTAATGTACAAAGGTGAAAATGCAGAAAAGCAAAGAGTCTGTCTTGTAGCTCCAACAGGTGTAGCCGCTGTAAACATTGGGGGTACAACAGTACATCCATGTTTTGGAATTCATGGGAATAATTATGTCCCCCTTAGTGATAAAATGCGAACTCATTTACGAAACAAGTTAGCAGAGGTGTGTATTATCATAATTGATGAGATTCGATGGTTTCAAATACTCTTCTTGTCAATATCCACCAAAGACTCGAGGTCCTTATCCAAGATAGCTAGCTGTTCCTCTGATACGTCGGAAACAGTCTTCTTTGCCTCAAGCCTCTTGATCTTGTCATTTGCATTGGAAAGCTCACTATCATAGTATATCATCTTACTTTTCACATTATTCAAGTCGTCGTGGAGCGTTCTAACATAGAAATGAAGCTTTCTTTTTTCACGTTCGTCGAACGCCTCACTAAAGAAAGTATCCTCTATAAGACTCTTTGTTTCATCAAGTACATTCTCGAGCAATGGCAGCATCTCGATGTCACCAGCCTTTTCATTGATGGTATCAATATTATTCAGGAGTTCCTGCGCCATCTTCCTACTACCCTTGTTAGGTGTTGAATATTGATCGAATCCCATAGCTCGCAACCTACCAGCACCCAAGGCTTTTTTTATCGCTCCAATGGATCTCAATCCACCATTTTGTTTCGTGAGCTCTACGTCATCATATAAAAGCCTGTTCCCATTCATTGTTCTTGAATATCCTCGGGTCGAAGGATCTCACTCTCGGTGCTGAACTCCTCAGACTCCTCTTGAATGTCTTCCTCTGGCGTAAAATCTGGTTCAAGCGCTGGATTTATAGGCATTTATTTCAACCCATGTACCTATATAAATAAAGATTCTTTTGGAACAAAATTAGATCCTAACAAAGAGATCAAGACGATGCTCGGTATGAAAAGCAAACGCCAAAGGGTGAAGATCAGCCATGTGCCAAGCACAATTAACCAGAATGAAGATCTCTACGTTGATATTCCTAATTTAGGAAAAAATGATGTGATTTTCCCCGGCTCAATCAAGTTGCTTTTTGACTTGGAATTGACTGGTACAAACACCAAACGTACCATCGTTAGCAATATTGGTAAGGCCCTGGTTTGAAACCTTCGCATAACCTTAACGGCCACGAAGTGCAAAATATCTCTGACTACAACACCCTGGCAGTATATCGGGATCTATGGATCCCAAAGAATGACCGAGAGAACAACCTAATTCTAGAAGGTATCGACCCAATGACGGGACCATCAGGGCTCTGCAGGTAAAAGCCAGCGATCACGTAGGAAATGACAAGGAAAAGGCGATCGTGGCAGCGTATGGAAATACTTTGCTATCCCTATTGGCAAAATGTTTGAACTCACTAGAGACTTACCCTTCTATCAAGCAGGCTTACACGACAGACTGCAGTTCGTACTGCACTTCGCACAGCACAGCGATATAATTAAAGATGCTGGTACAGCAGCATCTGGAAGCACAGCGGCAAATGCCGCGGATTCCTCCTACAAGATCAGCAATATCTGCCTTGAATTTGACAAGGTGGTCAATGAAGACCTGGCCTCCGCGATGATGTTTCGATATAGCTGTCTAGCCCTACCGTATGAGAGGATCCTCCGCAGCAAAGTAGTGACCATAAAAAAGGCCGACACCTCCTACAACCTCCAGATCGACACTCCTGCCAAGTCTCTGAAAGGTGTCCTACTGTTGTTCGTAGACCCGGTGAAAGTGAAGGCCTATAGCGGGGTCAACGAGGTCTTCTATAACCCAAAGATCGAGAAACTTAGCATCACTATTGAGGGTGAGCCTAACGAACTGTATAGTCACGCCATGCTCCCGAAAGATGACATGGAAAACGTCGTTGAACGTTTTGGAAGCCACGATTCGGATATGACCATTGGGCAGTTCTTCAATGCAAGATATGCGTTATTTATGGATCTTCGTAGCAGTCCGGATCACAGCCTACATGGTTCTGGCAGACCCCTACAAAGATTAAGCGATGGTATTACGCTTCATATGACGAAAAAAGCTGACGGGACCGGTGATATACGGTGTTACGTGTATCTATTAATGGATGCACAATTGAATATCCTCGACGGTAGGTTTCATTCAGTAGAATATTAAGAGCATTAAAATTGTTTTTGTAGGCCTTTGGTCTACAAAATAAACATGGCAAGCATAGCAGTACTCACAGGTGGAGCCATTATAAACGCATTGGCATTTTCAGGCTCAAATTATCTATTCAGAAAACTTAGTGGACACGGCGAGACAGAACGTAAGAGGCATGATTTAGCGGTTGAGAAATTACAAGCTGCTCAAGCCCAATGGGTACGTGACAGACAGAGTAAAATTGACTGGTATAACCAGCAAAGAGAGCTTTAACGTCAAGCTGGGAAAAGTCTCAAGGAGCTCGACGAGGGTATGAGGGAATACTATATCGCGACGATTCACAAGGCCCCGAAATTATCAGACTTCTATACCCCAAGCAAACAGCAACAAGACGGCGAGCTGACGTTTATCGTAGGATCCTTGGCTCTGCTGGGTTTTGCTGTGTACAAGTACGGTAAGGAATATTTTTGACATGTATAATAAACATGTCAAATCAAAACATATTGTTACTCCTGAGGAAACAGGAAAGTTAAGTCAAATCTACCATCAGCCCGAACATCTCTGGACAGGGAGAAGAGCGATCAAATTACTCAGCGAGCAGAGTAGTCTTTCCAATAAGAAAGTCATACATTGGCTCTCTCGGCAATTGCTCTGGCTCAGACATATTCGAGGGCCAAAACGTACTAACTACCCGCATTTCACCATCACGAAACCGAATGAAATGCATCAATTCGACATCCTGTACATGCCACATGACAAGCTGTATGGTAATACGTACAAATATATCCTGACAGGCATTGACGTGGCCTAAAGATATAAGGTAGCGAGGCCCCTAAGAACTAAGAGAGCTAGCGAGGTTGCAGACATGATTAAAGACTTCTACAAGGCAGGACCTTTACGATATCCGAGCATATTCCAATGTGATAACGGCTCAGAATTCAAATCAAATGTGAGTACCCTGTTAGAATCCAAAGGTGTGGAAATCAAGCGGGCAACTACCAAATACCATCATACTTTCACGGCGTTTGTGGAGTCCTACAACAAAATGTTAGCGGAAAGACTCTTCAAGCCTCAAGATGCGCAGGAGCTGGTCAGTGACGAACAGAGTACCACCTGGGTGAAACACTTATACAATATTGTGAAAACCATGAACAACACCAAAACTACCATGATTGGTATGAAACCTTCGAAGGCCATCAAGATCGATGAAGTCCCACTCGCGAAAAGCGAAGGCCATCCTGAGGAAAAGACTCTACCGGACGATGGTCTATACCTCTATCTGCTACAACCCGGCGAATAACATGGGGATACTCGGAAACGCGCGACGGTACTTGCCCCAGATGTAGAAATTATATATGACGATTGTGAGGCTCCATGGTTTAAAAGAAGCCATGTTGGTAAATACTTTGGGATTTGTGATATAAGATCATCAATGAGAAAAATTGAATACCTAACCAGATATGAGCTTTGCCGATCATCCTCATTCCTATCAGGTTTGCGAGGAGACGGAAAAAATAATGAGCTCGATATATTCATTTCCGCTGAGGATGTTAGGAGAACCTTGGTGCGATGCAAAAGCTTGGATGTTATTAAAATTGCAGAGCGCTGTGGCATAGAAATTCATAACGTAAAGATTTTGTCAAAAGAGGAAGGAACCCTTAAGGAGGTTATCAGCACCGCTTTTAAGAGTGAAAATATGGTGACCCAATATCATATTGATGGGTATAGGATCGACTTGTACTTCCCAAGGTACAAATTAGCTATCGAATGTATATATATATATATATATATATATATATATATATATATATATATATATATATATATATATATATATATATATATATATATATATATATATATATATATATATATATATATATATATATATATATATATATATATATATATATATATATATATATATATATATATATATATATATATATATATATATATATATATATATATATATATATATATATATTTACTTAGGTTTGGGGACTATACTCGCGGGCAACCATCCCTTGCTCACTGCCATCTCACGGCTTCCTCGTCCTGCGGTGAAATATGCTACCATTTTCATAACATCGCTGGTATCCAGCTTAGTACTAGGGCTTGAGATCCCAAGGAATTTTTTCCCAACCATCGCGTAAGCGAAAGTAAAACCGAGGTCGGCCTCATATATCATGTCTATAATCTCCTTTTGCTGAGGACTTACGTTTGACATTTATTATAGGCCTATCTCATACGAAAAATATCAATCTCAGGCTTTGAAAGTTTTTGCTGAACCGTTGGTGCATGTATTTCAGGCAGCTGCTGGTTACCCGCGGATTTTTTATGAGTAAAATAATAAACACCTCCAATACATGCGATCGCGAGTAGGCTTCCACCAATGTATATTCCAGACTGTATAGAACTCACTCTAGAAGAGGTTTTGACTGGAGGTTGTAAAGCACTCTATTGTTGCCTTAGTTCTTCCTTCCTCTTCTTCATCAGTGCCGCCAACTTGTGGCCTTGTGCTACTCTACCAGGATGCTTCACTGGTTTTGTTATTACCCTCTCTTCTTGCGGTTGTTCAGTGCTCATTTCTTTATAAGTCGTGTGACTTAAAAAATCACTTCCCTAACCACGAGGGACCAGTGGCAACACATACAAATCTGATGGAAAATAGCAGCTGGTTGTTCCAACCATGATCCAAGTACTGGCATAGTGTAATCTCATATTCATCATCGTCACCATTAAACCGGATTGCTATTTTATGGTCTGAATTATCAAATGAGATAACCTCCGGATTAGAATCTTGCACCTTGGTGCGTGATATGATTTAACCCAGTTGGGGAATAACATGTTTCCATGTAAAATACACGCTGGCCATACACTCGCCATCGCTGGGGTCAATAGTAACGTCTCCAATATCCACATCCGAAATGCTCAACCCAATGCCTAGGATGTGGAAAGATGTGTCTATATACATTTGCCTTAGGCGGGTATAAACATTTCCTCTTATGTCTCCAAGGCCTGATGGTGGAATGACAATCTCTTCGAAAAGCCTTGTTTCCAATTCGTCAAACATTCTTTTCTTTCTCTATTTCTTCCTTTTCATCAATGGACTGTGAACGTTTTGTATGATTAATCGTATGAGCGGCCACCAACAGCGGCGCTAAAAATTTGCCAAATACTGTATAAACGAAAATGCCCAAGTCAGCCATACTTTCGCGAATTATAGGGTCATTTTCTAATATCTTTTCTCAAACCTTCAGGGCTATCAAGCGATACAATATTTCCTATTGCCTTAGCGTGCAAGCTTATCGCATGGGTTAAAAGGGCCAAGGCAGTCTTCTGCCCTTTTTCCACCAACTCGCGTTCTATACAGTCATTGTATATTTTCTCAATAGCCTCAGGTGATGCTTTGTCCAGGAATTCATCAGTACATTTCTTCGGTAGTAAATGTGGCTTGGTCTGTCGTATATCTTTCAGGATTTGACGTTTATCTATAGGTTGCTCAACAGCCTCTGCTGGAGTATTGGCAACATCGTCGAATATTTCATATAATGAAGACATAATATTTATTATATAGCGGTACCTATATAGGAGGCAATTATCAATGTGTACGAGAGCAATATAGCGACCAGTAGCAATACATCCATTTTTTTATTTCTTCAACCGGTAATGGCCTCGGGGAAGCGTCGTTATTTGATCAGCTTGTACGACCCGTTTGTCATCAGCAGCATTAAGGGCAATTTTATTCAGTTCCTGAGTGTATATATTATGACCCTTGTTGTTAATACAACGCCAAGTTTGGGAAATATCGATGCCTTCCTCCAGACATCGTTGATAATCTTCGAAGGTGATACATTTTTTGGTCACGGCCCTCTTCACGCCCTTGGCCTTTCTATCACCGCCGGCTTTAGTTAATGCTTTACATGCATAAGCCTTAGGTCTCAAGGTGATAAAATGCGTCGTAATTTTGCCACCGAGCTCATCTTTCATTATTCCGACCTCGGCAAGGGATCCTTGAGTAAGGGACTTCCTTACTCAATTCTATTTTTTGTTGATCTCAGCATTATTCCCGTTAGTCGCGATTGCGCACGACGTCATATGATTTCGTTTTATATGATTATGTGTTAGTATTTAATGTATATATATTATTATGTGTTGGTGATTGGTAGGTGACGTCATGTATCTTACATTTATATATTATTATGTGTTAGTTATTGGCATTTAATAATATTTCATATTATTTTGTGTTGGTGACTGGCATATTCATATTATTTTGTGTTGGTTATTGGCAGATGACTTAAGGAATTTCCTTTTGGTCGAAGTCGTCTGTGCCAGAAGGAACATTTCTCTATCTCTTTCATAGCATCTGGTGTTATAGGTCTTACTGGTTGCATAGCCTTCCTAGGTAGCCTCTGTGGTACATCCTCCAATAGAGCAACCAATTCGGCCTTGCGTAGCCTGTAATACCCGTAAGTCCACGGCTTTTAGCAATATCTCGTAATTGTTTCACATTATGTGTGTTCATTCTTTATTGTATGGAAATCTTCTTGTCGGAGGATTTCATTTCAATATTATAATTTCATCTTAAATAAATAAAAGGATGTTGACGTTTTTCACACAAAGCACTCTCCAACACAAAGCCTCAAGGATGCAGAAACCACATGACAATGTTGTCATTCACGACAGACGTGGCAGCTCTTACTGGAACAGACGTATTTTCTAAAAATAGATTACTATTTCGTACTCAGGTTTTTTGTTTTTCTAGAATTTAGAAGAGGTTAGAGCGTCGGCGATTTGATCAATTCCGGAAGTTATTCCGAAATTAAGCTGCGCTCAACCGAAAAACAGAGGTCCGTAAAAATCGGGCCCTGCGCTATTTTTCCGAAAAAGCTGCGCGCAACCATTTTGAACAGACAGAATACGGCTATTCTGCCTCAGCGATAAGGTTGTAAGAATCCAGTATTAATCTTTCTTCGATTTTATTCATAAAATCTAAATTACATTACAGGCGCTTCACACGCCTTTTTGTGACCTTGTAAAATAAATTTATCAAACTTCGCGTAGAAAACGTGCTCCACAATTTCGCTTCGCTCGTGAAGTTTAATTGCTTCGCAAATAGCTATTTTGCGGAAGAGTATAACACGGAACAACATTAAAGCGTTTCATCGTCAGTTACCCAGTTTATTTTATTAAAAATATGTACTAAAATATGTATAAAATGTGTATATCAAATTAAATAAAGCATATTACCTTTAGTCAGACATAAAAATTATTTTATAAAATTTAAAACAATTCTTTTTCTGTTTGAATCGCACAGACTAACCCCCTGGCAAAAGCAAAGTCGACCTAATTGAAATAGTTATTATATAAACGTTAACAAAAGTTCTTTCAAAACAACACGTCGACAGTACAGAGGACGGGAAGAAAATTTATAGCCAGTAAGTGTTTGCTAAAAAGTCTTATATTTTTATAAGCGTTGTTGAAAGATTTAATTTATTTTTGCTGACTTTTTTCTTCAGAAAATGAATTGTGGCTTTTAAGTAGGCTGTTTATGAAATTCAATCTGCCATCATTAAAATTTTTGAAGCAAGTGAAACTTTTCTGCATGAAAATTATTTTTTATTTATTTTTTAAAGTGGCTAGCCCGGAAAATCACAACCAATATAGAAAGTGCTGCAGAGAGGTTGCCAAGGCAAAGGCATTAAGCACGACAAGAAAAGGCCACGGCAAAGGCAGGCAAGGGAACTGGAAGAGGAATCAGCAAGGCAGTGGGTAGGCAAGGCATAAGAGGCACAGGCAAGGGCATAGTAGGCAGGCACCAGAAAAGGCATAGGAAGGGTAGGCAAAGGCAGGCAAGGAAACAGGGAGAGGAATCAGCAAGGCAGGGTGAGGCAAGGGAACAGCAAGGCAGGGGCAGGTACCTTAATAGAAAATCTTCCCCCTACAACTCAAAGATTACGTATGCTCAATATATCTTAAGATATGTATCATATTAGTCCAGGAGTATAGAAATTATTAAGGTGCAAATATTTTTAATTCAATAGCTCAAACAAAGGTCTCAAATTTGTATCGGTTCAATATATATACAGTGAATCATGCACAGCTGTTTCGTAGCGGACAAAATTGTTACGAAAAATTAATTAATTTGTCCTCTCAGTTAAAACAGGATATCTCAAGAACGAAATAAGATTTTTATACTCTGTAAAAAGATTAATAATCTCAGATAAATTGTCCATATTATTAAAAAAAATTTTTGGACACCTGTCCGAAATTGATAAATTTAGGCCAAAATATCTAAAAATTACCATTTATATTACCACAATATCTCTGGAAAAGAGTTAAGAAAACATGTTTTTATGGTCCACAGGTTGGGTTAAATATCTGGACTGAAAATTACTTAATTTTATTACTGTCCGAAATTGTCGAAAGGGTTATTTTTAGGCCAAATGTGAGAAATATGTGAAAAATGGCTTTTAGAGCCTTAATGTATACTTAAAATTCGTTTATCAGCTGAATAAAAGATCATTTAAGATGATGGAGATGAAATATTAATCTGTCCGAAATTGTCTGAAGGGTTATTTTTGTACCAAATGTGAGAAATATGGAAAAACTGCCTTTTGAGCATGAATGTATGCTTAAAGTTCATTTATTAACTGAAGAAAAAACATTACTTTGGATTCTAAGGCCATTAAAGATGATGTAGGTGAAATATTTGTCTATCCGAAATTGTCCAAAGGGTCACTTTTGGTCCTAAGGTTTTTCGGGCTAAATATGTGACATCTATATATTAAATAAAACGTCATTCAGAGTCGACAGTTTCAAAATTTTAGTTTATCAGGCTAGTAGAAATTATATCAAGTTGTGCATAAATAGGTTATTTATTAAATACATTCAATATATACAAAGTAATCATCTTGTGTTTCTTTATAAATTGTATAAAATAGCACCCAAAATCTTGTGATAAATCCAAGATTAGCTAGCTAGCTATAAACATATTTGATTTCAACAATTCCATCTTGAGAAAGTCTTAACTAAATAGAAAAAAGAAGTATTAAGTTACTTAGCTACAGGACATGATGCAAAATGCAAAACTGTAGGAGCAAAAAATAGCTACTCTTTACAAAAAATGTAAAACAGGGGAAACAAGATTACAAAAGATACAATTATCCAAACTTGAAGTTTTGCAACACATAAAACAATTTCTCAAAACCAAGGGTGCTCTAATAGCAATAATATAAAATCCCTGCAACACAAAGTAGTTCACTGTTTTATCCCTTACCTCGTGCTTTGCCAACCCTTAGCTAACTTCAAAATTGCTAAAACACTGTTGTCTCGCTTATTCCAGCATTTTTGAAAAATTCTGGTTTGGAACAATAATTTCCGGGTCCAGCAATCAAGTAAAAAATAAAAACCATTTTTTGGGAAAAAACCATACCTGACAAAACATTAAATCCCATAGCTGTGACCAGCTTAGAAGTTTAGATACTTATTTATTTGAACAGAAAAGGGATCACACTACATCAAATTGCCGTGTACCACTTCGGCAACTTTTTCTCCTCTTTTTTAGCGCCTAAAGAAGACTCAAAGTTTATTGTTTGCTAGACCAACGGTGCACGGCACGGGCCGATAGAACCATGTTTCCAGGCCCCTCATACCAATTTTCAAGTCCGTAGCTAGTAGCCCGGCGTTGAGTAATTAAGCTATTAATAACTTAGCTAGATTAACATACCATTAACATACATTTCTTTCTTCGTTTTCTTGAACATAACAAGCCCTTCCCGTCAGTTGCGATATATATGACTTAGATTGAGTTTGAGGCGCTATGTGTCTGAGAAAAGGTCTCGTGATGTTAGTAAAAGTCATTCTTGGATCGCGTGGCTAAAGGCAGATTTACCTAAACTGGAAACGGCACCATTTACTGAAGATATTATTTCGGCTTGTCTGTTCAGTATTGATATTACTGTGGAAAGCTTATCATTTCTTGAACATGATAGTTTAGTAGGCGACGTTTCAGGAGATCCTTCTCCCATCATCGGGCAAATTAAAATGATGTTGAGCATGTATTTAAATAATTGCAGAGGATTGAAATTCATAAAAATTAACCAATCAGAAACGAGCTGATAATTACAGTTAATTACGGTAATTAACATTTTCGAACCTAGATGTAGGTAACTACTTCTTCTATAGGGCTGGTCATCAAATCTCAGGAAGTTGATACGAGATGCTGTTTATGTGTTTGTTACGTGCTACACTGTTGATGGTTTCTTTAATCTTCCTGGCCGTTGTTCTGGATTCTCTGTCAATGATTTTTTTCTCATCCTAATTAAACTGATGACTTCTGCTCCAGCTGTGGTCCGTAATTTCGTTTTTCTTCACATCTCCGTTTCTCACTGTGCGCATATGTTCTTGTACTCGTTGCTTAAAATTTCTTTTTGTTTCGCCTATGTACACTGCATCACAATCTTTACACAGGATTTCGTAAACAACATTGCATTGTTCTTCCAGGTTTGTTTTTTTCTTTTGGTTTAGACAAAGTGCTTCTTAGGGTGTCTTTAGAGTTAAGAATGCATTTGATCTTGTGTTGCTTTAAAAATCGACGAAGCATCTCGCTAGTACCTGGAACAAAGGGTAGGAATGCTGATGCTATGAAATCCTCTGATGTTTCCTTGTCTCCATGGCATCTTCTGGTCATTTTATTTTCTACTTGCGTGATGACTTTATGACTGTATCCATTTGCGATTAATGCATTTCTAACACTGTGGAAAGTTTATTATTTCTTAAACATGATAGTTTAGTAGCCGACGTTTTGGGAGATCCTTCTCCCATCAAAGCACCATTTACGCTTGGTACCATATTTAAAAAACAACAAAAACTCCATCGTCGTGCTGAAAAGATGTCTCGCTCACTAAAAAATGTACTAAAGAATGACCATATTAAGTCGCTGGGAAACTGACTCAACAACGGCCGAATTTTTGATGCATAGATGGACGAGGTGCGGAAATCAATTAGAAATCCTATGTACTCTCCACCGTACTTCCTTTTCCTTTTATATTTGCCTTATTTAATGAGGAAATGGGCTCTGCTTTGCTCCTCAAACACCTATAGTTAGCGGATTGTTTCCACTGTGAGCTGTGCTGACCAAGGGAAGTGTGAACCTTTTTTTTGAAGCTTCTCTTGTTTGATGAATATGACAATTTTTTGCCAAAAAGAATTTTGAGCGCATGTAATCAGGAGCAATGTGATTCATGGCTTTGAAAACTAATATGGCATCGTTTTCGTTGAGTAAATTATTCAATGAACCTGGGAGACAAGGGTATCCAAGTTTTTATGGGACGAAATAATTATTGTATCATCTGCATATAGATGGTGGTAGTTTGAATTAATGACAAATTTTAAGTCATCAATATACAAAAGAAAGAGCAGGGGCCCCAACACAGATCCCTGCGGCACTCCAAAAGCGTCTTCATGAAGCAGATCTGATCCTGTGTCGTTTACAAGAGTCAGATGCATTTGGCAGCATCTCTGATGCCAAAACACCATTATTTTTTTAACAAAATTCTATGATAAGCTTTTTTAAGGTCAATAAGCACAGCACAAACAAAGTTTTGTTGGTCAAGCTCAGTAAGAATAAAATCAGAAACATTGACTACTGCAGTTTCTGTGGAAAAGAGTTTTCGAAATCCGAACTGTCTATCATTCAGGAAGTTGTGCTCAGAAATAAATGAGACATTTGCCCATGCACTATACTTTTCAAAAAATTTTATAGGAATTGGCAAAATGGAGATAGGCTGATAATTAGTAGGATCTGCCACTCTTAAAAATAGGCGAGACCCAAGCCTATCAATAAGAAAATAACACCCAAGCAATAAATCGCTCCCCCAATGTTACAATAATTTAGACTGGGTGAGCAAACTACATTGTAGAATAAGTTTATAAATGCATATTTTATTACAAAATCTATTTTACCTATTTTATCTTGTCTTTTTTCATATATTTTAGTTCTTTTTAATGCAAACAATAAGAAATATAACATTGCCTTTTATGAGATGAATTGATATTGCTCAGCCTGACAAAATTTTGTGGAACTGGGAGAGCAATTTATGGTTCAGCTATTTCTCAATTCTTGAAGTTGAGCGAGTCTTTGCCTGAGCAAGAGCAATCGCTCTCCCCTTATTGATAGGCCTTGAGACCCTTTTAGTCTTCCAACATTTAGGTACATAACCAGTAAATAAAGATTTGTTGAAAAGACTTGATAAATAAAACTTAAAACTGATGAACCTGCTTTTAGCAGTCGTGAACCAATTCTGTTCAAGCCTGTAACTTTAACTTTTAGTGAACTAATTATTTTTTTGACGGTTTTGGTCTCAATAGGAGCCCACCGAAAATTGTGTCTGCTAACAGGTGGATTAACATTAGTAGTGTCAGAAGAAAATATTGAGGCTAGTTTGGCACTAACACTGACAAAAAATGATTGAATGTGTTGGAAATTTCCTTTGGGTGAGAAGTTTCTGTACCATCATTTTGGACTACTCGTTTTATCGAGGTAGTATTGCCTGACTTATAAGGAACCAGTTTGTTTGGGTTTTCTAAATTTGTTTTGGCCGTTTTTAAAAGTCCTGCAAAACGTCATTTTGCAGGACTTTCAAACTCGTTTTTGAGTCGATTTTTGAGACCTATTACCTGGTTCCTTTTTTGTTTGAAAGCTTCCCAGTCTATAATGGATTTTGTTCGTTTTAAGAAGTCTCTTTCTTTGATAGCTATTATTATTTAATCAAAAAATAAAATACTTCAACCAACAAGCCAGCGAGTTTAGAAGAAAAACATAATAATAAAAATAATGACAATAAATATTTAGCCTAGAAAATCATGAAAACCTATAGTCAGTGAATTATTTCCACTAAGGGCCACTGACTAAAACAAAAAAGGTGCACAAAATGATAAACCTGATGCTCCCTCAGCTCAGTGAAACATAGTAAAAAAATTATAATCTGTTAAAGACGAACTAAGGAAAAAAAACTGCATGTATGTTCGTAATAAATACATTCTCACATATATATCACGAAAACATTGCATAAAAATTTTAATTTTTTTTTATGTTCAAATTTTGGTTCTAACAGTAATTGCTAATATGAATCAAAAGTCAACTTGGTTCGTGCATATTTGTTTATTTATGATGTAATTACTTTCACAAAATCACTTTCAGCTTTTTTATTGTGTATAATTATTTTATTGTGTATAATTATTTCACCTTTAAATGTTTCATATTGCACAAATTCTAGCAATTAAATGAAAACACCTGTTGTCTTGAAAGTTTCTTTTAAAAAAAGGGTTTCATACATGTACAGTCAAACCTGTCTATAACGGCCACTAATGGGAACCAAAAATACTGGCTGTTCAAGACAAATGGCTCTGAGAACTTGGCCATAACAGCCATCTCTAGTTTTCGCTGGACAGGTTTTTGATGTTACAATTGTTGGGATGTTGGCAAACAAAGGTAAACAGGTTTGGGTTGAAATTACTGGTCTAAGATTCAATAAATTGCCCGTGGAAAACATGTGTGTAAAAGCTTGTAGTAGGAACATGGGCAGAGTAACTCCAGTTTTAAAGAAAAAAGTTGCATTGTCTATATGTATTAAGATAATTAGCACCCCTAGATAATTTGTTATCTCTTCTTATTTATAGTATTTTATCTCTTTAAAAGCTTGTAGTAGGAAAACGGGCATGGCCACTTCAGTGATAAGAAACACATCAATGCCTTATGTTTAATTAGTGTTATCAATCCGCAACTAATCCATCACCTTAAAAACTTGGATTGAATATGTTTTGGCTTTTTTTCTATTGCAAATCCCCACTGCATAAACATTGATGTGATCTTTAAAGACATTAAAATGGTCCTAAAAATTAACAATACTGCATACTCTTAACTATTAAAAAAATTCAGTTATTATTGACAGCCTGGCAAATTGTTTAAGACCATTCACCATGCACACTGCCATCATCATGTGAAATGGCTACATTTCGATGTTGCAATCCTGAGGCTCATGAACATCACTTTTCCAGACCCCTGAATTAAGAATAAAGCATGACAGCCAAAAAAAAAAAACGACGGAATTCAGTGGCAAAAAACATTCATGACGGCAATACAATTATTATGATATGTAGTGATACAAGTACTCGTTTCAAAAGACAATGCCACATGACTATGATAAAAATCTGTGCGGCCGTTAGAAATAGAAGAAAACAATAACAAACATGTTTGCCAGCCTACGGCAGTGGTTATTTTTAGTAAAAATGAAAGGTCGTTTTCAACAAGATAACGTGAAAAAGAGTAAATATTTAAAATAGAGCTTGCGGTACATGCATTCTAAAGATTAAGTGAAGATGAGGATATTATTAATTGTGCGATGTGAGTGATTTATTGCATACAGGAAATAAACATTTACCAGAACTAACAATGTCCTTCTTCCGTATAAGAAAAGTTGTGACGACAAAATTTTGCTGCAGTAAATTTAGAATACGACAGCTCCCGACTGCGAAAGTTAATCCGCTGTTAATTCCGAAGGCTGCTTTTGTCGCTGTCACTATATTGGACAAACGATTCTATGATTTTATTCGCAGGTATATACTAGTTGTTTTGGGAGATATTTTCTGTAAAAATTTCTTTCTTAAACTGCAATATTTTCGAATAATGTTTCGAACCATTGGTTTGATGAATCTTTGATATTAGCAGCCTGGCCTTGTTCTTCAACATTTAAGATTTCTTCCATGGAAGCACCATACAAAAAAAATTAAGTTTTCAATAAGAAAGTAGGTTATAAACAAACAAAATACTAAAAAAAAGGTTAACTATCCTTGTGATGTTGTGAACTACACAATGGAGAACTATGTAAATGTTACGAGACCTAAAGAAACGAAACAATGCATGTTTACAGAATTGTTTTTGAACTAGCGTAGCACGCCAGGGTAAGCCACAAGTAAAAGTGTTACCCAGCTTTTAAATAACCTGTGGTGCAATTAATAAAGAACCGTGAACTGTGCCACACATTCAGGTGGAGCACTCTAGTACAGGAATACACTATGTCAGTGAAAGTACAAAAATGAATATTACTCTGGGCAGCGCGCTTAGTACAGGTAAACAATGTTGCACATTCATGTAGGTACTTCCAAAAAAACTTCATCACAACTTCGGTTTAGCAGAAACACAGGAAAATGAAAAATGAATGTTACTCTGGACTGAGCGCTCAGTACAGGTAAACTGTGTTGCACACGAGTTTATGTGCAACATACCCTTTTAGCACAGTTTGTTACCCCGCCATAGCAAAAAAATTAGTCAATATTATTTTATTTTGCAGAATAAGTTTCAGTAAACGTTAACAAATTAATCATGACACCAGACTGAGCACTTATTCAGGTAAACTGTGTCACAAATGCATATAGGTGTAATAGCTTTTTCCCAGAAAAACTTATTACAACTTAAATTCAAATAAAAATACACAAAACAGCCTGTTAACACATTAAATAGTAGGCGTAATACCATTTTTCAACAAACCTCTATCACAACGGTTTAAATACAAAAACACAGGAAACATCCCACCGTTGCTCTGTCCAGCTAAAAAAAATTAATTTGCTGAATAAGTTTTTGACAGTAACAAAAAGTGTAGTTACATAACTATATTTAGTATCATAAAAATTATGAAATAAGAAATTTGTTGTAGGTAGCTAAAAACTGCATTTGGCTACTTTCACTTTTTAGCCAGAGGTAGCTTAAGAGCTAGCCACAACCCCAACATAAATATAAATATTGATATACCAAACTGAATAAAAACTTAAAAAATAGAAATGAATACAGCTAGCTTCAGCAGAATGCTGCCTCGAAATCTACGTTTCTAGCTAAAATCTTAAAATAGTTTGGTTAAGATTTTTACATGCTATAGGGAAAGTGATAATATATTCCTTATATTTCTAAACAGTTATGTGATGAGCAGCTATCATGAGAAATATAAAAAGGTAAACGTTAAGGTGTAGTTAGGCGCTGCTTCAAAAAAAATGGGAAAAGATTGAGTCTGCAAAAGCACTGTAAAAGCAATCCTTCCTTGTGGCCTTGTGGTTGTGATACTCTGGTGAACTCGTGATGTGACTTTAAGAAGATGTAAAAAAAGGTTGGTAGGACGATGAAAAGGTTATGAAAAAATACAAATACTATGGTTGTTTCAGCATTGTTCAGGCGTGGTTAGAGGGAAGCCGTGATACGTAGCTAAGCTACCATTTTGTGTGACAGACAGACAGACGCATACGGGTATTATAATGTAGATGTTCTTAATTGTTCTTACGGAGTGTAATAAAGTTAAATTTTATAAGCTTACCTTTACCACCTCTTTCAGCTACATCAAACCCACTGTTCATAAAACATTGGTAAATCATCTCTTGCAAAATTTCTTTTCAAGATCTGTTAAGTCAAGTAATAGCTTGCAATACATTTTATTCCTTTAAGCAAGTCCTGTGCTGTTCCCTTCTTGTTACTTTTTATCTTGGCAATCATAAATTGCATCTGCATTTTGTAATATTTTAATGTTTCTAAAAATGAAGGGTATTTTTATCTTCATCTTTAAAATTAATTTGTTTAAAAGTAATTTGTTCCTTTGTGGATTACCAAGAACCTTACACCTTTCTTTCTCTCAATCCATGAAATGTTAGGAAATTTAGCGTCAGTGTTACTGTCCCTTTTTTAACTCCTAAAGTTTTATGTTTCATGTTCTTATTTCTAAAATTCATAGAATGCTGTGGCATTACCTTTAAAATCTTCTCAAATATTTTCAATTTCTATGGAAAAAATATTTTTTACCAATCTCAAAAAAGCTTAAAATTTCTTATCGAAAGTCCTCAAATCTTCTCAAATTTGGCTCACTGGCAACACTGAGCATGGTCGACAATTTCCAGCATAATCAGCCATGTCCTAAAAAGTCCTGGTATTTTGATTTTCATTTCTGTGATCACGTGTATGCATTTTAGGTTAAAGCAATATCTAACATGTGTTCATGTATGTATCTAGTGGCATAGTATATATTATGTAATTGGTTATTGTGAAAATGTTTTAAGATAATTAAATTTTTTCTAGACTTTTAAGATGGATCAGATTCAACAAGCCGTCGAACCATGCAAAGAATTTTGTAAAGACTCCATTCGTCTTGTAAAAAGATGCACGAAGCCAGACAGAAAAGGTTAAGCTATAATACTTTTTTTGCGTTTATATGCGTTCATTTTATGTTAGAGGAGCAAGTATACTGTTAAAATCGGCAGGGTGGTCACGCATCCTCTAGAATCCTTTAAGTCCTCTTTTCTAAAAAACCTAATGCGACTAATAATAGTTTGATAGTCTGACTTACTATTTTCATTTAACTTAAATTTTTGTTTGTTTCGAAATGTCAGTTACTTATTCTTGTGTACATGACGATATTAGAAACAGTAGAGCCTACTTACTTTTAGTCTAGTTGTTTGGCATGTAGTTATTTTCTGATATGTCTACTATTAGAAATGTATTTATTTTGTTTAGAAAAGTAGGAAAAAGGCCTAAATGCAAAAGTAAATTTCAGTACTAGTAGGTTATTGAAAAGGAATTTGAAGTATTGCAAACAGAGTTAAGAATATAAGACAGCATGCTAAAGAAAAGAAACATTTCAATCCGCTAGCAATAAAATAGTTTTTATTGTTGAAAAGCCTTCTGAAGGAGCTAATCCAGCAGAATAGAAAAGCAAGCCAATTCAAGTGATATAGTATCAAGAGCATCAGAATCGAAAAGTAAGCTGTTCCATGTTTCCAGGTAGTAAAATTGCTTAAAAATTCACTTTCTCTAAAATCTTCTAAAATCTTTCTTTTACTTAAAAAAAAAATTGAGGCCACCCTGGTCGGATAATAAATTCCGGAATTATTTTTTAGGTGCATTTAATTTGTGATTTAACTTGTAACAAGTTACTGGTTGATAAAGTAGCTTTTCGCATATAATTATATAATAATTGCGCTTTTCTCGCTTTAGAATTTCAAAAGATTGCTATGGCAACTGCAATTGGGTTTGCAATCATGGGATTTATTGGTTTCTTTGTGAAACTAATCCACATTCCTATAAATAATATTATCGTGCAATAGGTACGTTTGTTTTCTTCAGCTTATTTAAATGATAAACATTAAAAATCATCCCGAATGAAACATTTCAGTATTATGTTTTCTACATTTTTTTAGCAAATGAAGCCGTGTGATTTTATTTATTGGAAAGAAGAAATTTAATTTTCATATACTTGGTGTAATGTGCAGATAAACTTGTAATGCAAGATTTTTATGAAAGACAATATACAGAAGTCCGTGTTTGCTTTATTACTACCTCGCCTTCGAGGATCTAGAGAATATAAAATGTATGTTCTAGCGCAGTCGCGTGCGCGCACTGCATTGACTTCACAGCAAATCCAGTAGCAACCGGCGGCATCCTGCGGTATTATATTGAGCTCTGGAATTCAAAAGGATAAAGTCCCTATCATACAGCAATGAGTAAGGGGAATTCCCCAATAAGTAATGACGTCATAAAGTGCATCAAATGAGTCCAAAATTCCAGCGCAGGGGAAATTCCCTGATATTCATCAAAAATCAGCGCATGCGCAATAAAGACTAAACTGCGTTAGTTTTGAGCAGAATGAAATCTTCCGACAATGCAAAAATTCTATATAATAAAGAGAAATGGAAGTAAAAACTGTTAAACAATTACGTGATATTACAAAAGGTCGTGGTTTAACAGGGTATTATAGATTACGTAAGGCTGAATTGGTTGCCCTATTGGAGAATATATCACAGAAACCGGTCGGACCTATAACATCAGAGGATATGGACGTCTTCGAAAGACAGGAGATGGCCAAGACCCGTCCAACCATCGGGGGTAAAATCAGGGAATGGTACAACTGGGTATTGCCCCCATCTGAGATGAATGTATTCGAGAAACAACTGTCGAAAAATCGTTCCGTTGTAAGGGATAAAATGCAGGGATGGTATAATTGGCTTGTGGACGCCGTTCCAAAACCTATAAAAGAGGGGGTCAAGAGTACCTATGCGGCCTTTAAACGTAGGGTGATGGGGTTCTATAACGGGACAGCCAACACAAGGCGTACACTCCATGATGAGGTAGAAAAAGAGGCCAAGGAAGACTATCTATATGAATGGCCGGGGAAATATTTTACGCCACAGAAACATAAGCATGCTCATAATAGGACGTATCGGAGTTTCCGAATTCCCGACATAGGAGGGGCCGTCGTTGACGGGTATATAGGGATGGTAAGACCCAACGTGAAAACCTTAGTTGGGGGGCAGGTATCAGATATCTTCTATATCTCCCCCTACAAATGAAAGATATACTCAATGTAAGGTATTTATATTAAGGTCAATATACAGTGAATCATCTTAGCAGAATTATGTGTCAATATAATGCAAGCTAGTTGTTGTAGCCTGGTTGTTGTATTGTATTTCATGCCCTGTCCAGGATTCGAACCTGGATCTCTCGTTTGCAAGAGTGTCATAGCCATTAGACCAACATGGCGTAATAATTATGTAATTTTGTTAATTACATATACTTAAATGTTTACACTTGTGTCTAATTAACTAAGCTTTTAAAAAATTTTAAAATAATAAGAGTTTACAAGTGTTTACAAGTGTTTAAAATGGCGAACAAATTAGGAATTTCTGCACCCACGTGTTTCAATGCGAAAGGTGATCCAAACAGCTTTAGTTCTCGATGGACAAAGTGGGTATACGGTTTCAAGACATACATTGCTGCTGCAGGCGTGACAGATGATAATCAAAAGAGAGAATTACTACTACATTGCTTGGGGTGTGCAAGAAGTTTTCGACACCCTTCCAAACACTGGGGAAAGTTTTGATGAGGCACTTGTTGCACTTGATGCATATTTTAAACCCAAGCAAAACCAACATTTCGAATAACACGTGCTTGTATAAACGCCCAAAAAGACGACGAAAACATTGAGACTTACGTCACTAAGTTGCGTTCGTTAGCAAAAACATGTGAATTCCACAACAAGGACGAAGAGATCGTGGATCAAGTCATTGAAAAATGTCGTTCGGCAAAATTACGCAAGCGATTGCTGCGGGAACCAGAACTCAATCTGGACAAGTTACTCGGCATCGCCCAAGCCATTGAGATCGCCGATCGACACTCTAAATAGGGATATTACACGTTAAATACAAAAACCGCATGATGTTGTGCTAAGGAAAAAAAATTATAAGAAGAAAAGTCTGGGGATGGGTTGAGAGGAATGAATTAAGAACAGCAAGTTTTAGCATTTTTTTTTTAACCACCGATACCCTCCTCTTCCTCTTTCACTTCCACTGCCACTGCTCCTCTTCAGCTTCATCCGCTCCCGCACATCGTCCCTCTCGATGAAGGTGCGGAAGCCACCAGAAGCCTTCCAGGACTTGTAATTTTGGGAGCTTATATAAGCTCCCAAAGATTTATTTAGGGAACAAAAGTCCCGGAAGGCGTCCCAAGATAAATCTTTTTCTCAGCTGATAATTCATAAAAACACGATCCAATTGTGCTACATTCTAAACTTCCAAAAACATGCAAAGTTGATCGACTTTTCTAATCACTCATTAAGTTATATTTACTGTTTTACCACATTCTACACTTCAAAGCAATTATTTCGAGTGTATAACTTACTTTCACCTTCTCTTCCAATCTTCCCACTCTTACCTAAGTCTTTCAACTCGCTGTTTTAACTCCTACATAAAGATCCCTCTCAAATTAATTTAAAACTGTACTTTCATATGCTAATTCTCGTATGCTAATCTAACTAAGTATTATATTATCTCATTTGGCCGCTAAAAGTAGTAGTGGTAGTTTATATTTGCTGTTTCAATTACAATTTTATCTATTACGTATAATGAGATGACAATGAGTTCATATACATGAATACAATCTATGGCAGTTAGGAGACCAACCAAATAGAAACAGCTAGTCTATGTAACATCGCCGTTATGTGGCAAATTTTTTAGCAATTGCTGTAAAGATGTAACACAGAAACATAGGACACAAATGTGTCTCAAACCTTCCTCAGTATTAAATTTTAATACAAAAAGCTTTATGTAAATGCAAAATTTTGCATCAAAGAAATGCAATTTCAGTATTGAAAAGGTAAAAAGCAAACTATGAAAATACTTACATCAACAATTTCGTTCTCCATAATTTTTATTATGTCACTAAATATAAATTTAAAACTAATAATAAGCGATTAGGACAATTTCTAATACAACACCTTTTAATGGGAGTTAAAAGCACTGAAAGAAAAAGAATATTTGCAAACATTTCATGCAAAGAGAGTTTTATTGCCCTGGCTGTTGGTTGAAGAGCGTGTAGACACATTTCTACTTTACTTCAAGACAAAATGTATTTATTAAATTTTAGTATCCTGAGTAAAAATTTCAATGTCTACAAGCTCTTCTTGACAACCTGTACCACGAGAAGGTAGCCAATGGGACTAAGCAGGTCATACCTAAAATAAAGGACAGATTTATGTTGCAATTAACATTTTAAGTAAAAAAGAGTTACCCCATTTTGGTAATGTAATTGTTTATATACTTGATGTTGCATAACTTCAGTAACTGAGGTGTGATGGCTGGTAGGTTGATTGTTGTAAGTCGTTATGGTAGGGTGATTGGGCTGTGATGATCAGTAGGGTACGGATGAGACTGAATAATGCTGTAATGTTAAAGCACCTTGTTTAGGTTGCATATGGTGCGATATGTTAATAGGCAGCATAATCTATATATATATATATTGTAAACTTTTGTGAGGAAGGACCATATATATATATACAATGTTTTCAAAATAATGATTTTTGTTGACTTGAAATTTACTCCTTGCTCATTGCTTCGACATTTCAGTTTAAAATGTTTGGTAAAGTCAGTACGGATCATTAGATAAAAAAATTGTTTTGTTAACCGGTTCATTTTTACATTTTGTCCCTGTTTTTGCGGGAGAGGATGGTATGCAATCGAATAAATGATTTTTCAAAGTTTAACTTCTTGTTTTTTGGTGTTTTGTGTTTGTTTAAGTTTGGCTTTTTGATATTGTTCAGGTTGTATTGTTGTATAAGCATTTAGGGAAAAGACAATGTTTAAAATGCATAAAGAACTTATTTCATAGATCTGTGCTTACTGTTGCATGCCTTTCTTTTCAACATTTCAAATTAACATGTTGAAGGTTTTCCACATAATCACATAATAAGATGTATACATATTTTAGATGTGTTATTTCTGACATTATTATTATTGTTGTCGTAACTGTCTGGGTTGTGACTGTCAATGTTGTAACTTTCTACTAACTAGATTTTACACCTTGCACGTCGTTGTTTTTCATATTTTGTCTGAAGTTTTGTTGGGAGGATTTCATGCGATTTGACATTTGATATTTTGTGTTAGATTTTAGGAACTTTTTTGTTAAATTATGACTTATATACTTTCTTTTTATGCATTTTAAGATTATTTTTTTAGTAAAAGGCATATTCAATATACTGAAATATTTGCTGATGTCATCAAAATTCAAATGAAAGAACTTTTCAATTTTTTTTCTGCCTAAGTGAATTTTTCCACGGGCCTAATCTACTAGTGTTATAGTCATGCACCTTGTTCAGGTTTTGAAATTGGATTATGTTAATACACAATTTTTTTCAATAAGCAACTCATTTTTTAAGCAACTGAACTGGATTTGAAATGCTTTAAGCAATTTTAGTTCTGCACAAATATATTTTTTACCAAAAATATGACTTAGTTTCTTTTTCCCGTTTATTATATATATGTTTAACAAAAACTAGACTTAGATATTCATTGACTCAAAAATAACATGAGATCTGACCAAAATCCAAATTGCTTATAAAAAAAAATGTGCAAGCAGCTCAATGCTCTAATGCACCTTGTTTAGGTTGCATGTGCACCTTGTTCAGTTTGCAATTGGCTTACAACGCCATTAATAATCAGCACAAAGCTGTAATGTTAATGCACCTTATTCTGTCTGCAATTGGCTTACAACGCCATTAATAATCAGCACAAAGCTGTAATGTTAATGCACCTTGTTTAGGTTGCAATTGGCCTACAACGCCATTAATAATCACACCTTTTTCTCCGAGGCGGTAGTTGTTTGTCTTTTGTTCTTATTAATTATCTTGCGAGTCTTGTAAGTCATTAACTTGCGCTTAACTTATTGAAGAAAAAATAGCTTATTATAACTGCGCGTAACTATTGTTAAATAGTGTTAACATAACTATTCCCAATAGCATTATTGCAAATGTTATCAACTCTATCAATGTGACACGAACAGCCATTGTTTGATAGTTTTATAAAATAAAAGTTTTGCGTGGAAACTAAATAAACTAGCGAGAAGGCATTGTTAGTTGCGCGTATTCTTTCCTCCAAGGTTAAAGCTTTTAAGCGATAGAAATTATTATATTTTAACAAAGATTGAAACTTTAATTTTGACACAAAAGCTTTTTTAGATCGCTTTTTAAAAGTTTAAAACCGAATAGCGGCGATAGAAATGTTTTTTAGATCGCATTTTAAAAGTTTAAAAGCGAAAAGCGGCGATAGAAATGTTTTTTAGATCGCATTTTAAAAGTTTAAAAACGAAAAACGGCGATAGAAATGTTTTTTTTTTTAGATCGCATTTTAAAAGTTTTAAAACGAAAAGCGACGATAGAAATGATTTTTTAGATCGCATTTTAAAAGTTTAAAAACGAAAAACGGCGATAGAAATGTTTTTTTAGATCGCATTTTAAAAGTTTTAAAACGAAAACCGGCGATAGAAATGATTTTTTAGATTGCATTTTAAAAGTTTAAAAACGAAGAACGGCTTTAGAAAAGATTTTTTCGATCCTGTTTTAAAAATTTTAGACTCTTTCTTCGCTATTAAAATTTAAAACAAAATGTTCTTACAATGAATTTTCGAAATCTTATCGCGAAGGGAAAAGTCCCGAACGTAGGGTTTTCCGTTTGCGTTGCTAAACGTTGCTTTTTATATAAAAAGAACTTTTAAAAGTTTTGCATGTTATAAAATATGTTTCAACGATAAAGAAATACTACTAAAAGTTTTAAAAGATGCGACTGGATAATAAATGCATCAGTGGTTAATGTAACAATCACAGACCTTTGTTAGGCTGTGTTATGACCCTCCACCTCCACCTCCACCTCCAGCAACGCCATTAATAATAAGCATAAAGCTGTAATGTTCACCTTGTTCAGGTTGCAATTGGCCTAAACGCCATTAATAATCAGCACAAAGGTGCAATGTTAATGCAAGGTTCAATTCAGTCATACAGTATAGTAATTGTGGTATGATCGGTAGGGTACAGACGATTATGTTGATTACGATAAGTCAAAACGGTATGGTTTTGTGGTATGATGATCGATGTGATACGGATGAAATAGATATGCAACTAGATATCAAATGTATCCATGGTTAATGTAACAAACACAGACCTTTGTTAGGCTGTGTTATGACCCTCCACCTCCACCTCCAACAACACCATTAAGCACATTGAGACTGGAAGAGCTAGTCCAATGGCAAGCTGCGCAAACAGGTGAAACCACGTGATTTACGTGTGCGACCTTTATTGGACCGCAAAAGGCCATATTACAGCCTTTATAGGACTGTGCACGTAGTTAAGAGTGTTCTAGGGCAACGGCGCCAATGAAAACGACTTGGAACGTTGTAGCGCATTGAGACTGGAACGACTAGTCCAATGGTAACATGCGCAGGCAGGTGAAACCACGTGATTTACGTGTGAGGCGTTTATTAGACTGCACAAGGCCATATTAGAGCCTTATAGGACTGTGCACGTAGTTAAGAGTGTTGTAAGGCAACGGCGCTAATGAAAGCGACTTGGGAGATTGTAGCGCATTGAAGATGGAAGGAATAGTTCAATGGTAACCTGCACAGGCAGATGGAACCACGTGATTTACGTGTGCGGCCTTTATTGGACTGCAAAAGGCCATATTACAGCCTTTATAGGACTGTGCACGTAGCTAAGAGTGTTCTAAGGCCACGGCGCTAAGGAAAACCACTTGGAACGTTGTAGTGCATTGAGACTGGAAGAGTTAGTCCAATGGTAAGCTGCGCAGACAGGTAAAATCACGAGATTTACGTGTGCGGACTTTATTGGACCGCAAAAGGCCATATTACAGCCTTTATAGGACTGTGCACGTAGTTAAGAGTGTTCTAGGGCAACAACGCCAATGAAAACGACTTGGAACGTTGTAGTGCATTGAGACTGGAACAACAAGTCCAATGGTAACCGGCGCAGGCAGCTGAAAGAGCGTGATTTACGTGTGCGTCCTTTATTGGACCGGAAAAAAGCCATATTACAGCCTTTATAGGACTGTGCACGTACTTAAGAGTGTTCTAAGGCCACGGCGCTAAGGAAAACCACTTGGAACGTTGTAGTGCATTGAGACTGGAAGGAATAGTCTAATGGTAACCTGCGCAGGCAGATGGAACCACGTGATTTACGTGTGAGGCCTTTATTAGACTGCAAAAGCTATAGTACAGCCTATATTGGACTGTGCAAGTAGTTAAGAGAGATCTAAGGCAACGGCGCCAATGAAAACGACTTAAGACGTTGTAGTGCATTAAGACTGGAAAGAAAAGTCCAATGGTAACTTGCGCAGGCAGGTGAAACCACGTGATTTACGTGTGAAGCCTTTATTAGACTGCAAAGGGCCATATTATGGCCTTTATAGGATTGCGCACGTAGTTAAGAGTTTTCAGAAGCGACGGCGCTAATGAAAGCAACTTGGAACTTTGTAGCGCATTGAAGCTGGAAGGAATAGTCCAATGGTAACCTGCGCAGACATTTGAAACCACGTGATTTACGTGTGAGGCCTTTACTACACTGCAAAAGGCCAAATTACAGCCTTTATAGGACGATGCACGTAGTTAAGAGTGTTCTAAAGCGACGGCACCAAGGAAAACCACTTGGAACGTTGCAGCACATTGAGCCTGGAAGAGCTAGTCTAATGGTAAGCTGCGCAGACAGGTGAAACCACGTGATTTACGTGTGCGGCCTTTATTAGACTGCACAAGGCCATATTAGAGCCTTATAGGACTGTGCACGTAGTTAAGAGTGTTGTAAGGCAACGGCGCTAATGAAAGCGACTTGGGAGATTGTAGGGCATTGAAGATGGAAGGAATAGTTCAATGGTAACCTGCACAGGCAGATGGAACCACGTGATTTACGTGTGCGGCCTTTATTGGACTGCAAAAGGCCATACTACAGCCTTTATAGGACTGTGCACGTAGCTAAGAGTGTTCTAAGGCCACGGAGCTAAGGAAAACCACTTGGAACGTTGTAGTGCATTGAGACTGGAAGAGCTAGTCCAATGGTAAGCTGCGCAGACAGGTAAAATCACGTGATTTACGTGTGCGGACTTTATTGGACCGCAAAAGGCCATATTACAGCCTTTATAGGACTGTGCACGTAGTTAAGAGTGTTCTAGGGCAACAACGCCAATGAAAACGACTTGGAACGTTGTAGTGCATTGAGACTGGAACAACAAGTCCAATGGTAACCGGCGCAGGCAGCTGAAAGAGCGTGATTTACGTGTGCGTCCTTTATTGGACCGGAAAAAGCCATATTACAGCCTTTATAGGACTGTGCACGTACTTAAGAGTGTTCTAAGGCCACGGCGCTAAGGAAAACCACTTGGAACGTTGTAGTGCATTGAGACTGGAAGGAATAGTCTAATGGTAACCTGCGCAGGCAGATGGAACCACGTGATTTACGTGTGAGGCCTTTATTAGACTGCAAAAGCTATAGTATAGCCAATATTGGACTGTGCAAGTAGTTAAGAGTGATCTAAGGCAACGGCGCCAATGAAAACGACTTAAGACGTTGTAGTGCATTAAGACCGGAAAGAAAAGTCTAATGGTAACTTGCGCAGGCAGGTGAAACCACGTGATTTACGTGTGAAGCCTTTATTAGACTGCAAAGGGCCATATTATGGCCTTTATAGGATTGCGCACGTAGTTAAGAGTTTTCAGAAGCGACGGCGCTAATGAAAGCAACTTGGAACTTTGTAGCGCATTGAAGCTGGAAGGAATAGTCCAATGGTAACCTGCGCAGACATTTGAAACCACGTGATTTACGTGTGAGGCCTTTACTACACTGTAAAAGGCCAAATTACAGCCTTTATAGGACGATGCACGTAGTTAAGAGTGTTCTAAAGCGACGGCGCCAAGGAAAACCACTTGGAACGTTGCAGCACATTGAGCCTGGAAGAGCTAGTCTAATGGTAAGCTGCGCAGACAGGTGAAACCACGTGATTTACGTGTGCGGCCTTTATTGGACTGCAAAAGGACATATTACAGCCTTTATAGGACTGTGCACGTAGGTAAGAGTGTTCTAGGGCAACGGCGCCAATGAAAACGACTTGGAACGTTGTAGCGGATTGAGACTGGAACGACTAGTCCAATGGTAACCTGCGCAGGCCGGTGAAACCACGTAATTTACGTGTGAGGCCTTTATTAGACTGCAAAAGGCTATATTACAGTCTTTAGTGGACTGTGCCCGTAGTTAAGAGTGATCTAAGGCAACAGCGTCAATGATAACGACTTGGGACGTTGTAGCGCATTGAGACTGGAACGACAAGTCCAATGGTAACCGGCGCAGGCAGCTGAAAGCGCGTGAATTACGTGTGCGCCCGTTATTGAACTGCAAAAGGCCATATTACGGCCTTTATAGGACTGTGCACGTAGTTAACAGTGTTCTAGGGCAACGGCGCCAATAAAAACGACTTAGGACGTTGTAGCGCATTGAGACTGGAACGACTACTGCAAAAGGCCATATAACAGCGTTTATAGGACTGTGCACGTAGTTAAGAATGTTGTAAGGCAGCGGCGCTAATGAAAACGACTTGGGACGTTGTAGCACATTGAGACTGGAAGGAATAGTGCAATGGTAACCTGCGCAGGCAGATGGAATTACGTGATTTACGTGTGGGGCTTTTATTAGACTGCAAAAGGCCATATTAAATCCTCGTGTTAGGCCTCAATTGGACTGCAAATCGCAATATTACAGACTTTATACGACTGTGCACGTAGTTAATAGTGTTGTAATGCAATGGCTCTAATGAAAACGACTTGGGAGGTTGTAGCGCATTGAGACTGTAAGGAATAGTCCAATGGAAACCTGCGCAGGCAGTTGAAACCGCGTGATTTTCGTGTGCGGCTTTTATTGGACTGCAAAAAGGTAAATTACGGTCTTTATAGGACTATGCACGTAGTTAAGAGTGGTCTAAGGCCACGGCGCTAAGGAAAGCCACTTGGAACGTTGTAGTGCATCGAGACTGGAAGGAACAGTCTAATGGTAACCTGCACAGGCCAGTGAAACCACGTGATTTACGTGTGCGACCTTTAATGGACTGCAAAAGGGTATGTTACGGTCTTTATAGGACTGTGCACGCTGTTAATAGTGTTGTAAAGCAACGGCGCTAATGAAAAGGACTTGGGACGTTGTAGCGCATTAAGACTGGAAGGAGTAGGCCAATGGTAACCTGGGCAGACAGGTGAAACCACGTGATTTACGTGTGAGGCCTTAATTAGACTGCAAATGGCAATATTACAGCCTTTATAGGACTGTGCACGTAGTTAATAGTGTTGTAAAGCAACGGCGATAATGAAGGCGACTTGGGACGTTGTAGCACATTGAGACTGTAAGGAATAGTCCAATGGTATTCTGCGCAGGCAGATGGAGCCACGTGATTTACGTGTGAGGCTTTTAATAGACTGCAAAAGGCCATATTTCAGCCTTTATAGGATTGCGCACGTAGTTAAGAGTTTTCAGAAGCGACGGCGCTAATGAAAGCAACTTGGAACTTTGTAGCGCATTGAAGCTGGAAGGAATAGTCCAATGGTAACCTGCGCAGACATTTGAAACCACGTGATTTACGTGTGAGGCCTTTACTACACTGTAAAAGGCCAAATTACAGCCTTTATAGGACGATGCACGTAGTTAAGAGTGTTCTAAAGCGACGGCGCCAAGGAAAACCACTTGGAACGTTGCAGCACATTGAGCCTGGAAGAGCTAGTCTAATGGTAAGCTGCGCAGACAGGTGAAACCACGTGATTTACGTGTGCGGCCTTTATTGGACTGCAAAAGGACATATTACAGCCTTTATAGGACTGTGCACGTAGGTAAGAGTGTTCTAGGGCAACGGCGCCAATGAAAACGACTTGGAACGTTGTAGCGGATTGAGACTGGAACGACTAGTCCAATGGTAACCTGCGCAGGCCGGTGAAACCACGTAATTTACGTGTGAGGCCTTTATTAGACTGCAAAAGGCTATATTACAGTCTTTAGTGGACTGTGCCCGTAGTTAAGAGTGATCTAAGGCAACAGCGTCAATGATAACGACTTGGGACGTTGTAGCGCATTGAGACTGGAACGACAAGTCCAATGGTAACCGGCGCAGGCAGCTGAAAGCGCGTGAATTACGTGTGCGCCCGTTATTGAACTGCAAAAGGCCATATTACGGCCTTTATAGGACTGTGCACGTAGTTAACAGTGTTCTAGGGCAACGGCGCCAATAAAAACGACTTAGGACGTTGTAGCGCATTGAGACTGGAACGACTACTGCAAAAGGCCATATAACAGCGTTTATAGGACTGTGCACGTAGTTAAGAATGTTGTAAGGCAGCGGCGCTAATGAAAACGACTTGGGACGTTGTAGCACATTGAGACTGGAAGGAATAGTGCAATGGTAACCTGCGCAGGCAGATGGAATTACGTGATTTACGTGTGGGGCTTTTATTAGACTGCAAAAGGCCATATTAAATCCTCGTGTTAGGCCTCAATTGGACTGCAAATCGCAATATTACAGACTTTATACGACTGTGCACGTAGTTAATAGTGTTGTAATGCAATGGCTCTAATGAAAACGACTTGGGAGGTTGTAGCGCATTGAGACTGTAAGGAATAGTCCAATGGAAACCTGCGCAGGCAGTTGAAACCGCGTGATTTTCGTGTGCGGCTTTTATTGGACTGCAAAAAGGTAAATTACGGTCTTTATAGGACTATGCACGTAGTTAAGAGTGGTCTAAGGCCACGGCGCTAAGGAAAGCCACTTGGAACGTTGTAGTGCATCGAGACTGGAAGGAACAGTCTAATGGTAACCTGCACAGGCCAGTGAAACCACGTGATTTACGTGTGCGACCTTTAATGGACTGCAAAAGGGTATGTTACGGTCTTTATAGGACTGTGCACGCTGTTAATAGTGTTGTAAAGCAACGGCGCTAATGAAAAGGACTTGGGACGTTGTAGCGCATTAAGACTGGAAGGAGTAGGCCAATGGTAACCTGGGCAGACAGGTGAAACCACGTGATTTACGTGTGAGGCCTTAATTAGACTGCAAATGGCAATATTACAGCCTTTATAGGACTGTGCACGTAGTTAATAGTGTTGTAAAGCAACGGCGATAATGAAGGCGACTTGGGACGTTGTAGCACATTGAGACTGTAAGGAATAGTCCAATGGTATTCTGCGCAGGCAGATGGAGCCACGTGATTTACGTGTGAGGCTTTTAATAGACTGCAAAAGGCCATATTTCAGCCTTTATAGGACTGTGCACGTAGTTAAGAGTGTTCTAATGCAATGGCGCTAATAAAAACGACTTGGGCCGTTGTAGCGCATTGAGACTGGAAGGACTAGTCCAATGGTAACCTGTGCAGACAGTTGAAACCACGTGATTTACGTGCGAGGCTTTTATTAGACTGCAAAAGGCCATATTACAGCCTTTATAGGACTGTGCACGTAGTTAAGAGTGTTCTAATGCAATGGCGCTAATGAAAACGACTTGGGACTTTGTAGCGCATTGAGACTGGAAGAAGTAGGCCAATGGTAACCTGGGCGGACAGGTGAAACCACGTGATTTACGTATGAGGCTTTAATTAGACTGCAAAAGGCAATATTACAGCCTTTGTAGGACTGTGCACGTAGTTAATAGTGTTGTAAAGCAACGGCGCTAATGAAAACGACTTGGGACGTTGTAGCACGATGAGACTGTAAGGAATAGTCCAATGGTAGCCTGCACAGGCAGATTGAACCACGTGATTTACGTGTGAGGCTTTTATTAGACTGCAAAAGGCCATATTACAGCCTTTAAAGGACTGTGCACGTAGTTAATAGTGTTGTAAAGCAACGGCGCTAATGAAAACAACTTGGGACGTTGTAGCACATTGAGACTGTAAGGAATAGTCCAATGGTAACCTGCGCAGGCAGGTGGACATAACTACGAAAATGAACGCAGATCTCGATGCCGTTTCATCGTGGTGCAAAGAAAACGAACTTATAATTAATCTGAAGAAAGGAAAAACTGAGGCTCTATTATTTGGAACATCAAAGAAAGTAAAAAATCAGCTGGTCAACTTTAACATCACAGTTGACCATCAGAACGTCCTGATAGCAAACGAATATATGTATCTTGGTGTCCTTAATGAAAGTTTGCTCTCGATGAATACTTTCTTTGAAAAATGTTATAAGAAAGCCTCATCTCGTTTAAACCTTCTGTCGAAAATCAGATACGAAGTCGAACTTGCAACCGCCAAGTCAATTTATCAAAGTATGGTGATGCCAACGTTCACCTATTGTGGGCTGCATCTCTTGGCACTTACGAACACTCCGCATAACAAAATGGATTTCCTGCACAGGAGAGCTTTGCGTGTTGTGTATAGTTGTAGAGATTATAGTGATCCGAACAATCGGCTTAAATCAATAGTAAATGAAAATAAAAAACGTGCGTGTTTGGTTGTCAAAACGAGTCTTGATGGTACTGCTACAAATGTCTTTCAGAACTATTTTCACGCTCAAGATCATGAAATGAACACGAGAAATAACAGAAAGTTGATTACTATTCCAAAAATTAAAACGGAGTATGCCAGAAAAAGTTTTTATTTCATGGGAGCAAAAATTTATAATACGCTTCCTCTAGAGGCCCGTTCTTTAGGCATGTCTGATTTTAAAACATTTTTAAATGAACACTTCAATTAGTTTTTATTAATAATACTTAGGTCTTTAGCCAGTCTTTAAATTGGTTTCCCAGTTTGTCTCTGCCTTCAATCTTTTTTCCTAGGTTTTTTTAAACTCTTTTTCACCCGACTTCTTTATTTTGACCAGTCCTTGATTCTTGTGTGTCTATCATACTTGGTTTTATTATTTATGTATATATATTTATATTTTAATGTCTTTTTATATATTTTAACTGAACACCTATTTATAACAGCTTTTAGTTGACATGTATATCCAGTATGAATATTCGTTTAATAAAAAAAAATAAAAAATAAAATAAACTGAAAGAGCTAGACCGATGGCCACCGGTCTGGGCAGGTGGAACTACGTCATTTACGTCTAGAGTCCTTATTAGGCCTTAAAAGACCATATTACAGGCTTTGAATGCTTTTGCCCGTTCTTAGCAGCGTTCTTAGAGCCTGGTGATCAGAAAAACGACTTAATACATCGTAGTCCAATAAGACTGAAAGAACTCGACAGATGGCCACCTTTCTGGGCACGTGGAACTAGTTGATATTCGGGTAGAGTCCTGATTAGGCCATAAAAGGCCATATTACAGTCTTGAGAAGCCTGTGCATGTAGCTAGCAGCGTTCTTAGTGTCTGGTGTACAGGAAATCGACTTAAAACATCGTAGTCCATTGAGAATAAAAATACTGTACTAATGACCACCTGTTTAGCCACGTGGAACTGCGTCACATACATGTAGTCTCCTTATCATGCTGTAAAAGTAGATATTACAGGCTTTAAAGGCCTGTGCACACAGTTAGCAGCGTTCTCAGTGCCTGGTGCTCAGGAAAACGCATTAACACATCGTAGTCTACTGAGACTGAAAGAACTAGACCGATGGCCACCTGTCTGAAAAGGTGGAAGCACGTCATTTACGTGTAGAGTCCTGATTAGGCCATAAATGGACATATTATAGGCATTAAAGGCCTGTGCACATAGTTACCAGCGTTTTTAATACCTGGTGCTCAGGAAAACAACTTAATACATGGTAGTCCAATGAGATTAAAAGGTCTAGACCGGTGGCCAGCAGTTTGGGCAGGTGGAACTACGTCATTTACGTGTAGGGTCCTTGTTAGGCCGTAAAGAGCCATATTACAGAATTTAAAGGCCTGTGCACGTATTTAGCAGCGTTCTTAGTGCCTCGTGCACAGGAAAACGACTTAATACATCGTAGTGCAATGAGACTGAAAGAACCTGACCGAAGGCCACCTGTCTGGGCACGTCGAACCAGGTGATATACGTGTAGAATCCTGATTAGGCTATAAAAGGACATATTATAGGCTTTAAAGTCCTGTGCACGTATTTACTAGCAATTTAACACCAGGTGCTCAGGAAAACGACTTAATACATCGTAGTATAATGAGGCTGAAAGAACTAGACCGATGGCCGCTTGTCTGGGCAGGTGGAACGCCGTCATTTACGTCTAGATTCCTTATTAGGCCGTAAAAGACCATATTACAGTCTTTAAAGGCTTTTGGCCGTACTTAGCTGCGTTCTTAGTGCCTGGTGATCAGGAAAACGGCTTAATACATCGTAGTTCAATGAGACTGAAAGAAGTAGACCGATAGCCATCTGTTTGGCACGTGGAACCAGGTGATATTTGTGTAGAGTCCTGATTATGCCATAAAAATACATATTACAGGCTTGAGAAGTCTGTCCATGTAGCTAGCAGCGTTCTTAGTGCCTGGTGCTCAGGAAAACGACTTAATACATCGTAGTCCATTGAGAATAAAAATACTGTACTAATGACCACCTGTTTGGGCAGATGGAACTACGTCATTTTCGTGTAGAGTCCTTATTAGGCCGTAAAAGGCTATATTACAAGATTAAAAGGCCTGTGCACGTAGTGAGCGGCGTTCTTAGAGCCTCGTGCACAGGAAAACGACTTAATACATCGTAGTGCAATTAGACTGAAAGAGCTAGACCGATGGCCACCGGTCTGGGCAGGTGGAACTACGTCATTTACGTGTAGGGTCCTTGTTAGGCCGTAAAAAGCCATATTACAGAATTTAAAGGCCTGTGCATGTAGGTAGCAGCCTTCACAGTGCCTGGTGCTCAGGAGAACGACTTAAAACATCTTAGTCCATTTAGATTGAAATGACTGTACTGATGGACACCTGTCTGGTCCCGTGGAACCAGGTGATATACGTGTAGAGACGTGATTAGGCCATAAAAGGACATGTTACAGGGTTGAGAGGCCTGTGCATTTAGCTAGCAGCGTTCTTACTGCCTGGTGCTCAGAAAAACGACCTAGTACATCGTAGTCCATTGAGATTGAAAACACTGTATTGATGATCACCTGTTTGGGCACATGGAACCACGTCATTTACGTCTAGAGTCCTTATTAGGCCTTAAAAGACCATATTACAGGCTTTGAATGCTTTTGCCCGTTCTTAGCAGCGTTCTTAGTGCCTGGTGCTCAGGAAAACGACTTAGCACATCGTAGTACATTGAGATTAAAAAGACTGTACTAATGACCACCTGCTTGGGCACGTAGAACTACGTCACATACATGTAGACTCCTTATAAGGCTGTAAAAGAAGACATTACAGGCTTTGAAGGCCTGTGCACGTACTATGGAATGGTCTTTGAGCTTGGTGCTCAAGAAAACGACTTAATACGTCGTAGTCCAATGAGACTGAAAGAGCTAGACTTATGGCCACCTGTCTGGGCAGGTGGAACTACGTCATTTTTGTGTAGGGTCCTTGTTAGGCCGTAAAAAGCCATATTACAGGCTTTAAAGGCGTGCACATAGTTAGCAGCGTTCTCAGTGCCTGGCTCTCCGTAGAACGACTTAATACATCGTAGTGCAATGAGACTGAAAGAAGTAGACCGATGGCCACCTGTTTGGGCAGGTGGAACCAGGCTATAGACGTGTAGAGTCCTGATTAGGCCATAAAAGGACATATTACATGCTTGAGATGCCTGTGCATGTAGCTAGCAGCGTTCTTACTGCCTGGTGCTCAGGAAAACGACTTAATACATCGTAGTTTATTGAGAATAAAAATACTGTACTAATGACCACCTGTTTGGGCACGTGGAACTGCGTCACATACATGTAGTCTCCTTATTACGCTGTAAAAGGACATATTACAGGCTTTAAAGGCTTGTGCACATAGTTAGCAGCGTTCTCAGTGCCTGGCTCTCCGGAAAACGACTTAATACATTGTAGTGCAATGAGACTGAAAGAAGTAGACCGATGGCCACCTGTTTGGGCAGGTGGAACCAGGCTATAGACGTGTAGAGTCCTGATTAGGCCATAAAAGGACATATTACATGCTTGAGATGCCTGTGCATGTAGCTATCAGCGTTGTTAGTGCCTGGTGCTCAGGAAAACGACTTAACACATCGTAGTACATTGAGATTAAAAAGACTGTACTAATGACCACCTGTTTGGGCACGTGGAACTGCGTCACATACATGTAGTCTCCTTATTACGCTGTAAAAGGACATATTACAGGCTTTAAAGGCTTGTGCACGTACTATGGAGTGGTCTTTGAGCTTGGTGCTCAGGAAAACGACTTAATACATCGTAGTTCAATGAGACTGAAAGAGCTAGACCGATGGCTACCGGTCTGGGCATGTGGAACTACGTCATTTACGTGTAGGGTCCTTGTTATTCCGTAAAAAGCCATATTACAGAATTTAAAGGTCTGTGCACGTAGGTAGCAGCGTTCACAGTGCCTGGTGCTGAGGAGAACGACTTAATACATCTTAGTCCATTGAGATTGAAAAGACTGTACTGATGACCACCTGTCTTGTCACGTGGAACCAGGCGATATACGTGTGGAGCCCTCATTAGGCCATAAAAGGACATATTACAGGCTTGAGAGGCCTGTGCATGTAGCTAACAGCGTTCTTAGTGTCTGGTGCTCAGGAAAACGACTTATTACATCGTAGTCCAATGAGATTATAAGGTCTAGACCGGTGGCCACCTGTTTGGGCAGGTGGAACCACGTCATTTACGTCTAGTGTCCTTATTGGGCAGCAAGAGACCATATTACAGGCTTTGAAGGCTTTTGCCTGTACTTAGGAGCGTTCTTAGAGCCTGGTGCTCAGGAAAAGGAGATAATACGTCGTAATCTAATGAGACTAAATGAACGACCAATGGCCACCTGTCTGGCCACGTTGAACCAGGTGATATACGTGTAGAGTCCTGATTGGGGCATAAAAGAAGATATTTCAGGTTTTAAGGGACTGTGCACGTATTTACCAGCAATTTAGTACCTGGTGCTAAGGAAAACGACTTAATACGTCTTAGTCCAATAAGACTGAAAGAACTTGACCAATGACCACCTGTCTTGCCATGTGGAACCAGGTGATATTCGCGTAGAGTCCTGATTATGCCATAAAAGGACATATTACAGGCTTGAGAAGTCTGTCCATGTAGCTAGAAGCGTTCTTAGTGTCTGGTGTACAGGAAAACGCCTTAATACATCGTAGTCCATGGAGATTAAAAAAGCTGTACTAATGACCACCTGTTTGGGCACGTGGAACTACGTCACATACATGTAGTCTCCTTATTAGGCTGTAAAACGACATTTTCAGGTATTTAAGGTCTGTGCACATAGCTAGCAGCGTTCTTTGAGCCTGGGGCTCAGGAAAACGATTTAATACGTCGTAGTCCAATGAGACTGAGAGAGCTAGACCAATGGCCGCCGGACTGGTCAGGTGGAACTACGTCATTTACGTGTAGGGTCCTTGTTAGGCCGTAAAAAGCCATATTACAGAATTTAAAGGCCTGTGCACGTAGTTAGCAGCGTTCTTAGTGCCAGGTGCTCCGGAAAACGACTTAATACATCATAGTCCAATGATACTGAAAGAGCTAGACGGATGGCCAACTGTGTGGGCAGGTGGAACTACGTCATTTACGTGCAGGGTACTTGTTAGGCCGTAAAAAACCGTATTACAGGACTTGAAGGCCTGTGCACGTAGTTAGCAGCGTTCATAGTGCCTGGTGCTCAGGAGAACGACTTAACACATCGTAGTTCATTGTGATTAAAAGTGCTGTACTGATGACCACCTGTTTGACCACGTGGAACTACGTTATTTACGTGTAGAGTATTTATTAGGCTATAAAATACCAATATTAGAGATAGAGGAATGTTCCTTCTGGTACAGTCGACGTCGACCAAGGGAAATTCTCTAAGTTATCTGCCAATAACCAACACAAAATAATATGAAATAGTATTAAATGCCAATCAGCAACACATAATAATGTGAAATGATATATAAATGCTAATAACTAACACATAATAATATATATCAGAAATACATGACGTCATCTGCCAATCACCAACACCAAATAATATTAAATGTAAGATATATTAAATACTAACATATAATAATATTAATGAAATCATATGATGTCATGCGTAAAAGCGACTACCGGGAATAATGCTGATATCAACAAAAAATAGAATTTAGAATGAGTTGGAGGCAAGAAAGATGGAAAAAATTTGTTGAAGAGGATCCCCCAGTGGTAAGGTATGTTTGGGACAGGTTCAAAACACGGGAAATGTGCAACGGGATTGTTCAAAAGAACCACTGGTTATTCAAGTATATTCCCGACAGGTTTAAGACGCGGGACATGTGCACTATGGTGGTTGAGGAATATCCAGGGATGCTGAGACATGTTCCTGATAATTTCAAGACGCAAGACATGTGTAATATGGCGGTTCGAGATAGACCTCATGTACTCGAGTATGTTCCCGATTGGTTCATGAATCAAGCGATGAATAATGACATCGATCCGCAGTTGCTTGATGCGTATCTTCAGCGGAAAGCGGAGAAGGGTAGGATTAAGGAAGAGATACTTTCTATTGCGTGGCATCCCAATAGAGCCGTTGATTGGTGTTTTTCAGAGGATGAAAAGGCAGACCTCAAGCTCTTGTGGAGTAAAAAAACGATGAAGGAATATTGTGATGAATGTGGAATTGATCTCGATCAATATGACAGATGTGATAAGTGTGGACGGAGGCTAATAATTAAAGAAAGGATGCTCTATTGGCAACACTATATGATGTATATAACGTATAATGGAGGTTACTGTGTTTGTAAAATTCCTAGTTGAGGGTTCAATTTCCATAAATAAATGTTTAAATTTTACAATGAATCCATAGAGACAAGGGATTTCTATAGTGAACCAACAGTACTTAATCTCGAGGAGGTTCAAATTGAGAACATTGTAGTTAGTGATCCTATTAAAGTTAATAAAGGCAAGGATGAGCGTTTTGTCATTGGTTATAAAAATAACAATAGATTTGAACTTGAAAAAAATAACAATAGATAGTGGCCACAGGTCGATGGGGATTAAGTTTATCATCCCCACTAGCCAGGGCCTGACATCAGAAGGCCTAGCAAAGCTAAGTAAAAGTATACGCGTTTATGTAATCCTGCTACTAGGATCACAAGCGAGTGCAAAGGCATCAATCCTAATGCCGATAACTATACAGCGAGGCAAAAACTATTGCAGAAATTCAAGGAAATGGTTTTACGCGACGAGAACGTAGGTCAAGACATCGCCGAGTTTCAAAAGGTGCTGCAGTATGCCAGAACACCAGTAAATTCTGCTGTAATGTCAAGCGTATACATGCTTCCCTCGAATATGGATCTTCGCATTGGAAAGATTGTAGGGTATAACAACAACGTTCTAATTGCTCCTTCTAATGTCGGTGTTGGTGTGGAGCTAGGCCTGAATACCATGGTTGTCAAACATAAGACATCCTTTACTATACCTCATAGGCAACATATCAAGCCTATACCCCTCCCTCCATCATCCTCCAAGGAAGCTCCTGTTCACGATGATACCAAAGCCACGTTGGTTATGGTAGGAGTAGGACTTATCCTCGCTTTAATCTGGATGAAAAAATAGGTCTAATGTGTTGAACAACATTCTAGACTCTTCATCGATTCTTACTCCTCCTGTTACTTAAATACCCACCGCGGCAGCCAAGGCCATATACAAGTGCTTTGCTGCGAATTCGACAACTCTCACTGCAACTCTGAAAAAGAATGATGCGATGGTACCGATGATCCCTGGGAGGGCAGCTCCCGCTTTGCCTGCAAGATACTTTAAAATTTCCTGAGTCTCTCCAATTGTTTTTGAATAAACCCTTTCCCACCACCACTTCCTCCCGCACCTGCTGCCCCATTTCCTCCAGTGACGGCGAGCACGATTGTAGAGACCAATAGACCAACAGCTGAGACGATGTTCGTGATAGTTATCCCTTGCTCTTTGAAGAGAATAGTCAGCTTCTCCCTTAGTGATGTGTCGTCCTAAGCGATTTTCATGAGGGTCTCCTTAATCGCCTTGAGCTATGGATTCCAGAGAGACCATGTTCTTCTATTATCGCTTTTCGATCATCCTTTAGCTTTTCACAATCTTCTTTGGCTTTATGGAGGTCCTTATCCCAATTTTTTTGTTGCTCCTCTGATACGTCGGAGCCAGCTTTCTTCGCCTCAAGCCTCTTGATCTTGTCATCTGCCTTGGAAAGCTCACCATCGTAGTAAATCATTTTACTTTTCACGTTATTCAAGTCGTCCTGGAGATTTCTAACATAGAAATGAAACTTTCTTCTTTCGCGTTCATCGAACGCTTCGGTAAAGGAAGTATCCTCCATAAGGCTCTTCGTTTCATCTATAACATTCTCGAGCACCGGCAACATTTCGATGTCACCAGGGTTGTCATTGATGGTATCAATATCATTCATAAGTTTCTGGGCCATCTTCCTACTACCCTTGTTCGGTGTTGAATATTGATCGAATCCCATGGCTCGCAACCTACCAGTGCCCAAGGCTTTTTTTATCGCTCCAATGGATCTCAATTTACCATTTTGTTTCGTGAGTTCTACGTCGTCATATAAAAGCCTGTTCCCATTCATTTCAAAATCATCATAATGTCTGGCATTCGGCTCTCCCAGCTCCTCACCAAGGGCTTCGTAGAGGCTATCAACCTTCGATATCAGTATTTTCCGCCTTACCGTGTCAGTGAGGCTGCCTCGTAAAGGTGTTGCGGGCTCAGTGCTTGTTCCTTGAATATCCTCGGGTCAAAGGATCTCACTCTCGGTGCTGAACTCCTCAGACTCCTCTTGAATGTCTTTCTCTGGTGTAAAATCTGGTTCAAGCGCTGGATTTATAGGCATTTATTTTAACCCATGTACCTGTATAAATAAAGATGTCTGTTTTCGGAACAAAATTAGATCCTAACAAAGAGATCAAGACGATGCTCGGTATGAAAGGCAAACGCCAAAGAGTAAAGATCAGCCATGTGCCAAGCACAATTAACCAGAATGAAGATCTCTACGTTGATATTCCTAATTTAGGAAAAAATGTTGTAATTTTCCCCGGCTCAATCAAGTTGCTTTTTGACTTGGAATTGACTGGTACAAACACCAAACGTTAGCAATATCGGTAAGGCCCTGGTTCAAAACCTTCGCACAAGCCTTAACGGCCATGAAGTGCAAAATATCTCTGACTACAACACCCTGGCAGTATATCGGGATCTATGGATCCCAAAGTATGACCGAGAGAACAACCTAATTCTAGAAGGTAGAAGCCAGCGATCACGTAGGATATGACGAGGAAAAGGCGATCGTGGCATCGTATGGAAATACTTTTGCTATCCCTATTGGCAAAATGTTCGAACTCACTAGAGACTTACCCTTCTATCAAGCAGGCTTACACGACAGATTGCAGTTTGTACTGCACTTCGCACAGCACAGCGATATAATTAAAGATGCTGGTACAGCATCATCTGGAAGCACAGCGGCAAAGGCCGCGGATTCCTCCTACAAGATCAGCAATATCTGCCTTTAATTTGACAAGGTGGTCAATGAAGACCTGGCCTCCGCGATGATGTCTCGATATAGCCGTTTAGCCATGCCGTATGAAAGGATCCTCCGCAGTAAAGTAGTGACCATAAAAAAGGCCGACACCTCCTACAACCTCCAGATCGACACTCCTGCCAAGTCTCTGAAAGGCGTCCTACTGTTGTTCGTAGACCCGGGGAAAGCGAAGGCCTATAGCGGGGTCAACTATAACCCAAAGATCGAGAAAATTAGCATCACTATTAAGGGTGAGCCTAACGAACTGTATAGTCACGCCATGCTTCCGAAAGATCACAAGGAAAACGTCGTTGAACTTTTTGGTAGCCACGATTCGGATATGACCATTGGGCAGTTCTTCAGTGCAAGATATGCGTTATTTATGGATCTTTGTAGCAGTCCGGATCACAGCCTACAGGGTTCTGGCAGACCCCTACAATGATTAAGCGATGGTATTACGCTTCATTTGACGAAAAAAGCTGACGGGACCGGTGATATACGGTGTTACGTGTATCTATTAATGGATGCGCAATTGAATATCCTCGACGGTAGGTTTCATTTAGTAGAATATTAAGAGCATTAAAACTGTTTTTTGTAGGCCTTTGGTCTACAAAATAAACATGGCAAGCATAGCAGTACTCGCAAGTGGAGCCATTATAAACGCATTGGCATTTTCAGGCTCAAATTATCTATTTAGCAAACTTAGTGGACACGGCGAGGCAGAACGCAAGAGGCATGATTTAGCGGTTGAGAAATTACAAGATGCTCAAGCCCAATGGGTTAGTGACAGACAGAGCAAAATTGACTTGTATAACCAGCAAAGAGAGCTTAAACGTCAAGCTGGAGAGTCTCAAGGAGCTCGACGAGGGTATGAGGAAATACTATATCGCGACGATTAATAAGACCCCGAAATTTTAAGACTTCCATACCCCAAGCAAACAGCAACAAGACGGGGAGCTGACGTTCATTCTCGGCTCATTAACCCCTCCTCGGCTTCATAGCGTACAAATGGATGTAATCGTTTTTTGACATGTATAATGAACATGTCAAAAGTAAAGCATATTGTTACAACCGATGAAGCTGAAAAGCTAAGTCATTATATATTACCAACCAGAACATCTCTGGATCGGGAGAAAAGCGATCAAACTACTCACTGAGCAGAGTAGTCTCTCCAAAAAAAAATTATACATTGGCTGAGTCGACAACTCCTGTGGCTCCGAAGTATCAAGGGTCCGAAAAAGATCAATTACCCGCATTTCACCATCACGAAACCGAACGAAATGCACCAATTCGACTTGCTTTACATGCCTCATGACAAGCTGTATGGTAATACGTATAAATATATTCACACAGGTATTGATATAGCCTCGAGATACAAAGTCGCGAGACCCCTGAGAACCAAGAAAGCCAGTGAGGTCGCTGATATGCTCAAGGATATTTATAAAGCGGAACCTCTCCGATACCCAAAGACTTTCCAATGCGATAACGGGAGTGAATTCAAATCAGATGTAAAGAAGTTCCTTGAAAGCGAGGGTGTCGAAATAAAGCGTGCAACTACCAAATACCACCATACTTTCACGGCGTTTGTCGAAAGCTATAAAAAGGTGTTAGCGGAAAGACTCTTCAAGCCTCAGGACGCGCAGGAGCTGGTCACTGATGAAACTAGCAGTACATGGGTGAAACATCTATACACTCTCGTCAAGAGTTTGAATAATACCAAGACGGCTATGATCGGAATGAAATCTTCATCTACCATCAAGCTTGATGATGTGCCACTTGCAAAGAAAGAGAAGCACCTGGAGGAAAAGCCTTTGCCTGATGATGGCCTTTACCTCTACCTCTTGCAACCTGGTAAGAAACATGGTGATGACAAAAGACGTGCAACGGATGCGTGGTGGAGTAAGAAAACGTACAGGCTGGATCGTATCGTACCCGCTACCCGTCTCCTATATTATCTTGATGGAGGACCCTCGCGTAGTTTCGTATCAGAGGAATTGCTACTGGTGCCCGAGTATGTAGAGGTACCTCCCGAGCATGTGAAAGAATGGTAAATTTTTGTGGCTTGACCACTTCAATCATATTTTTAAAATATGATTGAAAAATATGTTTATTCAAAAGCTTGTTAAGGTGCTTTCCCCACATGTAGAAATTATATATGACGATTGTGAGGCTTCATGGTTTAAAAGAAGCCATGTTGGTAAATATTTTGGGATTTGTGATATAACAACATCATCGAGAAGCTGAAAAATTGAATACCTAACCAGATATGAGCTCTGCCGATCATTCTCATCCAGATCCGGGATGAGAGGAGGTGGTAAAAATGGGCATGATATATTCATTTCCACTGAGGATGTTAGGAGAATCTTGGTGCGATGCAAAAGCTTGGATGCTATTAAAATTGAAGAGCGCTGTGGCTTAGAAATTCAAAACTTAAGGCTTTTGCAAAGAGATATAGGGTATGAAGTAAAAAGACATAAACATATTGAGCATGTCCTTGGATGCACATTTATACGATACAATCCCGATTCCCACGAATTCTCCATTTTTCACATCATTAACAAAATTTATCGTTATATTTCCCACTTCCAGCACTAGGGAGTAACCAGGCCTATTCATTACACGAATAGATGTTGTATCACAACATCTATTTTTTTGGCATGCCGGGTCGTACCAAGTTTATGACATATCGATATCATACAACCCTTCGAATAACTCACGTGTGGCGTCATCGAGTAAGCTGAAATGATTACGCCATGAATTTTATATCCCGGGATTATCATCTCTGAACCTGTTCCATGTATGTTCAGCGTTTGGATCATCGCATATTGGATTTCTTTCTACCATATATGGATACATCTCCCATAAGGTGCGGAGTTGATCGTTTAATGATCTACGCTGGCAACGAATAATGTAATGAGGATGTTGGCCCTTTTTTCCACATTCATTAGGATAGTTCTTGTCAATAACACATATCACATTATCATAGGGATAACCATTAGGTACGTATCGATCACGAAGTTCCGTATTTTCTAAGGTTCGAAGATCTAGCTGTTTCTCTCGCTCTTGGAGGTCATCGTTGAGTACTGCCAGGGCTTGACGATATTCTTCTATTTCATTTTGTAATTTTTTGATACCCTTCATCGCAAGCCATTTCATAATCTCAAGAGCTCTTGGTTTTCTAGATCTATGTACAATCTCTAATGCAGCATCCAGGGTCACGAAAGCATCGTCTCCGCTTACTTCCTTGGACCATGCGGCTGCCGCATGGTCTGTGATCTCATTACGAGGCGTGGTTTTTACATCTCTGTAAGTTGCTCTTATATCAGCAATTCCCAAGAACCTTCCCAGATCAGAACGCTTGAACATGGGTTTACCTTGATTGTTTAATAATATCTCAATGGTAGGCAATAAGGTAAGTGACATTTTCATTTAACTAATACTCCAACCAGAGTCCATATCATTAGGACAGATATGAAAAAATACTTAGTATTCTTTTCCCTTTCGAGTGCATCCCTTAGCTTTTCGTCAAGAACCTCTAATTAAGATTCCAGATAGGGTATCCTATCCATCTCTTCATGACAGGCTGTCAACTGATTTTCTAAGGTTCTTATATATGACATATTTATTTTAGAACACTCCAGGCTCTGGGGTGTTCCAATCTAATATACAAATACGCGTGCTTAGACTTTTTGAGTTGAGTCTTGATCTCTTCCCACTCGGTAGGTTCTATCTGGTTCGTTTCTTCGTCAATCAATTTGAGGTCTGACCTTTCCGAGGGATACCAGCAAAACAACTGCTTTTTTGTCGCCTAAGGTTCTTTGGTAAGGCCGTGTAGGACTGAGTTAACAACCACAACGAGTGTTTCTTATGCCTTCCACTGATCGCGAGCTCAAGCAAGGGTTGACGCTTCTTATCCATACTCTCGTCTTCTATCATATCATCTATAATGAATAGGCTTTCTTCACCTTCTAAAAGCCTCGATAATTGTTCTGTCCATTAAAAGAGTTGATCACCTGGTTCTATAAGGAACACATATGATCTCTCCAAAGTGAAGATCTTTCCAAGTAAGTCTTGTTCCAGCGGATGGTGGGACAGAGAATCACTATATTACGAAAATGATCCTTGTACTCATGCTTAAGCAGGTCCAGAACTCTTTGAGTTTTACCACACGACGTAGTCCCGGTAAATATTGTAGTGCAGGGGTCTTTAACGATGTCTAGAGTCATTTATTTTTAATGTATATCCGATAGTATACACAAAAATTTCCAGTGCTTACTTAGTTTTGGGGACTATACTCGCGGGCAACCACCCCTTACTCACTGAAAACGCACGACTACCGCGTCCTGCTGTGAAATACGCTACCATTTTCATAACGTCGCTGGTATCGAGTTTTGTGCTGGGGCTCGAGATTCCTAAAAATCGCTTACCAAGCATCGCGTAAGCGAAAGTGAACCCAAGGTCCACGACGGTTTCATAGATCATATCAATAATCTCTCTTTGCTGAGGGCTTACGTTTGTAGACATGCTTTATTATAGGGTTCATCGCATGTGAAAAATGTCAATCTCGTGGTTGATTGGAGGTTTTTGTTGAACCGCTGGTGGAATCTGCTGGCTACTCGCGGATTTTTTACGAGTAAAATATATTACACCCCCAATACATGTGAGTATAGCAATGAGACCTCCCGCACCATATATATATATCCACTGCTTGACTGTATAGAACTCACACCAGAACTGGTTTTGACTGGAGATTGTACAACGCCCTCTTGTTGTCTAAGATCTTCTTTCCGCTTCTTCATCAGTGCGGCCAGCTTGTGGCCTTAGGCTACTCTACCAGGATGCTTCACTGGTTTTGTTATTACCCTATCTTCTTGTGGTTGTTCAATACTCATTTTTTATAAGCCGCGAGACTTATAAAATCTTCTTTATGATGGAGAGCTTGTATCATTCATCGGTTCCTTCGAATCAAGGGAACCCTGTTTAGACATCTGAGTATGATTAATGGTATGTGCCGCAACGAGTAAGGGGCAAGGAACTTACCAAAGGCTGTATAAAGAGGATTCCAAGATCGGTCATAGACTCGCGAATGATCAAATTATTTTCTAGATCCTTACGGAGAGTATCGACATCATCGATGGGTACAAAATTGCTGATGGTTTTGCTATATAACCCAAGAGCGTAAGTGCTGATGGCTCTCGCTGTCGTTTCTCCCTTTTCCTGCAGTTCGCGTTCAACGAAATCAGCGTGTATTTTCTCGATAACCTCGGGTGTTGTTTTGTCCAGGAAGGCTTCGGTACATTTTTTCGGTAAAAGATGCTGCTTGGATTTGCGAGCATCTTTGAGAATCTGGCGTTTATCTATGGGTTGATCAAGCGCTTCTGCTGGTGTATCAAAAAGATCAGCTAACTCAGACATCCTATTTCTTATATGTTTGTATCGACAAAGGAAAGCAAGTATCAATATATATGGGAGTAGAATTGCGATCAGTAGCACTACATCCATTTTTTATTTCTTCAACCGGTAATGACCTCGGGCAAGCGTCGTGATCTGATCAGCTTGAACTATTCTCTTATCGTCAGCTCTATTTAACGCGATTTTTGTGACTTCTTGTGTGCATATATCGTGACCTTTGTTCTGAATACACCTCCATGTTTTGTTAACATCAATACCTTCCTTTAGACATTGTTCATAGTCCTCGAATGTGATACATTTTTTAGTCACGGCCTTCTTCACACCCTTGGCCTTACGATCTCCGCCCTCTTTCGTGAGACTCTTGTATGCATAAGCTTTTGGTCTCAATGTGATGAATGAAGTCATAATTTTGCCCCCAAGTTCATCCTTCATAAGGCCCACGACTTTCTTGTTTTTGCCGATCGGGAGAGGTCTGTTATCATCCTTCGTATAGGCACTCGTATCGAAGCGTGATTCAACATCATCGGCAATATCCCGATAGAAATCCTTTGTTCGTATGTGGTATACGAACGAATCTGTATCCATATAACACAGTTGTATTTCACTACCATACTTTGGCTGCATGTAGCCGTAGTGGAACTTATACATAATAGTTTTTGATTGATCCAGGATATCTTGACCAATATATACGGGTTTATTCATCTTAATACCCGTCCTACCCATCTCAATACCCATCAAATTCTTACCGAAACAAGTGCCGCTCTTGAAATTTGGTTGCATGGTAAGCTTTGTAAATGCAGTTTCATTCGTAACCAACTTGATATTCCTATGATTCCGAATGTTTTCCATGGTCTTCTCAAACACGCTCAAATTCATTAACTTGTAAAAGTACTTCTCAAAATCATTTTTAGCGGCAGTTCTAAGCCTCGTGTTGTGATCTATATAGTCCCGGAGCCATGCAATATGTTTAAATTGAATAGCACGGTGGACCTTCTTAAGCTCTAGCTCGTGTTTCAGTGCTTGATGTAAAGCTCCGATGTATACCACTTATTTCCGCTTGTGTTCCAAATTTGGCATCAACTTCTCCACTCTATGTACAAACTTGCGCTCCGGCATGAAGGGTAGCTCGTTATGCTTAACGTGGAGCTCATTCGGGTAGTCGATGTCGACCTCAAGGAGATATCCATGTTTGTTATCAGATACCAATTTCTCGATCTTCTTTTCATTTATTATCTCAATATGCGACACCCTTTTAAAACCATGTGTTAGTAGAGGCTGTTGCATTGGCGACCCGTACAGGTTGTTGGCGTCTAGGTACTGCAGATACGACGTTTTTTCATTAGGATTGTATTTATCCCCCATATATTTGTTATTCGCCTTGGCATATCGGTGTACAGCCTGGGTTATACCACCTCGGATTCCTCTCTCAAACATTAATAACATATCAGGGTCCGTAAGGAGCTCCAGTTTCATTTATGTGTACTTGAGTGCTGCCTTCCAGGCGGGACCAGGTGCGTTGTAGAAGTGAGCAGGATCCTGTTTGTAGTTCTCATGGCACACTCCTCGAAAGTTCTGAAAGATATCAGTCAATAGCAGTACATCCGTCACTAAATATGCATCGTGGTAGTCAGCCATGGTAGTCTCTGGACCCTTTGGAGTAATAGCATTCCATACATTCTGAGCATGTTCGTAGTCGTTATCACTGATATAATTCATATTAAGGGTACTATAAAAGGCCTCCTTTGGAGGTAGCTCAGCCTCCTCGAATCTTCGCCAACCATTCATGTATTCGTATGGGCATATGCCTTTCCTAAGCATGAACCGGAATAACTCATCATCGCTAAAGTAGTAGATCATAGCTGGTGTATTGGCCTTAACTCGATCCTTCTCTAACTACTTCGAGGTATTTGAATCACAACTGCTTCACTAAAAGCTTGATATATAATCATCATCAATGTTCTTAAATTCCAAGCATGTATCAGCGCACTGCTGGCATTTCATGCCTGCCGTGTTCGTACCAAAAAGATTAGATGCCAATTTCTCCAATGAGGATGCCATAAACCGACAGCTGTCAATAAATCTTATTTCGATCTTTCTGTAAAATTCACCATCGCCATATCCCATGCCTGCAATGGGTACATTGATTTTCACATTAAGCGATATGTACTTCTCGGTATTCTCAGCGATGCAGCCGATATCTTGGGTGTCGTATTTTTCGCCCAGCTCACGGATGAACAGGTGGACATCATACCATGAGGTTGTGAAATATTACGGGTATATGGTTTGGTATCCTGTATTTAAGATTGCAGGTATTGTGAGCCGCTCCTTGGTATAAGCCTGTGTATTGACAATGATCCCTAACCTTCCCTAACCGATTTTCATCGTTGAATGGTTTCATGCATATGTGGCAACTAGTGGCGGAGTCGTGCTCCCTTTTTAGAACCTCCGTTAATGGTAACATGTCCTGTTGAGGGTATGTGTTATAGAGTCGCTTTACCTCATTCTCTAGATGATCAACGAACTTCTTCACACAATCTTCACCTCTGTAGACTGCTAGTGGATCTGGCACGGAACCGTAAGCAAAGGTACTATATGTTGCCCAGCCGCATGGTTCATGCTTGTTTATGTTTTTAGTCTTTGTATCCCGAGCATTTTCTTTCATCGGAATAAGTAGGCTTTCAAAATCTGCGGAGATGACGATTGGGACCATAAATTGTTGTTGTCCATCCTCATAATATAGCCATTTTTCCTTCTCGCTGGGCATCGTGATCTTCACCGCTTCCTTGTCTTTGCAGTAGGTATAGTGGTTATCCCTAGATTCTATCGTTTGGAAACCCTGCAGGCAATTTAGACAGAAATGCATTTTGCCATGATTCTTCGATATCTCACGTCCTAGTAGTCTTGATAAATTTTTCATGGCCACGTAGTGGCTCTTCTTGTCATCGCTAAGTAGTAGCAAATTAACCTGCGTATCCCTTTCATTAAATGCCGATCGCCGTAAGATATTAAAATTTTTATTTGTTGCATATAAGACGTTCACGGCAGTGTCGGGATTGTTCCGCTCAAATTTTGTGATATCTTTGATGGATGTTGGGAACTCAATACCATCCCAATTATACTGCTCCTCATATGGTTGAAGCTTGCTTATTCTCTGATGATTTGTACCTATTTCTTCGTGATGTATGGCAGCGATAATTGACCATTCAAAGCATTCGTGATCGTTGTTATTCGGATTAATTATGCCTCGCTTGGTAGCGATCCACTTGGGTGTTTTAATATATGATGATCCCCGCGTTAACTTCAGTTTGTAGAAGTCTACATCGAGGTGTTGAATACGACCGATACTAAAACTGCTCTTGGGTAGCGCGGGATTCTCCACATGCGTTCTAATTTGAGCAAACAATGTGTCCATCCATTCATCCACTATGTTGCCTTGAATATAGATGTCATGTTGCTGTGAAAGACTTTGTCTACTTCAATGAACTCATTGGTACCATCAATGGGTTTCCTCCATAGGATCCATAGGGAGCACTGAATATTTGCAGAGCCCATGTCTTCCACCTGCTTCTCGATCAAATTTTTCACATGCGATCGTATCATACTAAAATACCCATTAATATCTGTTCCGTCAATACCAGCTATACGATAACTTCTAAAAGTCTTGAATGGATCGCATGTTTACGCTCTTGTGGTGTGAAATCTTGATTCGGTTACTTTGAAGTATGATCCTCCTGCGCTTTCTCCTCGACCTCGCCAATCAGGTTCTTCTTCTTGGCACCATCATATAGTGAAAGTATTCGTGATTTTATCGATGTATATATACTTTGCACCGGTTTCTTTATAATCTCAGGTACATGTGATAATAGCCACTCTGACCTTTCCTGCAATTTACTTTTGACTATTGGTCCTCACCATCTCTTGGAGTTCAAAGATGTCCATGTCCTCTGGTGTTGGTAGAATAGCCACTAGTCTGACTGGATTTCCTCGCTCGGCCCTCCTGAGTGGTCAAAGTGGTACATCCTCTGTGGGAGTTGATGCTGGAGTTGGTTCTAATAAAGCAACGAGGTCTGCTTTGCGTAATTTTGAATATCCTTTAACCCCACTGGTTTTTGCGATGACATGTAATTGTTTTACGGTTTTAAAATTCAAATCCATCTCTTTTATTATATATAATTTTTTGATTTCAAAAATTTTTTGCACGGTCATGATTTTGAATGGGAATTTCCCTTTATTCATATTCTATATACTAGCATACATGCCTTTACGCATGACCTTATATGATTTCAATAAAATTATTATATGTTAGTATTTAATATATCTTACATTTAATATTATTTTGTGTTAGCGATTGGCAGATGACGTCATGTATTTCTGATATATATTATTATGTGTTAGTTATTAGCATTTATATATTATTTCATATTACTTTGTGTTAGTTATTGGCAGATGACTTAGGGAATTTCCCTTGGTCGACGTCGACTGTGCAAGAAGGAACATTTCTCTATCTCTATATTACAGCCTTTGAAGGGCTGCGCACGTAGTTAACAGCATTCTTAGTGCCTGATGCTCAGAAAATCGACTAACACTTCAAAGTCCAATGAGATTGAAAGGTCTAGACCGTTGGTCAAATGTCTGGGCACGTGGAACCACGTGATTTACATCTAGAGTCCTTATTCGGCCGTAAAAATCCATAATACAGGATTTAAACGCCTGTGCACGTAGTTAGCAGGGTTCTTAATGCCTGGTGGGCAGGAAAATGAATTAATACATCGTAGTCCAATGACAACGAAAGGAGTAGAATGATGGCCACCTGTCTGGGCAGGTGGAACCACGTCATTTACGTGTAGAGTCCTTATTAGGCCGTAAAAGGCAATATTACAGGATTTAAAGACCTGTGCCTATAATCAACAGCGTGCTTAGTGCTTGGTGCTCAGGAAAACAACTTAATACATCGTAGTCCATTGAGATTGAAAAGGCTGTACTGATGAGCACCTGTTTGGGCACGTGGAACTACGTGATTTACATGTAGAATCCTTATTAATCCGTAAAAGACCATATTACAAGATTTGAAGGCTTTTGCAAGAACTTAGCAGCGTTCTTAGTGCCTGGTCCTCAGGAAAACGACTTAATACATCGTAGTCCAATGAGATTGAAAGAAGCAGACCGATGGCTACCTGTCTGGGCGGGTGGAACTACGTCATTTACGTGTAGAGTCCTTACTCGGCCGTAAAAAGCCATATTACAGCCTTTGAAGGCCTGTGCACGTACTTAGCAGCCTTCTTAGAGCCTGGTGCTCAGGAAAACATCTTAATGCATCGTAGTCCAATGAAATTGAAAGAACTAGACTGATGGTGACCTGTCTGGGCACGTGGAACCAGGTGATATATGTGTAGAGTCCTTATTAGGCCATAAAAGGACATGAGGCTTGTTATGAAGCCCAACTTTAATGGCGGAAGCCGGTTTAGTAAACATCTCCTAGGCGTTGAAATGGGGAAGACGGAGGTCAAAATGAACAAGCCTGTATACATAGGCCAGGCAATCCTGGACATGTCGAAATTGATCATGTACGAGTTCCACTATAATTTCATGCAGCCCAAATATGGTAGCAAGTTGCAGCTCTGCTACATGCTTACGGACTCGTTCGTTTATCACATTCGAACCCACGGCTTTTACAGGGATATCGAGGATGATGCTGAAGATCGATTTGACACAAGTGCCCACAACAAGGATGATAATAGGCCTCTTCCCATAGGAAAAAACAAGAAGGTCGTGGGTCTAATGAAGGACGGATTAGGTGGAAAAGTCATTACGGAGTTCATAACACTGAGGGTAAAGTTGTATGCATACGAGAGCCTTACAAAAGAGGACGGTAACAGGAAAGCGAAGGACCTTAAAAGATGTGTGACTAATAAGTCCATCACTTTTGACGACTATAGACGATGCTTGGAAGAGGGCATTGATATATGTAAAAAACTGGTGTTGATTCAACACAAGAACAATTAATTATAAACCTAGGAGGTTAACAAATTAGCACTTAACAGGGCCGATGACAAGAGGCTCATGCAACAGGACCAGGTTACCACGCTAGCCGTGGACACTACCCCCGGACCGGCACTTGAGAATAACTAAATGGATATATGTATACTAATCGCCGTAATGCTACCGTATGACCTAATCGCGTTTTGTTTTTTTCGTTCCAAAAGGTTATTAATAAAGATGTCAGAGCTTGCAGAAGTATTCAGCACAGCCTCAGAAAATTTTGAGCATGTCGAAAAACCAACGGTCCTGAAGGAGGCCCTGAGGAAGGGTAAGGGACATCTCCTACCGAAAAAAATGTACAGAGGGCTTTGTTGGCAAGGCCCCTGATGGGGCGGTAGAAAAGGTACATGCCGAGTACGTACAACGTGAGCTCTAAGAGAAGAATGACATGACAGATATCGGGATCCTTGTGTACTGCACCATTGGTAGATGTCTGGCTCCAATTTTGGTTGCTGGTCATACCGCGAGACACATGTCTAAAAAAGAGGATGAGGCGGAGGAGAAAGATCCTTGAGGATCATGTAAAATTTATCTTATACCCCTTCATAGCTATAAGATAAATGAGTGAAGAAGAGAGACAAGAAGAGCGAATCATTACAAAGGCAGTAAAGCATCCGGGGCGTGTTGCCCAAGGCCACAAATTGGCGGCACTGATGAAGAAGAGGAAGGAAGAACTTAGACAACAAGAGGGTACTGTAGAACCTATAGTCAAAGGCTCTTCTGCAAGTTCCGTGCAGTCGATGGACAATGTCTACCTTTACAGTGTAGGGACTTTGGCCGTATTAGCAGTAGGGGTCGGCGACTGGTACAAATTTGGTAGAGGCAACAATGATGGAGAATCTCACAAGCCCGCGACTCCAGAGCCTCAACAGGGCAAAGCCCAGCCTCGGATTGACATTTTTTGAATGCACTAATTTTTTTCAAAAAATGCTCTAAATAAATGACTACAAACAAGGCTTACATGGATAGCAACGTAACCCAAAAAGAAAAGGAGATCCTGGACATGCTATATGAAACCGTCGTGGATCCATCTATCACATTTGCCTATGCCCTGGCAGGTAAAAAGTTTCCGGGTATAACAAGACCATCTACCAAGATGGATACAAACGATGTCCTCAAGATGGTTGCCTATTTTGCTGCAGGGAGAGCAAGTCGCGAAATGACCGTGAAAAGGGGCTGGATACCCGCGTCCATAGTCCCGAAGCCTTAATGAGTGTCTGGTAAAATTTCTCTTTGTCGTATAGACAAACCAAAATCAACATGGAGGGGGCTAAGAAATGTTAAAATGTAAACATTTTTTATATATGGACAATTTCAAGATTAAACGTAATGGTCAAACGATAAAACAGCAGTGCATCAAATGCCTCGCTGCTAACAAGGCGTCAAAGGAGCGCACATGGTGCCCCCATCAAAGGCAAAGAGGCAATGATTGTAAGGGAAGTGGGATTTGTGAGGAAAATGTGAGGGTAGTAATCTCGCTTGCGTTGTAAGAAATTGACCCCGCAAGGCTCTACATGAAAACAAAGAGCTCATAGCTACACTGCGGGCCTATATTGAAGCTCAATTTTCGAAAGAGATGACTTGGGAAAATTACGAATGGTTGCATTTTCATCACAAGGTGCCATTCGAGTATCAAGAAAATGGCAATTCTCCGACGCTTGCTGAGGTGGCAAGGATATTACACCAACACGCAATCCATGTGGGCGAATCTCGGAATATACTTGGAAAAAATAAATGGTAGACCCCATCAAAATTGGTTCAGAAATTAGAAAGACCCAGCAGGATGAAAATTACTTGCGTCTCCATGCCCTATTTTCCCATGACATTGTGCCTCGATACATTGAGCTGTTGAAAACACCGATCAAAATACCTTCTTTTAACCTGGCACCCTGCCCTGTCAGCCAGGAAAAGGGGCGACTCGTTAAGAGGTACGGCAAGGTACTGCGGTGCCTAGATGGCAAGCTATTGTTTGACCCACTACCTTCCGAATACCATACTCGAAAGACCAAGTTCTGCCCTGCCTGCGGGGGTCTTTTGTTAGCAACCATGGGGACGTATGGATTTGTTCTACATGCGCCGCCATATACCCGAAAGTTCATGATAAAAAAATGATGTTATCAATAAAATGGTAAACGTTGTGAAGAAACATCACACAGCAATCTTTACGGGTCCGACAAGTTGTGGTAAGACACAGCATGCCCTGGACCTCCTCGATCACGAGTATAAAAAACACTATCACAACATAGTGATAATATGTCCTACCCTGCAATGGAATAGATCTTATCTCGAACGTTCCTCACTCTTGAAAGACGACTACGTGTTCCTGATCGATCCTAAGGACCAGCTGTTTGAATAGATCCAAAAATGATCATCGTTGCTGGCAGGTGAAGAGACTTTGTTTGTCGTGGACGACTGTATAGCCGACGAGAGCCTTGACAAGCGGCGACAGTCCCTGCTTGAATTAGCTATTTCGGGTAGGTATCGCAAGCATAGTTTGTGGCTCTTAACGCAGTCTTATACAGCTTTGCCTAAAAATTTGAGAAGGCAGAAGAAACAGCTGTTTATGTGGTATCCAAACGAAAGATCAGAGATAGAGAAATGTATGTTCTGGCGCAGTCGGGCACGCACATCGCGCATACCCACAGTCAACCACAACAAATCCAGTACCATGCGGTGTTAATCCGTGGAATTCAAGGGTAAGTCCCCATCCCATCATGCAGTGTTTAGTCATGCATAACGAGGTAAATTCCCTATCAATGCTGCAAATGAGTAAAAAAGTTCTAGCGCACCTAGTAGGGAAATTCCCTGATAGAGTGATGACGTCATCAGTAATCAACGCATGCGCAGTGAAGATGTGAACTGCGTTAGTTTTTGAGCAAGATGAACACGTCTGACAAAATAAAAATTCTTACAATAAAAAATGAACACACACACTGTGAAACAATTACGTGATATTGCGAAAAGCCGTGGTATTACCGGGGTATTACAGGCTACGTAAGCCGAATTAGTGGATATGTTGGAGAATGTGCAACGAAAGCCAGTTAAACCTATAACACCGGAGGATATGAACATCTTTGAGAGGCAAGAGATGTTCAAGACCCGTCCAACTATAGGCGGTAAAATCCGTGAATGGCACAACTGGCTATTACCCCCATCCGAGATGGACATCTTCGAGAAACAGGAGCTGTCGAAAAATCGTTCGGTTGTAAGGGATAAGATGAAAGGGTGGTACAAATGGCTTGTGGACGCCGTTCCCAAGCCTGCAAAGGAGGGGGTCAATAGAACCTATGCAGCCTTCAAGCGTAATGTGATGGGACTCTGTAATAAGACAGCCAACACGAAACCTTCGCTTCATGACGAGGTAGAAAAAGAGGCCGAAGAAGACTATCTCGAGGATATCCACAATCTATATGATCAACCGGGGCAAGATTTCACACCTCATGAACATAGGTATGCACTCCGCAGGACCTTTCGAAGTTTCCAAATTTCAGGTATAGGAGAAGCCGACGTATAGGGATGGTGCGAACTAACGTGAAAACTTTGGTTGAGGAGCAGGTAGAAGAAATGGGCTCAGCAAAGATACAGTTGTCCCTGTGGATTATGTGGAAAAAAGAATCGTGTCAACCTCGGAGGGGGCCAATGACGATTACATCAATGTAAAGAAGGTCTTCAATAGCAACATGACGTCAATCTTCCAGGGTAGCGACGTAGACGACATGTTGGATAGGATGTTTACATCAATCAAAACACACGTAGAACATCCGGCATTACCCCAAAGCGGATTTACCATCGATAGGTTCCTTCATCTGGATGTAGATGAAGGATCCTATCGATGGTAAATCTGCACTATACTTATATACTATACTTTCATAAACTGCGGTTAACAAAGGGTTCATCGTATATAGAACCCCCTAAATGGATAGCCTCGAAAAAGGCCATTATGAACCTGAAAGATGATGACGAAGAGTGTTTCAAGTGGAGCGTCATAGCATCTCTACACCATACAGAGATTGAGAAAGATGCACAAAGAATTACTAAGCTGAGACCCTATGTAGACCTCTATAATTGGGAGGGCATAGAGTTTCCGACAAACATCAAGGACATATCAAAGTTTGAAAAGAATAATAAGGACATTGAGGTGAATGTCCTATATGTAATGGGAAAGAAGATCAACATCCTGCGGCGATCAGAATACAACATTAGGCGTAACAAGCAGGTGAACCTACTGCTTATCACAGATGACAAAAAGACCCACTATACGGCCGTCAAAAGTCCATCGCGACTCCTAGGCAGTGAGACTTCAAAGAACACAAAATCGATGCATTTTTGCCTAAACTGCTTACAGGTCTTTCCCATGGTTGTATCGAGAGACAAGCGTTATGGCTACTGCAAGGACCATAGGCAGTTAAAATCACGATGCCAACAGAGGCCGAGAAATGGTTATTCTACAGAGATGGCCAACAACAATTCAAGGTACCCTTTGCAATATATGCCGATTTCGAGAGCCAGCTAGTCCCGGTAGAAGATGCTAGGGAGACCAAGACGAAAAGGCTGAGGAAGCATGTACCATCTGGCTGGTGCACCTATAGTACCTATGGGGATGTACCAGATCCGCTAACAGTCTACAGAGGTGAGGACTGTGTCACGTGATTCGTGGACCACCTGGAGGACGAGGTGAAGCGGCTATACTATACCTACCCGCAGCAACCCATGGCTGAACTGACAGGGGTGTCGAAAAGGGAACAAAACGAGGCCACGCACTGCCATATCTGCATGAAACCCTTTGGCGGCTGCGAAAATAACCGTAAAGTTAGGGACCATTGTCACTACACGTATCACTACTTATATGGAGGCGCGGCGCATAACAGCTGTAACCTCAAGCACAAGATACCTAGCAATATACCTGTGATATTCCACAATCTTTCAGGGTACGATGCGCATCTCTTTATCCGGGAACTGGGTGAAAAATACGACACCCACAATCAAAATATTATTGTTATACCTTACAATCCTCCCCATACGCAGATTCATATTGGATGGTAGCATGTACACGTGGTTCATTACAGCGAAGTTCACGGGCGTTCAGGCATATTGAAGTACTTTTTGGAACTCGGTGATGTCATGGCTTACATTTTCTTGCCTTTGCACCATGGATTCAAATTTCTGTACCAGGATCTGACTTGCTGTGTAGTTATCCGCATTTAATCTGATGAGAGATGCCTTGGCACCAGCCTGGGACCCCAGCAATAGGACTACGTAGACGCGAATTCTCTCACTCAGCTTGGTCAACCCTTCGGATGTTAAGCCCTGACTTGTTGGCATAATAAACTTGGCCCAGTCCCCATCAACCTGCGGCCACCATCTACCATTTGTCAATGAGGACATAAAAGCCTTGAAATTATACAACGCATCCGGATCTGCACCGTATTCGCGGTATACCTGGGCATAGCCCGAGCTCGAGTATGGATTTTTGTACTGCGAGAACCCATCGTCTTACGGCATGGGTACTTTCATCCTTGCCAGAATACGACGCATATAATAGTAAACGTGAAATTTGAGAATGTAGTTAATGAGTGGTACAGAACCCGTCATGTGCAAATCACATATGCCTAATGCCGTAGTTGAGCAATGGGTAGCGAAATTAACCTTGATATTCCAGTAGTCTAATGCTTGACCCCTCCAATTCACATTAACAGGGTAATCAAAGTTGTTGGGACCTTTATGGCGTATTTGGTAAACTCCGGGAATACCACGACATATGACTTTTAAAATGTGAAATAAATATATGAACCAAATCGGCACACTAAACTTAATAACGTTTTATCAAAATCCATAATATACTAAACGTCATAAAATCCTTTATCGAAATCAAAGTTTTCAAATAACGATTTTAATTTGTTTTTGTGAAGTATGGTGATAGGATTATCATCTTCCTTTATACGAATTTTGACGAAACCATTAAAAGTACAAAATTGTGAAATTTTATCGCCTTTGTGTAGCTTACGGCAATCCCACCAAATCGCTTTATATGATGGGCATAAATTCTCATTAATATTGTATATCTTTTCATTGCCAAGATTGAGTTTCTAGCAAGACTGTATCTTTGTAATAAACAGTCTTCGCATTTTCTACGGTTGGTAAAACGAATAATGGTTTTCTTTGAACCTTTAGAATTTTTCCCTTTCGGTAGCCGGTGGCACGCTTCGATTTCGTCCCTATTTACCACGACGCCAATCTTTGTGAGAATTTCCACAACCGATTCCTGAAGATCATGATGGGAAATTTCATCAGGAATACCAGAAATTTCTAGGTTGTTCCGACGACCATATTGGTCTAACTTACTTTGGTTGATTTCAAGGTCAATAATCTTTTTGTTCTGTACCTCGATTTCTTTTGCGAGGCCAAGAATATCATTTTTTAACTTTGTATTTTCATTTTTTAAATCTGTAACTATGGACTGTTGAAACTTTTCCAGATTATTTTCTAAAATTTCCTTCATGGTTAATATGATTTGTTTGGCCAGATGACCCTCCGGAGTATCAGGGAGCTCTGATATCATGTCATATACAGCCTCATGATCTTTTAGTATAAGTGGTGATTGACTATCTCAGTCCATAATAACATGCGAAGGTTTCAAAATGGCGGATTGGTTGACGTCGGTTTCGTTGAAGGATGAATTGCTACTGCTATACTTCTTGTTTCTCTTCTTTATTCTCTTTGATCCTGTGGACATTTCTTTACATTTAGTAACTTAATTTAATATTTAGATTGAAAACGCCCTTTTTTCCATGAGCATGACCGTTCGCATCGAAAGCTGATCAGATTTAAACGAGGTAGTGACGTCAATGATTTCTCACCAGGTGGGTAACTAGGGACCATCTAGGACCAATTTGTGTAATTTTTTCCAAACCTGGGTCCCCGCATCCGTTTCGGAATGGACGGATTGATAGTTGATGAGACCTTTAAACCCTAATATCTCTGCAACCGTTTGTCAAAAGTACACATTTTTTTGACAGCGTTTCAAGATCTATAAGATGAAGGAAACGGGTATACAAATTTCGAAAGAAAAAAATTTTGTTGTTTTATTAGGGACTTTGCTGACGTCAGCAAAATTTTTAAACCCTTGTATCTCATTAAACACTCATTAAAAGCACGTGATCATATGCATTTTCTTGATCAGCAGTGTAAGCTCTGCGCAATACAGGCAACGTGAAAACAATGTCCTAATTTTTTTTTTGTGGATAATATCTCTAACGTGAACAACGTGAAAACAATATTTGTGTAAATGGGTTGCTGACTTCATCAAAATTCAAATGACGTTTCTCTTTCTTTTTTTATCCTGCCTCAGTGGATTTTTCCACGGGCTTTATCGACTGGTCTTTATATAATAATACGTAGTGTTTGTGACGGTCATAGTGGATATCGTTATTTTCCTTCGTCGTCGCCGAAATTTTCTTTGAAGTCGCCGAAAAAAGTATGTCTTAAATGTTAAGTTTATGACGTTACGGCGCGACGTCAATAACACTACTTTAACGTCAATCTATATAATAATACGCCAGTTCCGTGTCTCTGTGACAGGCAAAGAGGATGTGTTCATTTTCCTTTGATCTTACCGAAATTTTCTTTGAAGTAACCGAAAAATGCATGTCTAATATGTTATATTTTCTGACGTTACGGCGCGACGTCAATAACACTACTTTAACGTCAATATCTTATATTAAATTAATGAAGCTGTTACAGTGCACTTAAAACTTTGAGGCCAAATAACTTGGAAACGAGGTGGTGACGTCAATGATTTTTCACCGCGTGGGTAACTAGGGACCACCTGGGACCAATTTGGGTAAGTTTCCCAAACCTTAGTCCCTGAATCCGTTTCGGAATGAACGGGTTGATGACGTCATCACAAAACCTTCAAACCCCAATATCTCTGCAACCGTTTGTCAAAAGTTCATGTTTCTATACATTTTCTTGATCAGCATTTCAAGATCTATACGATGAATGCAACGGGTGTACGAATTTGTGAAGAAAGTTTTTTTGGAACTTTTGGTAGGGACTTCGCTGACGTCAGCAAAGTTTTTAAGCCCTTATATCTTCTTAGGCGTTTGTCAAAAACATACGATACTATGCATTATTTTGACCAGCGTTTCAATTCTACACATTACAGACAACGAATGACTAAATTTCACCAATTTTGCTTCTGTATATGCACTGCTGATGTCAGCAAAAAATCTAAAGCAACCTATTTTTCCATTGTTCTTCTGCCTTAGTGGATTTTTCCACGGGCTTTATCGACTAGTCTCTTATAATAATACGCTAAGTGTGTCTGTCTGTGTGTCTGTGACAGGCAAAGTGGATGTCTTCATTTTCCTTTGATGTTGCCGAAAAATGCATGTCTAATATGCTAAATTTTCTGACTTTACGGCGCGACGTCAATAACACTACTTTAACGTCAATATCCTATATTAAATTAATGAAGCCATTACAGTGCACCTAAAACTTTGAGGCCAAATAACTCGGAAACGAGGTGGTGACGTCAATGATTTTTCACCGCGTGGGTAACTAGGGACCACCTAGGACCAATTTGGGTGATTTTCCCAAACCTGGATCCCTGAATCCGTTTCGGAATCGACGGGTTAATGACGTCATCAAAAACCTTCAAATCCTAATATCTCTGCAACCGTTTGTCAAAAGTACATGATTCTATACATTTTCTTGATCAGCATTTCAAGATCTATACGATAAAGACATTAGATATATAAAATTTGAGAATTTTTTTGTTTGTTTTTGCGGGTCTTTGCTGACGTCAGCAAGATTTTCAAACCCCTATATTTCCTTATACGTTCGTCGAAAACCCTCGATCCTATACATTTTTCTCATCAGCGCTTTAACCTCTACACATTACAGGCAACGAATACACTAAACTTCGCTAAATTTCTTTTGTAACTGCACTGCTGACGTCAGCAAGAAATCTAAAACAACCTATTTTTTATTGTCCTTCTGACTAAGTGGATTTCTCCACGGGCCTTATCGACTAGTATCCTATATTAAATTAATGAAGCCATTACAGTGCACCTAAAACTTTTAGACCAAATAATTTGGAAACTAGATGGTGACGTCAATAATTTGTCACCGCGTAGGTAACTAGGGACCACGTAGGACCAATTTAGGTAATTTCCCAAGCCTGGGTCCCCCAATCCGTTTTGGAATAAACGGGTTGATGACGTCATGAAAAAACCTTTAAACCCCAATATCTCTACAGCCGTTTGTCAAAGATACATGGTCCTATACATTTTCTTGATCAGCGTTTCAAGATCTATACAATGAAGTCAACAGGTAGATAGAAATTTGAAAAAAATTTGGGGGGGTTTTGATGGGCCATTGCTGACGTCAGCAAAATTTTTAAACCCTTATATCTCATAAATCATTCATCAAAAACACATGTTCATATATATTTTCTTGATCAGCGATTTAAGGTCCTGCACAATAGAGGCAACGTGAAAACAAGTTCTAAATTTTTTTGTGTGGATGGATTGCTGACGTCATGAAGATTCAAGTGACCCTTCTTTTTCATTTTTATTCTGCCTCAGTGGATTTTTCCACGAGCTTTATCGACTAGTTTAATATGAATTTTGTGTAAATTTAATTGCTATCCAAGTTCGTTGTATTTTTTAATAAAAATGAGAAATAAAAAAATGATTAGCTCTAAGTCAGTTTTGCTATCAATTAAAGCGAACGTCAAGGCGGGGGCATGTATAACACTGCAATTCTTTGACTTCCTCATCAATTTTTTTTTCAAATTCTTCGTGGATTGTAGCACCCATGAGTTACTACTTCTTCCCCATGCCCGCCGAAGTGACGTCACAAAATTGGATATTTTCATCAAACACCGTGGTGATTACTTTTGTTTTCAAATACAAATGGCAACCACCGTAAAAATAAAAGTAACAAGGTAATTGAAATTTCGAAGGGTTTCAATCAAATTTGGAGATTAATTACATTATAACTAAGATATTACTACATTTTCAAATTTAAATCTTTGAAAGATATTTTTGACGTTCCTTTTCCCTTAAAGATGACGTTGGCCACAAAGAAGGTTGAAAAATATAGCATGGAAAACGAGAAATGAAATCAGGAAATCTCCTTACACCAGTTAGTCAGCCATCTCTAAAACACAGTTGTGCAAACCTCTTATTGATAGAACTATCTCAGGTGGCAATCGAGCAAGGGATGAATTGAGCAAGTAGGCGCTTGAATCTTACCTTATCTTACCTCTGGAGATTCACAGCACTCTTTAAAATTCAACTTTTGTTCCACCGCAAGTGCTATCTTAAGAAATCGTAATAAAACAGTTGCAGCAATATGAAAGAACCTAAGCGAGTGCGTAACCCATCCTATGCGCTGGTTAAGAATCGAAAGTGAATTTTCGAATAGTGTATAGGGTAATCGAATAAAACATATTGCTTTGAAAAACAATTCTAATTTAAACTTGCTGTATTACAGGTATCAGGCGTTGGACATTACGCAAGTAACAACGACTGCGTTATCCTATCAAAGAGTCAAATTGGAATGCACCAAGAAAAAAAAAATTCCTGTCAACCTGCATCACTAACTGGATGTAAGTATGATCAACTAATTTTTTTTATTATTATTTAAAGATGGAGCTTTGCCCTTAAAGAAGAATATGATGCACCCAAATCATGGCAAGTGGAAAGACTACGGGAGTATATAACTGTCGCTTCTCTCGTGCCAGGCGTGTTATTGGAAACGCATTCGTCTTATTGCGGCCAGATAGAGAATAATTAGCTAACCAATAAAAGCATATATATAATAACTTACAATAAGTTATAACGGCGTTGTATTGTTCGGACGGTTTCACGAAAATCACATGGTTCCACGTGCCCAGATAGGACGCAATCGGTCGAGTCCTTTCAATCTCAATGGACCACTGTGTTCCAAGTCGTTTTCTTTAGCTTCAGGCCTTAGAACAATGTAAACTATGGCCACTGGCATCCAAAGGCTTAATATGGCCTCTAACAGGCTAATAAGAGCCCTATACGAAAATCACGTGTTTCAAAGCACGAATCCAAGACGCAATCAGTCTAGCTCTTCCAGTCTCCATGGACATTGACGTCCCGACTTGTTTTCCTTAGCGCCAGGCACATAGATCACCGCTAACTACACGCACAGGCTTTCGATGGAAGTCATATAGCCTTGCACAGCTCAATAACGTTTCTACACGTAAATCACGTGGTTCTACGTGCCAATACAGGCAGGCATAAATCTAGTCCTTCCAGTCTCAATGCACTACTACGTTTCAAGTCGTCTTTAGCGTCAGGCCCTTAGAACACTGTCACCTGCGTGCGCAGGCCTCCAAAGGCTGTGATATGGCGTTTTACAGCCTAATAAAATGCCTACACATAAGTCACATGGTTCAACACGGCTGGACAAGTGGCAATCGGTCTAATACATCCAATCTCAATGGACTATGACGTCCCAAATGTTTTTCTTAGCGTGAGGCCCTTAGTACACCTCGAACTACGTGCTCAGGCTTGGAAAGTCTATAATAACGACCATAAACGTAAATCATGTTGTTCCACGTGCCTCGACAGGCGGTCATAGGTCTAATTCTTCCAGTCTTAATGGACTACGTCGTTCCAAGTCGTTTTCCTTAGCGGTTGGCACTTAGAAAACAGCTAACTATGTGCGTCAACCTCCAAGTCAATACTATGGTTTTTTGCAGCATAGTAAGGGCTCTACAGGAAAATCAATTGATTCCACGCGCCCAAACAGGTGACAATCGCTTTAGTCCTTTATATTTCCAATAGTCTTTAACGTCCCAAGTCGTTTTCCTTACAGAATTTACAAGATAAATCACTGCATTTACTTCAACTAATTTGTATTGAATTATTTCGTAATAAGTACGGCTAATGTATAATAAGTTAAGTTAAACAATCGAATTAAACACAAAACTTCTTTAACGCGCTATAGATATAACCTCTCTAACTTAAAGTCACAGTGAACTAAAATCTCTACGGTGGAGAGCACTTTTCTTTAATGACTAATGACAAAAGGACAATTAAACTGTGAATATTTATGATTAATTGTTGCTTCGTAAAAATTGCTTTTCAAGAAAGAAATAAGAGTTATTAACAAATAATATCGGCTTCTTATAGTGTAGAATTTTCTCTGTAGAAAAAATATATAGCATATATTTCGTGTAGATTAGCCAATCATAGTGCGAGAAAAACTCTAGCCATATGATAACCTTTAATATACGTGTTTTTATAGGTCTTTCCTCCAAGTTAGAATATCGGGGTTGGGATTTCGCCATAGTTTAAAAACATAATAAGAGTGTAGCCTGAATTCCCTCATAATTTGCAAAAACTAAATAATGCGAGTCTAGTATTACTAAGTAACAATTATCACCAAACAATTTTTTTTTCTTTTTGGCGAAATTATCTTATTGTAAAAATATTACGTATACTTACGTATATTGTTTTACCAACCTCGTCCCCAGGGTCTTGTGGCCTCTGAACCGTTATTACGGTGTGGCTAACAATTATCCTGGAACAGGCTGGTCAATTATTATCCAGGTGGGTGATTTTGTTGAGAATACGTTAGAAATTGTATGAGAAGAGCCGGGTACTCTAGATGCACACGAATTTTTTTTGATATGCACAACAATTTTTCTTATTTTTCAAATCAAAACTAAGAAGTATAGGTTGTAGTGCTGAATTTATGGATAATTCTCGAACCCGGGTTAACATGCTTGACATTTTCTCATTTTTCCCAACAAAAATGGCCAACATATTTAAATTCAGCATCAAAAATTATGGAATCCAGCATTTTTCAAGTTTTAAATCCAAATGTGCAACATTTCTCCAAAGGTTTTTTGTTTTCTCTTTTAAAATGATCATAACCGAGACCCGGAATTAAAACTCTATTTTTACCAGTTTTAAAATATAAACTTTTTCCATGTTGTTCTTAATTATATATATATAAACTGTCACCAAGACAAGAAGCCTTTTTCTTTGCAGATTAATATTTACGGATTTTGCAAGATCTCATTTCGCAAAAGGGACAACACAGCCCCTAGCCCCCCCCACCATCCCCCCACCTTCCCCCCCCACACACACACACTTTTTGCTAAGTAATAATTTTTGATTTTCCGCCAATAAGTGTCTCTATCACTGCATGAAAATTGATGTTATCCAACCAGAGAACCTGCAGGCTATCTCACTAAATAATGCAATTACTTAGTCTGAAGTCCAAGGTATAGCCGTTTTACGTGTTTTAGGACTCCAAAAATGCGTTGGCTTCGCTCTTTGATTGTCACTAAAATCTCAAAATCTCCCACTATGCCTAAGCCTTCCTCCCCCCACTTTGGAAATTGTAGCGCCTCCCTTGCAACTTTTGATATTATTTAATGATATATATAAATAATGGATTAAGTTAAAGCTGCTTTATTATATACGTGTAGAGTATTAATTCTTAAAATGCTATTTGTACTTGGCCACGATGTGAAAATATGTCAGTGGAGCATAACCAATCGCTAGCCTAAAATATAATATTAGGACCTTTATTAGGAGGAATATTAGGAATATTATTTTGATGTTAAACTTTCTCAGTGTGGTACATTGACCTTAGAAGAATTATTTTGTTAAGAAACCTTACTTTTTTGTTCTTATTCGGTCCAGATTTAGAAGTTTTGTTACAAAACCTTTATCGGCCTTATTTAAATTGCTCAAATTCTGAAACCTACAAAGTATAGCAAATTCAAAATATTTCTTTATGTCTAAATAGGAAATATTTGCGAGAGCTTTCTCCATTTAAAAGGGAATGCTAAAAAAGCGCAATAAAATTTACATTTTAGTGCTTCACTTAATGTACATTTCATGAGCCTGGTTAATATATCAAATAAGTAGCTCATCATATTTACCTAGTTACATACACAAGTTTCAAAGTTTATGTTTTTACGAGATTCTTGCACATGCCTGGAAAAAATCAGAAAAATTGACAGGCAAAAATATGCAGACATTAGATGAAGAAAGTTAAATCACGGTTAAAAACTTTCGTACTGTGGCCACTGGCATCTTTTCGCTGATATTATTCAAATCTAGACTATACGCAAGTTATATATATATTTTTTTGATTTCAAGTTCAAAGATACGTCTAGCTGAAAATAAAGTTTGGAATGGACTAGTAAACGGCTTACCACTTGCATTATTTTGCCTGTTGCTTTGCGTAAGAGGTTTGGGAATATAAACAACACATATCACAATAAAAGTCAGCTGCATGGTTTTTAGCCAACAAAATGTATCTAGAAATGTGACAGATATTTTAGTTAATTTGCCCATATAAGATTTGAAGAGAAAATAGCCAGCTTGTCACCAAAATATTTATCAAAATAGACTTAACATTGTCTAACAACATTGAGTTTTGTACCCAAGTAGGGTAATAAATTTACAACATTAATATATATGCCCACTAGCTATTAATTAAGAATTTTGCTTTATATCATGTAGAACAAAAATAGTATCTTTTTCTAACATATTTCTCGAAAGAGTCTTCCTAAAGTTAATGCAAAACTTTAGCCAGTCATTTTATCCACGCTACAAAATAGAATTAACGGAAAGGCAGTCATTGCCCCATTTTTTTAAAATTTTTTTTTGGACGCACGCACCGTGGGCTTGACCAGATGCGCTTTAGGGGCCTTAAACAAATGCGTGCGTAGCGCGTAGTAAGAAAAACAGAAAAAAAAGGAATGGGAACATTTTACAATAAAGTTAATTTTTTCTTTTTATAATAATAAGACGAATCTCTCTTTTCACCGCACTCTCATAGGTTTAGATATAAAAACAGCAAAGCATTTTGTGTTATCATGTGTTTTAAAAAGTTTAACTAGATAGTTGGTAGATCACTTTATTTTATTTTGATTTATTTCCAGTTAAGCAACAAAATGATGATGATCTAAAAAACATTTAAAAAAATTAAAAATAGTGTAAGGTCCCTAGAAATAACTAGAAATAACCGATAAATGTCATCAGCAACGGAAGTTGACTGCTAAATCGGCTTGTTCCGCCGTAAACGAAGCGCATTTGCAATGATACCATTGCGGACATCGTGTACATTACACCCAGTCAATTTCGTTGTCTTTGGGTTTTTTTAGACATGCCTGAAATCAAGAAGAAGAATCATAAAAGTTCGAACTCATTACGACAATTGATTGCTTGTGTACTCATAAATATGAATATAAATGCACTTACCCGACACATTGAATGTTCTTTCTGAATATTCTTCCATGTACGTGCAGATGAAATACAATTTCCGACAATCGCCTTATATATATGTCTTCTAAAGCCCATTGGATCGCATTTGTCAGTTAGCTTGCCACCTTAACGAAAGTCATAAAATTTTGTTAACAAAACTTTCAAAGGTATTTAAATTATACGTCTTCATTTCTTAATTTCGCTTAGACAAGTCCTATAAATGATACACTTACCTGACATTATCTTTGACGCGTAGAAGCAGCGGTATACACCACAGCTGCGTGCATCTTTCTGCATCACATGTTCTTCTGTTTTGATGGATATGTTGGTTACGTTTTCCCAAAATTTCTTTTGCAGAATTTTCATTGCCACTGATACCGCATCGCTATGGGATTTTAGATTAGGATTGTAGTCGGTTGTCATGGGGTCGAGTACAATGATCGATCCACTTTTCACATCCACAACTGTCAAAATCCAATGTGTGCCGCCGTCGTTGTATGGTATAAGCACGTACTTGATATTATCTAAGTCGATTTTTGAAAATAAGCCTCTGATAGACTTGAAGCGATCTATAGCAAGTACCTCTGCCGGATCAAGATATATCATGTCGGTGTTTTTACAGCGTAGGTGAAACAAATAAGCTGTAATGATCTCATCTTGTAGCCAACCAGGTCTAAACCACGTTCGACATTCTTGAGTTCGCGCAGTTCAGATTCAGTGAATGTGACCTCCAAAGACAGCAATGAAAAAAACGTAATTGTGACACAATCAAACTTCAGCAATGGTAATCGCATATCGTCAAATCCCAACACCCTGGGTGTCACATTAGGGTTAGGGGAATTATTTTTAACGACAATTGTTGACAAGCCGATGCTTTTGTTGGAGGTTGATTTTTTTTTCCGTTCCTTGATGTTTTTAGATGATTGAACGGTAGGTTTTTGTTTTTCCAATGGTGCTGGAACAACTGTAGCTACATTCATGTAGGTGTTAGATTTAATGCCATCCACAATAATCTGTTTTTTCTCGTAAGACGGATATGAATAATTACTTCTTCGCTTTAGTGGAACCTTTTTGGTCTTTTCAAAACGCCCAGGACGCAACTGTGTGTCGAGATTTTCATTAGGACTAATTTCCCGTTCTGTTTTGCTGTAAATAGGTGTTAAAGCAGCCATAGAGTCAACGGAATCAGCGGAAAGCATTGCTACAGCTTTGCACTGCGTAATAATGTCTTGCAGTTGTTTGTTGATGTTGGGTGAGCGTAATGATGCAACAACAGGGTTGTGAACGAGTTCTCCTAATTTCACTATGCTCTCTTCATATTTCTCAATTTCAGATCTTCCTATTTTTTGTGGAGTTGTTGCGATAGGTTCCACAAAAGCGAATTCCTCGTCCTCCGTTGATAACGCAGTTGGAACTTTAGCGGTCTTGACGTCAGATGTATATATTGCTACCAGTAGTGAATGGACTTTATGAATATGTTTGCATATCAATTCTGTGTCCAGACAATTGCAGGAATATAAATGAGCGCACAATCCAAAGCATGGTAGCTCCAGGCATCTTGAGCGTGAAATAAAAGAATGTTATTACAAAATATATAAATATTATATTTCGCATTAGGAAACAAAATGTATGAAATCATTTTACAGCGAGTTTTAAGTTTTTAAATTTCTCCTCAATCTTCAAACTTCTAACCTTTAAATTTTGTTTTGTTTTTTTTGTATTTCGTATTATAACATTTTGTACTGACCTATCCAAGCAATCGTTGTCGGTGCATTTGTTTTCCAGCATCCTCACGTTGTACTGACATCCATCGCGACTTTGGGACTGTACTGTCCATTCACTTTCTGACAGCTTTTCCACTTTAGCGTCTGATATGTTTAAACCTTTGGTATGCCTTGAGTCCTCAATAGAAATATTTTTTAAATTTCCGTAATAAGTCAGGCTTCTCTTTCTACGCCAATAGTCCTCTTCTTCAATGGTTAGCAGCAAATTGATGAGGTCGTCAATTCTTTTATTCGGTCTTCTTTCCATAAAGAATGTTTTCAGTTTGTTATGAAACGATTCAACAAACATATTAGTACCTGTGTTGCAATGTTCAAACTGCCTGTAACACATCGCCCATTTTTCGGCCCTTCGAACATAGCGGTCCTAAAAGTACTTGGCAAAAGCAGGAGCAATTACAGAACATTTTTTGAGGAATCCCCTTTGCAGAATTTCAAATTGTGAAGCATCTTTTTCATTTAAAATAACCAAAAGGTGTTGCATTACTTCATCTTGCTGACTTTCTGGAACTAATTTCAGATTCCTGCGCCAAGCCCGGGTTATGTGCCACTTACACAGAAGGTGCTTAGTTTCTCCAAAAACAGCAGAAAATGCGTTCCATCCGGAATTATCATCGTCTGTCATCAAACAGTTAACTGTGAAGTCGTCAGGACATCTGCTTTTTATTTCTTCTAAGAATGGCCGGAGAGTTAATTCGTCATTTCGATTGGATATCAACCAACCCACTGGATAACCTTTATTAAATTCATCCGGCACGATCACAGTTGTCAATGGGAACTCATACTTGTTCGTGCTGTGGGTGCCATCTATACAATGTACTTTGTTTGCACCCTTAATGAACATTTCCAGCTGTTCCCTTGTTTGAATTCCGATTGCAAAGAGATCCTTTTTGATATCGATATCATCGTACATTTTTGGCCCAATAACAACTGACTGTCCCTGTGGCTTATACACAATAATACAGTTGTAATTTTCCATTTCTAATTTTTTCACCAACAAGTGAGTTGATGTGCTGTCATCAGGGTGTAGCCTTCTACCGTATTTCATGTGTCTTTTTATGTCAGTAACATTGCTCTTACTGACCAGATGTGCCCGCGTCATTTTTGAGTCGTTTTCCCTGGTATTACGGTTACCCATCCCGTCACGTAAGTCCTTGTATACTTCGTTGACTGGTATACCAATAGACAGTTTTGCCTTTATTTCCTGGCGGATGGTTGATGGTATGGGTTGAAAAACAGTATTTTCTAAATTGACTGCGTGGCTATGAGATGTGATATACTCTACTCTAATTTCTTTATTAACTTTGTCCATGTGACAGGTCAATCTAGCTGGGCAAAAGCGTCCTGTTTTAATCTGACCGCGTTTAAATTTTTTCTCTGTTTTTCGAGCTGGTTCACCTTTTTTTCTATGCGATCTTCCGTCCCCGTCATGCTGGCAAACGTAATAAGCGTATTTCGTTAATTTAGAGTCACCATCCCCTCTTTGTTTTGAAAAATATATGTGTTTATCTAATTCTTCTTTTTCTTTCCATTCCATGAACATCTGTTCGTCCTCAAATACCAAGTTACGAACGTTTGTCTTCGTACCATGGAATGTGTTTAGGTGTGATATCATTCTACTTTTGTGGTAAAAAGTCTCTTCACAACCAGGGAATGTACATTTTGAACGCTTACCCTGATCAGTTAACGTAGTGTTATGTTTCTTCAACATATGCGCTTTTAACTTATTTTTGCGTGTACAGTTTGCGTCGCATTCATCACATTGAAAGGTGGTTACATTTTCTGTGATGACCTTTTCAGGGAATTCCGTATTAATTCCATCACTTTGCTTTTCGGCAGGTGAATCTGAAAACATGAGTAAAAAGGTTAGAAAAAAAAGGAAAATATTTATCATTTAAAACATTTATCTTTATCGCATTTTTTACTTACCCGATCTTTCATCATGGGTAATTATAACTTCATCTTGAAGTGCTTGAAGCTTCTTTTCTCTTCTGCGCTTGTATCTTTTAGTTTGCTCTAAAATAATAAAAACGTGCCTTGCCTAAAAACTCAGAATTTTTTACTTATTTTCTCGCAAGGACGCTACTTTCTAGACGTATTACAAATACGAAAGGTAGTTGGGAAGTGCATACATAACTTACTAGAAACTTCTTTTCAACATCTGAAAATATTTTATTTAGCTCTGTGTTGCATTCATCTTCCGAAGAACTGTCAACTAAAAAAAAGTGTATAATACTGTATATTGGAAACAGTTTGGCGATTACTTTTTAACATTGAGGATACTTTACTCATCTTACTCACTCACCGATTATTGAGTACTTTGCTTTGTTTATATTTTGCTTCAAGCAACCTTGTGAAAAATATTTTTAAAAGACTAAAACATTTTGTGACAGTGTCTATGAAGTAAAAAATTACATTTTAGAGACCTTACCTAATTCTTCCCTAGTTTCCCTTATAATGGCTTTGTATAAAAGCTTCTCTCCGATAACGTTCGAACTTGATTCTTCTACAAACAAGAAAACACTCATTGAAAAAAAGGTAAAACATTTGGCGAGACAACTTTCATAAAGAAAATACAGTTTTTCTCACCTGTTTTTTCTGTTTCCATAACTAATTCTTCCACAAACTATCTACAACAAATAGTTTAGCCGAGAACAAGCACCCAGCACAAAGTAAATAAACGTTTTATATATAATTTTTAATATTTCAAAAAATGGACTAGCTTCAAATATGTACTAACTCAATTTCCTTGATGATATGATTTTCCCGCGCGCACGTGGGGTTTGTTTTAATGTTTAAGCCTATGACTTTGAACCCTTGATTCCATATTTGGTGTTCTAATATTAAACTTACAACGGAGTGTAACGATATCTTCATCTGAGAGGTTATTTAAAAAATGGGGCAATGACTGCCTTTCCGTTAATTCTACAAAATAATTGACCGCCATATTTGTTGTATTCTTGTTTACACAAACTCCCGTGCGGGGCAGATTTAACTTTTTGCAGGACAATAAATGTTCATAAATTAATTTTAGGGTATAATTATCATAACTTATAAGCGATCACGACCAGCCTGTTCAAGCACTTTTTTGCCGCTATCAACTTCATCAACAAGGCAAAATTACCTGGGAACGAGGCTGTGATTTTAGAATAAAATAATTTCGACAATTATTTTAAAAGCATTCATTTGAGGCTGAAAAAGTGTTAAAATAAGTACATCCATCCTACTCTAGAATTATAATAATAAAAAATGTGTATCTCATAGTACAGAAACAAATTCTAATTTAGATAAATTAATCTGTCTAATTAAAATACCATGACATTCACAAGCTGGTTTAAACGTTAAGTGAAAACTGAGCTGTATTTGATATAAACCTGTGATGAAAACTAAGCCTAAATTATGATTTTGCTCGGAACTATTTTGTGATAAAACTCAATGATAACAGTCGATGTACACATCTATAAATTACGTCCACATAGTAATATTCTGTAAACATAAACTTAACATCTTAACTTAGAAGTAAGATCATAGTAGCGTTGTAGTCTAAAATAGGTTGCTTTTAACGACTGTTTCAGTTCGTTGGATGGTTGTACTTCTATAAAAATACTGAGAAATTTATTGCGTTTTATGTTAACTAAAGAGCTTGAAGGAAAATATGAAGAAAGTTAACGAGAAAAGGTCGATAAAGTTAAGAAGGTACCTTTGTTTTTTTTCAGTTTATCACGTGTTCTGTTATCTCCACTTCACATCTCCACTTCATTTTCTAATCTCTTTCGTTTTTCAAATTTTTGTAAAGTTTGAAGCACCAATAAACGTTTCAGTCCATAAATGATTTTTTGTAGTGCCAGTTGTAATCATTGCTTGAGTACTAAAGGATGCGCTGTGTAAAACTTGCAAAGGTTAGACATCATCACACCACTAAAGCCCACTTAAATATCTAGAACATTCAAAAGACTGGTTTCTTTATATGAAGCCAGGCGTAATTTTTCAGCGACCTTATTTTAAACATTTTAGGTAGATGATTTAAATTTTCTTCATTCATAAGCAAGCGCTGAGTGTGGGTTGATAAAAGGGTAAAGTAGCTAATAATATAAGTTGTCAATAAGATAATGTTTTTTATTGAACTGTAACTATTACCATGACAATAATGTACCCACTTATTTTTCTTATACGATAAATTTTATTAGAAAAAACAAGCCAGAAATTGCTGAAAGCTAAGTGCAAAATAAAAACAATGGTAAGGATGAAATTATACTGTTTTACTATTTCCTTACAATACAAAAACGAAATAAGAACAATTTCAGGATGATCATGTATGAAAAAAAACTTATACGCCACTTTTATACTCTAACTGAAAATAAATAATGATATAATCAAGTGAATTACATTGGAGATTTTCTCTTTGAGCTAGAAAAAAGATGATGAGATAATCCTTTTTTAGAAACCAGAAAACTGGCGAAAAACCCAAAAACTACAATCATGGACAAAATGTATTGAAACAGCACAGCTAATTTCGAATTTAGGCACCACAAGTGATCACATTGGTTGTTTCTATGTCATTACAGTCGCTCATTTTGAGAATTCACTTGCACATACTTACCTAGGTTATTTAAAACATGCCAATTGTTACTGACTTCAGCACAACCCTTTTTCCCAAATATCGTAAAACTTGTGGGCTGCGACGTGGATTATTTTGTTGTGAGGGCTAAAAAGAATGCTAGCTTCTAGCGAATTTCGAACGCCCACTACCTGGTCTACGAGTGCGCAAGAGAAGAGATTTGCAGCCTGTCTGTACAGGGAACGATCTCGCTCAATTAGATTATCATGTTGTAAGAAACTCTCAAGACTCTAACGAAATTGCCACATGAGCTTCTCTTTTAATATGTTTCCGTCGACTTGCATGTAGCAGCAGTTATCAATTAAGTAGAAGTTAATTTAATGATATCAAAGATTTTAATAATAAATACTTTTAAGTCTGGAAAATCTCCTTTAATAATACGAAGAGTGTGTCTTTCTGTGACAGGCAAAGTGGATGTGTTCTTTTCCTTTAATGTCGCCGAAAAATGTATTTCTAATTTGTTAATCCTTCTGACGTTACAGCGCGACGTCAATGCATTTAGACTGACGTCAATGCGTTTAATTAAGATTAGTGAAGCATTGCAGTTATAGCTTTGAGGCCAAATAAGTTGGAAACAAAGGTGGTGACGTCTGTCATTTTTCACTGCATTGGTTACTAGGGAAAACCTGGGGCCAATTTCGTTTCGAAATGGACGGGTTGATGACGTCATAAAAAACCTTTAATCCACAATATCTCTTTACCGGTTCTCAAAAATACATAATCCCATACAATATTTTGATCAGTGTTTTAAGATCTATACGATGAAGACAACAGGTATACGAATTTCTAAAGACGTCAGCAAAATTTTTACACCTTTGTATCTCCTTAACCGTTAGTCAAAAGTGCATGATCCTATACATTTTCTTTATCAGGGTTTCGAGCTCCAGACAAAGAGGCAACGTGTGAACAAATTACCGAAAAACAATTTTGTGTATTGACGAGGCTTGCTGACGTCAGCAAAAATTTTAAACGTATATATCTGCCTATCTTATCCTTAACCGTACATGTTCATATACATCATTTTGGTTAGAGTTTCACAGAGTTTCCAATTATTTGTTACGCCGGTTAACAAAATTCTGAAAAAATCATTTATATATATGACCTTGATAGTGTCATTTTTTCTCTGCCTGAGTGGATTTTTCCACGGGCGAGTTTACAGTAATAAACTAACAAAGACGTATTTTTTTATAAATAGCCAATAATTTCCTTTTTTCATCTTAAACCGTAATATTATAAGGACAAGTAAAATATAATTAAAAAGAAACTTCGATCTCTTTAAGAACAGGAAATACGAAGATTTTGTAATAAAAAGCTCGTCTTTGTTTGGAAAAACAACTGTCTCGATGGGTTGAAAGTTTTTTTAAATTTCAGTTTGTTTACTTTCTAAACAAGGAAAGGAAAGTGAGATCAGAAGTGGAAAGACATACTTTTATCACGAATAATAAAATTCAATTATCGATGAAAAAGAAGCGTTGGTCTGTGATGGCGAATCGGCCAAAGTAAGAGGAATAACTTATTTATTTATGATTTTCTTATTGTAAACAAAAATCCCAGCTGACGTCGTCGCCGTTGATAATTTTGTTCAGTGTTTACACAACCTTATTATTTAAACATGCCATGTTTCTTTTTAGAAGTAGTCGTGGCTTAATATTAACTTTATTTTATCTTCCACTCCGTTGTTCTATTTGAATATGCAAATACAATTATACCATTACACTACGTGTGGTATAACGTGTACATTTCTTCTTATTATTATTGTCCAAATTTCTGTGATTCTTAAGAATTCTTTATTCCAGCCAACACTAGGATGTCTCCACGACATCAGAAAGACGTCTTTTCATGACCGTCATTACACTGTTATGTAGTGGTCATAATTTTAACAAACGACGACGTCATTTACTGACATCTTAAGGACGTCTTCAAAAGACGATATACGGACGTCTTCAAAATACGTCACGTGTGATGTCCTATAATCATTTCCAAGACGTCCTCACGACTTTAAGTTGAGTGTAAAAACTGGTAATTGCTGCGAGGTCGCCGGATGGGATACAGCCTGTAGTGGGATGCAGGGAGTTAGAACTGGCGTTTATATTTGGGAATACTTTACTATGTTACAGCACAGTAGTCTGCAGGATTAGAACAAATATCTTACGATGAGAACCTTTTTTGGTCCAAAATTTATTTTTAACAAATGCAGATATACAACTTGCTTATAAGGGTACTCGAAAAAAACTGATGTTTTTTTCGATTTTGTTCTTGTTTAGTTACATTAGTTAGATGAATAAAAAAATCTAAAAATCATATTTAATAAATCATTAATTTTAAGGTTTTTGTTTTTTCGTACGCGTTCAAGGGCATGTTTTATAGGCCATGGGATTGATTCTCAAATGATTTTCAAAAACATATTTACATGAAGATGTGGACAAAGAATCTCAATGAATGGAATGATGGACCTCGACATAATCCTTAAATAAACCTAAATAAAAATCTGTTCATAAAACAGGTTCTCTTAGTCACTCATAATAAATTTGTCAAATAGTTTCAGCTAAGTCTCGTTAAATAATGCGTTAACATGAAATAGCGATACAAAAACAAACATTATCGAAACCTTCCGTTAGTTTTTACTTTCGCTTCATATGTGCTGAAAGTTGATATAGCAAACAAAAAAAAAAAAATTTTGAAATGGTTTTCTATATTTTTATAACTGACCAACAATCCGTTACTCTTTGGATATGTGTTTCTGTATTTGCTATGCTATTTAGTACAGTCGCTAAGGTCAACATTATGATAGAATTGTTCATTTTGTGAATAAAGTGTCAAACATGGACCTTCTTTGGTATACAGAGAATCAATTTAGATGTGGTGCACAAAATTCTGACTCCTTGATGACGCCATAGTGACGCCATTTGGTCCCAAAATGACCCATATTTTATTTTTGTCAAATCATATTAATTTTGATATCATTCGAAAGAGAATAAAATTTTAAGCATTTTTCATTATTAAGTCATGTGCTCAAAATAAAGTCATCTTGAGATATTGACCACAATATTTATAACATGATCAAAACATTTGTCTGTTTTTTCAAACAAAACGTTACATTTCGTTCGATGTTAACAAAAAAGACATTCAAAAGTTGTCTATTTCTTGTGTTTTGTTGTGTTGTGAAAATGGTGCTTTATTATATTTTATATTTTACTTTGCAGTTTAATGATAATATTTTTAAATAAAATTTATGGATTGTAGTAAATGCATTTTGTGTCAACAAGATCAAAAAGATTCGTCTCTCGTCGATCCATTAAATAATAAAAACAAAGTTGATGGAAAACATCTACGCTTTTCGAGACAATGGTATTTTCTTTCCAAAGAACTTACTTGAATCATTTGACACGCTTGACTCTGGTGAAGGAATATAAACAAAGATTAAGGAACATAAAGGAAAATGGCATAAAACCTGTGCATTGGGAATGGCAAACTCAAAGTAAGAATAATCAATATTACAATCAATACGGGTATAGCGATGTTGTGTCATTTTTTGTTGAAGCTACTGCAGTAAGTTTTCCCCTTTGAAGAACTTTAAACTTTTCCAGGTTAAAAAGAGCAGTTCAGCGGTCATTGAGACAAGAAGATATCTGAAACAAAATTAGATAGTACTTTTCCAAATAGTCAATTTATTATTGATGATTATGAAGTAAGATCTAGAAAAGATCGGGATAAAAATGGGGGTGGGCTAATTGAATATGTTAAAAAGGGAGTGGTTTGTAAGCAAATAAACATAGCTAACCTTACAAGTAATGAAATTATATGTTCTGAGCTAAACATCAGAAACAAAAAATGGACTATTATCACCCCTTATCGTCCACCACGTCATTCTAATCTTCAAAGTTTCTTTGAAGATTTGGAGAAAATTCTAACCAAAACACTCTCATTTTGTGATAACATCATTGTGATGGGGGACATAAACATTGATACTCATAATAAAAATGAAATAATAAATCATCATTACATAACTTCTCTTTGCAATACTTTTGACCTAAAAAACTTAGTCAAAGACAAAACATGTTTTGCAAGTGAACAAGGGACATCAATTGATGTTATTTTAACAAATAAACAAAGGTCTTTTCAAAACACTATGGTTACTGAGACTGGACTCAGTGACCATCATCTGATGATTACAACTTTCCTAAGATCTCATCTAGTAAGATTGAACCCAAAACAAATTGTTTATAGAAGTTACAGAAAGTTTGATGAGAGAAAGTTTCTTTCTGATGTTAAGAATACACGTTTTGATTTTAATGAAAATGACCCTGCTTCAAATTACGACAACTTGACAAAAACGTTTAGAAACATTTACAATGAACGATAGCAAATCCAGAACTAACGAGTCCACCTCGAAAAGTAACTCGTAAGTCCTTCAGTGGCTGCGATACCACATCTTCTATGTCTGGGAAAGGAAAGAAAGCTTTTTTTGACACATGGAATGTATTGAATAAAGAAGTTCACCAGTCAATGGAAATCACTACCAGAGGCATCAACGGTGTGTCGTGAGTTAATCAAATGTGGCTGCAAACAAGGCTGTACAGGCAGATGTAAACGTTACAAGGCGAATCTGGCATGTACAGAACTTTGTCAGTGCTCAGCACAGTGTACAAACAACTGATATTATTCATATTTTTGTCTTTAGATATCTTTTCTATAGTTGCTTTATTTGTAAAACAATTTTTTGAAAATAACTGTTGCTTAACTACATGTAAACTCAAAGGTACACGTAAAAATTAGACAAAAACTACATGTCAGGGGGTAACATTTTCCAATATCAAAATATAATACAACCAATTAGCAAAGGTTTTTCCCTTTTAATTGTTTTTATAACAGTCTATTAAAAGTATCAATGATTTAAAAGAGTTTAAAATGTTTTTAATGTGTTTGTGTTTGAATAATTAGAATAAATTTTTTTCAAAAAATTACCCCCTGACATTGTATAACATTTTGGTCAATATTTCAAGATGACTTTATTTTGAGCACATGACTTAATAATGAAAAATGCTTAATATTTTTTTCTCTTTTGAATGAAATCTAAATTGACATGATATGACCAAATAAAATAATACTAAATGACGTCACTATGACGTCATGATAGAGTCCGAATCTTGGGTACCACTTTTAAATTGATTCTCTTCATACCAAAGAAGGTGCATGCAAAGTTTGACACTTTATTCACTTTATTCAATGAACAATTTTATACCCTAACTACTCTACTAATAGGATTTAGAATGTGGACTATTTTTAGCTTTTTTATAAAATTTCTAACAACATATCCAACCAGATACTGCAATCCCCTGATTTCGCCATTTTTTTATTTCTTTTGGTCTTGTTGCTACAGTGTCAGGTATTCGTTTAAAGTAAGCACTGTGAGCCAGCTGTGTTGCTAAAAGGGTACTGTTAGGTTTTTCTAAATCAGGAAAGTAAACATCTGCATTAATAACTATTTTATTGTAAAAAGTAAAATAAAATTTCTCTGCAGTGCCTGTATCACTCAAATAGTCATAAATTTTCCATACATATGTATGAACTGCTTGTGTTAATACAAAGGTATAAGACTTCCTCGTAGAACTGCATTGTAACAATTATCCTCAGACAACGAGTTTTGAGAATCTAGAACTAAATCACTCAGTGCTGTGCTATTGATTTCATTTGTAATTTATTTAACGATTTCTTTTATTTGTGAATGCTTGCAGATTCGGTGACGTGGCAGGCCTGCCTTTATTCTCTAAGTTTCCGTAAATAAAATACCATATATAGTTTTTGAACGAAATCAATTTTCTAAAAATTTCGACGTGAAAAAATTTTCGGTCGGGGTTTGTTTATGGGGGTTGACTTATGAAAGTTCTTAACGAATTTTGACAACGATTTTAAATTTGTTCGAATTAGACAAAGATTCTAATTACGAAGTGTCGAATTAGAGAAAGTCCTCCAGAGAAAGAGAACATTCCATTTTCCCAGCCGGCACAAGACGTCTATAAGACGTTTAAGTTAAGTCTGTTGTGTTTGAGGTTATCGAGACGTGAAGTTCAGTTGAAAATATATAGAGTAGCATTCGCACGTGTTTTTACTGCTTCTAAATACAACAAAGTTGCTGTTAGCCGTTTTTTGAACCTCTTTTAGACGTCTAGTTATTTCGCGTTTCGTTACGACGTCTATAAGGCGTCTTTTCTTGGCGTTATAACAGACAGAATTAAAAAAGGTGTGAAAAGACGTTTTTTAGACGTCTAAAAGAGGTATAGCAAAAGATGTCTTTTGTAAGACGTCTTTTAGATCAATTTCGAACGAGAATTTTTTGTTCGATGTGCTGTGCTTTAAAAATGGACGGGAGTTTAACCTAGAGATATCTGTTTTTTGTTAATTTGATTTTAAAATAAAATGATACAAAAATCACTGCACTGAATATAAACATTATATTCTTTAGTTTAAATTTATTTTTGTAAGATATAAGTTCAAAGCTTATACTTTATTAGCTTTATTTTTTGACCCCCTAATACACATTTTCAATGTTTTTGTGATTCAAGCGACGACAACAAGGGTTTGAAAGAATCGACTGTACATTTTCGGTAGGTTTGTATACAATTGTTATCGTGATATTTTTGGAGATTTTAAATAAATCCATTCAGATTCGGACAGTTTTATTTTTCGTTTTTAGTTTCTTGATTGCTCGGGCTACTTAAGGCCAGTCCATTTTTATTCGAAGGTCATATTCAATATCTCCAGTTATAAAGAATCTGGCATAATTTATTGGCCACATATCATTATATGAATAGTAAAACGCAGAATTCAATTTTTCCGAGACATTTTGATGACGTCATATGCCAAAAACGCGCTTTTCAGCGTCATTGAACAACTACAATTTTTGCGACAAAGGGTGTGAAAGCGCGTTTTAAGTGGTTTATTTACAGGATAACTCTGTCGTGAGTTTATATACATCGCCAAAATGTCGAAAACGCGCAGTCTAGTAAATCTAAAGCTATTTTTTGAAATTGACAACGTCATATCTTCGCGGGAGGTAAATATTTCAATTTGATACAGAGTATTCGAAAGACACTTCATGCCAAGACTTGCTTTAAGACCCCTTAATGGTGCGGAAAACCGCTTGAAAAAAACTGCGGGTAAAGCGCGTTTATGGCATATGACGTCATCAAAATTTTTCACAAAAGTTGAATTCTGCGTTTTACTATTCATATAATGATATGGTGGCTAATAAATTATGCCACAATCTTTATAACTTGAGTTATTGAAAATGACCCTGAAATAAAAAAGGACTGACCTTAAGTAGCCCGAGTGGGATTTTATGTGTGCATAATATTCTATGCTCGTTGAAGATTAGAAGAATTGTTTATTGTTTTACAGATACAGAATGAAATATGGAGAATTACTGAAACGCAAACTAAACGAAGAATATGTATTTAAGAAGTTAATGTAATGTCAATGTAATGGGCAAGAATAAAATGAATGTAAATCGTAAATACAGATTAAAGTAAAAGTTTAAGTAAAGTTTATACCTTGGTTATTTATTGCGATCATTCTTTGACTCCACTCTTCACTTCGCTTATTTTATTTCTTACACAATCCATCCCAGTCAGCCCACCAACGTCGCAGAGACGTCGTAGTGACGTCGAGTTTTAACGTCGGTGCGACGTCCGCTCAACGTCAGAATGGAAAGTCGCGCAGACGTCGGACCTCGAGCACAACGTCCTCCGTCCCACGTCGTTACAACGTCGTGGCCACGTTGTAACGACATGGCCAACGTCGCGACGTATCAGCAACTAGCAACAGACGTCTGTACGACGTGGTGTGCCTGCTGGGATGTTACTTGTGACATGTTTGTTAAAAAAAGGTTCCTAAAAATTATATTCTACAACCAGATTTTTCATTTTTTTATCATCCTGGTTACAAACCATTTTAAAGCCTACAGTATTCTTAAATTATTTTAAATTTTGGCATTATATATAGTTATATATAGTTTTTATTGTAAATTTGCATAGTGAATATATATTTATGGTAATTTAGTATTCGTATTTGTCTACAACATGCTTAAAAACAAGTTAGAAATAGGTTATGTTTTAACGTCTAAAAGACGCATTCTATGACGTTCAAAAAAACGTTCACTGCAAGACGTTTAAAATGGTTAAACAAAGATATCTACTAAATGTCTAAATCTAGTCTATTTTGTCCGCTTTTTAGACGTCTTAAGTACGTCTATTACAAGACGTTTTAAAAACGTTTAATCAAGATATTTAACAAAAGCGGACAAAATAGACCATATTTAGACGTTTTTTATACGTCGTCGCATGCTTCTTTTAGACGTTTTTAAGACGTCTTTGTGCCGGATAGGTTTAGTATTCATTTGTTTTTTAACAAAATTCTTACTGTGCTTATCTCTGTTTTTAGATTTACGTTAACCCCGGGTACTAAACCGCCATTATGTCAAGATTTGGATACACGGTATATAGTACACACAGGTTTGTTGGTGAAGTCGCCACCGCAAACGAGTTATTTGAGAAAAAGTTGGAGAAAGCGTTATTTCGTTTTGTATGATATGACTGTAGACAGAACGAGAAAAAGTGAAAGTTCCGCCATTGATGAGGATGGCAAATTCCTTATTTATTACAAGAAGCGGGTAGATGAAAACTGGATAAGTAAGTCAGTATGTCGTTTTTTAAATGTCCCATTTTTAATTTCTAGCAATAGAAAGTTTCAAATGTATAGTTATAGGATTTTTATTATTTTTGGTTAAAATTTAAGTTTAAAATTAATTTTTATCTAATCTACAAATTTATTTTCACATTCGCTTTTTACATCTTATTTCTTTGTTCTATTTGCTCAGTCAGTATTTTTAATTTCGGATATTTTCTCGACAATAATCTTGTTTAGCTATCGTCATTGTTGTCATTTCAAGTTGACTTAAGATAACGAAATAAGTACATATTTCATTTGCAACCATGATTGATCTAATCCTAATTTGTTTCAGCTCCAGAGACATTCCGCTATAACATGTTTAGACTTGAAAACATCATGGGCATTTCATAATAAAAATGTGCCGTCCACGTTTGCCTGTGTCGTTAAAAATCGTTTTTGATTTTATCATTGTGTTTACGTGTTTACAATTTGGATTTTAACATAACATTCTAAATCATACATTATTGCACGAACTAAAACAAATCGACAACTGGAATACCAATTATTTTTATTAAGTAAAGCAGAATTTTAGATAAGGTTGCAAAACTAATATAGGCATAACTTTTTATCGGGAATGAATATATTACTACTGAAACTGGTTTTCAAAGAGTAAAATATATTATTTATTTGCATGTAATACAACAATGTGACATTTATTTTTTGTTTGTAAAGTCCGTTTATTAAACTGCGAGTCTTTGGGTAGTCTTGTCAACGAAACAATCCTGAGAATGTTTACTTTGCTACTAGACGCCATTAAGTAACACAATAAGCGTCCCACTAAAAATTCTTGAAGCTGCAACTCTAAGTGTTTTTCTCATTTCTAAAACAGTTTTTTTTTTTATATGTAAGGAGGAAAACTAGTTAATTACGTGGAACTATGGCCACAGTTAGAGAGACATAATCGTTTAATTTCCACAAAAGTAATTTATTTATATCACATCATTAAAGAAAGAGAATTTCCATCAATTTTTCCTAATGAAGCCCCCTCTTTCGCTAGCATAGCAAGTTAAATCTTATATCCTCCAATGAAACAATTGTTAGCTTAAAAGGTGTTGTAGCTAACATTTCAAAGGTATCTATGAAGGAGATCACACTACACATTAAGCCTATAATAGCTGTGTTAATTTAAAGGTTACTCTATTTGCCAGCATCAAATTACATAAAGTATGTAAAAATGTATTAGTTTGATTCAATTGAGATATTATATTTATTGTTATTTTTTTGTGTTTTTGGAAGAGTTTGCACTTAAAAAAGATTTTTTATAAAGAAAATAAGCATGAAGCTGTCATCAAGTGGAATTATTAAGAAAGGAAATCTAACTAAATCACCTCCGTTAGATTCCAAAACAAAGCGTTGGCACCTAAGGTTTTTTATTCTCTATAATCCAAGTTATGTGGAGAATGAGAGAGATTTTGAAAGTGAGGAAAATGTGAAATATGAAAGAAGAGGGAAAAGAAGAAGATCGAGTCTGGTGGCAAGTGTAGCCAATCTATTCCGTAATAGCAGTAACAGTGAAAAAGGGTTTTTAGAGGATGTTCCAGATTCTTTATCTTTGTTATATTATGAGAGTGAGGAAAAGGAAACAAAGGGAAGCCTACCTTTAAGTAAGTCATTACTGTCGCTACTTTTTTTAACTTGTTATCACTTTAACACGTCCCTTTCTTAAAAGAACCCTTAAATTGCTCTTAATGTTTTTTTGCACGCATCTTTGTCGAAATTGATGTATAACTGTCAAAAATCGTTTATAGGTGTCCCTGAAAATGGTTTAAACAGGAACTCAGGAACTATAATAATAGTGAAAATATTTTGTGTCTCAATTTTTTAATTAAATCAACCTGAAAACATGTCATGTCAAGTTTTAAGTCTTAATTTCAATTTTATCTTTAGCAAAAAGTATGGTTTGAAAGAGAAGTATTTTTATAGCCCACTTTGCTGGGCACTTTTAGCTTTATCTCTTTCAGTACATGACTCGTACTTGTTAATGTATCCAAATTAAGGAGGTTTTTAAACAAGATATTTTAAACTTGCTAACTTTGAAAAAAAAAAGTTCTCGTAAAAATTTAAGAGTTTCAAAAATTATTTCTCACAAAAATTTCCCCAAAGTATCCCTTAATAGTTCTGCTCTTTTACATAACAGAATGCTCGGAAACTTTTGTAAACAATTTTTTTTTCTAAAAATATTAACTCATCACAAATTTTATATCCATGAAGCAAGCACTACTTAGAAATTATTCTGCCCTTTTCTTTACTTCCTACTTTTCCATAAGATTCAGAACGCCACAAAAATAAAAACTTTTTCCACAAACTGGATTTGAAATCTGAACAATGAACTATCTAAGTTCAGCAAACAAAAGTTCTATTCAGGAAGTACTTGCCAGCTAGCTAAACTATATTAAAGTTTTATGTAACTTGCGCATAAAACAGCACAACTTCTTTTCCAACCTTAAAGAAGTTTATCGCAGTTACCAAAATTATTTTTCCTGTATTTTTTACTCCTGAGACAATACAATTTATTGTCAGTACGCTTTCTGATACTGGGACATATAAAGTTCTACCATTTTTTGATCGCATAAATTTACGTATTCCTTATTTCGCGTTCGCATATTCTGACCATATATTGGCTAAAATTCACTTAACGATACCATTTATCGTCGTCTTCTCATATCAAAAAGACAAAAAAAACTGGGGACGAGGGTGTACCGGAAAACTGTATTTGCATTCTTCCCAACTAGACACTAGCCTCTTGTGGCTGACTATTTGGACGGCTCTTACTAGGGGCAAACCACGAAGCTACTGCATCCCCGAGATACTATCCCGATCGTGACATTAGATCTTCAAAAATGACCTTGACCAGCACTTTTTCTGTATTTCAATTACCGTGTCAATTTTGTAACATAATTAACTGAACATTCGCCATCCTTTGGTTTTGCTTGTTCAGAGAAATAACGCTCATATGTTATGTTCTTTTTAAATCACATGTGCAGAGTAGTGTGAAATTCTGGTTTTACCATTCCATTGCGGCAGCGGTGTTGGCGGCGGCAAAGTTCAGGACTTTTTTTATCGCATCATTGTCTCACTACTATTTTCTGACGTAAACGGAAAGACGATGTAGTTAAGAAAGAAGATCTTTGTCCTCAGCTGTTTTTATCGAAGCATTACGGAGTTTCATACCGCTAGCGAAGCGCTTTGTAGGGACAAATTTTTGGCTTGTTTTCATTTGTCTCGATGGCCCAAATAATTTTCATGGTCACTCGTATATCTTCTTATAAATCGTCTCGTATTACATTCGTATCTTCATATAACTCTTCCCTCGTTAACTTAACTCCTGCTCGAACTCGAACGCTCATATATATTCCTAGCATAATGTTCTCGAATGTTCTATTCGAGAAGTTTCCTATTTTACAATATAAACAAATAACCTATTATCTATATTATGACGTCACATACTGAGTGTGAGTTCATTAAAGCATAGTCATTGTCAAGTCATTGTGACTTTGCAGTTCTAGATAGTTCATTGTGCCGAATACGTATAAAAACTGTTCATATAAATGTTAATGAATTTTCTATCATTACGTCATGTTATAAGTTCGTGATATAGTTCACGACAGTTTTTCACAACTATTCTGGTTAGTGCTGCGAAAAGAGGCAAAAATGCAAAATCTTGCCTGATGTTTCTTCAACTAATTTTTTACTTTAACTGACGTTTTGCTTTTTAATAACACGTTTAAATGGTGTTGCTAACCCTCTTTGTTGTATATTGACATGGGTAAGATGTTGGAATCGAAGAATACTTAAATTACTGACTTTTATAGAGAGGCAAGAGAAGACATATTGTTGATGTTGGTTTTAGGGGTTATCTTCCTGTTGCAAGCTAGCTACATATACCAAACATTGTGTGTTGTGAGGAATAAAGTAATGGTTAAAAAGAAACACTGTTTTATCATTATCAGTGCACTTTGGCAAGAAGAAATAAAAATTACAGCTAGCTATAGAAAGACTTGAAGAAAGTTTTTTTACAGTAAGCTATAGCTAGCTAGCTATATATGGATCTGCAAATTTGACATGGATTAACGTGGAAGAGCATTTATTGAAGGATTTATTTGCAAAGTATAGCTAACTAGTTATATTAAAAAAGAGCACAGATAAAATCAATTGAAAATAAAATACACACTTCAATGACATAATGACTGGCTTTGACTTTTCGTTAGAAGTTATTGCATATAAATATTACATAGCTAGCTAGGAAAGGATATGTGTAATAGCATGTTAAACTGTATTGTGTTCTTAATTTTGGTAAAATGCATGAATAAATTTAGGCAAGGTGCACTTTTACAATTTTGTGATAGCTATAATAATTTTGGTACATTGACATAAGAGAAATTTGGCAACCGAAAATATTTGACGAAAACAGTTAAAATCACTAAATTTGTTTAAAAAGTTATTTTCCATTAAATTTGTTTATTTTAATCACAGTATATTATTTTATTTTATATTTCGCCGCGGTCGAAACTTTGTACTTTACAGTGAAATTATTCCAATGCAAAATTGAGGCGTAGCAAATTTTAAGGCTAAGTTGGTGTTCACTGTTTGATGTTTTTTCAAGTTGAGTGACATTAGAAATGAGTTTTTATGATCCTATTTTTAGCATCTGGGCAACTTGAAGCAATTAAATTAATAACTAAGTTTAGGTCTTGAACTTTCATAATATACAATCTTATGTCAATACTGAGTATCCTTCCTTTAAATAATTGTATAATCAATATATCGCACCAGTTTAAAAAGTGAAAATACAAAGGAAAAAGTGAATAATTCTCTGCGTACTGCATGTTTTTCTTAGCAAATGCCTTACGCTCTGCGGGGGATAAATATTACATAACTAGCTAGGAAAGGATATGTGTAATAGCATGTTAAACTGTATTGATGTTTTTTCAAGTTGAGTGACATTAGAAATGAGTTTTTATGATCCTATTTTTAGCATCTGGGCAACTTGAAGCAATTAAATTAATTACTAAGTTTAGGTCTTGAACTTTCATAATATACAATCTTATGTCAATACTGAGTATCCTTCCTTTAAATAATTGTATAATCAATATATCGCACCAGTTTAAAAAGTGAAAATACAAAGGAAAAAGTGAATAATTCTCTGCGTACTGCATGTTTTTCTTAGCAAATGCCTTACGCTCTGCGGGAGATATAAAAATTTGTCCCTACAAGCGCTTTGCTAGTGCCCAGACCTGCGCGGTATGAAACTCTGTAATGGACCTTAATTAAGATGAGGAATGAAGCTGCTGTGCTATCTATGAGTTTTCGAAATTTTACAAAAAAAAATGAAGTAAAAAAAACAAAATTTTTAAAATCAAAAAATCACCAATTTGGGATGATTTAAAAGTGTCTTTCTGTTACAGTACGTAATATTTCTTTCTCTTTATAGCTAGCTAAAATTTAGAGAGTTTATACAGGGAAATTTTAATTTTTCATCTCAGCGAAACAACTGAGCAAGCAAACAAACAAATCAATTTTATTATGATGTGTATATAGAGATAGGAAAATATTCGTTCTAGCGCAGTCGACGACGACGACAAGGGAAATTCCCCAAATTCCAGAAATCCGAAATCCCAATTTCGACAAATCCGAAAACAAATTCGATTCCGATAAATTCTCGAGCATGCGCAATAGCGACTTACGGGAATATTGCTGACATCAACAAAAATGAAGATTGCGCAATTGAGTAGGGGAGAGTTCCATACTAATAATACGACCGCGCTAGAAATTTTATTGATTGACATCAAAAATCTATACAATAAAGATGAATACACATACTGTGAAACAATTACACACTATCGCGAAAACCCGTGGGCTTACGGGACATTCCAGGCTACGCAAAGCCGACCTTGTTGCTTTATTAGAGGCACACCCAAGACCTGTTCCAGAATCAAGGTCGCAAGCATTTACACCAGAGGCCCTGGATATATATTTAAACGTCAAGAAATGACAAAACCCGTCCTATTAGGAGCAAAATTGAACCTCGACTCCCCACACCCGAAGCCATGAATGTTTTTGAACGCCAAGAGATGTTGAGAACACGTCCAGTAGTCAAGAGTAAGCTGCGAGAGTGGTCTCACTGGCTTGTGAACTATGTACCAGAGGGTATTAGAAAGTCGGTGCAAGGTATATATGCATCAGTAGAAAATCGCATCCTTGCTCTTTATGATGGGGCAAGAAAGACTCTGATGGGTGAAGTCAAAGAAGAGGCAAGGGAAGATCATGCTGAAGACAAGCAGCAGCCGAACCAAGATTTCACGCCTCAAGAACATAAGCATGCTCACCATAGAACCTTCCGAAGTTTCCGCATCCCTGGCATAGAGGGTACGGATGTCGATGGGTACTTGGGGATGGTGCGATCACACGTGAAAACCCTGGTTGAGAAGCAGGTTAAAGACATGGGGTCTGCTAAGGTGCAGTGATCCCTCTGGATTTTCTGGAAGAAGCCAGTGGAGGGTACTAATGAGTTTATCGAAGTTGATAAGGTCTTCCATAGCACCATGACACCGGTCTTCAGGGTACTGTCCTGGACAAGGTGCTAGATACGATGTTTGCCCAAGTCAAAACGCATGTGGACAACCTAGCGCTGCCCAAAATTGGCTTCATAATCGGTCGAATCATGCATCTCAACGTGGACTTTCATAAGCTACGACTAACAAGGGGTTCCTCATATATCAAAGCACCCAAGTGGATAGCCACCAAGAATGCCATCATTAACCCCGCGAACAAGGACGAGGAGTGTTTCAAGTGGAGCATGATAGCTGCTCTGCATCATGAGGATATAACTAGCGATCCACAGAGAATCAGCAAGCTGAGGCCATATGCGGAGCGCTATAACTGACAGGGCATCGAGTTTCCCACAAGCATCAAGGATATCACCAAATTCGAGAAGAACAACCAAGACATCGCGGTGAACGTCTTGTACGTGACGGGGAAGAATTTTAATATCCTGCGTCGATCTACACACAACGGACGCGAGAAACAGGTTAATCTGATATTCCTCACGGACGATAAAAAGAGTCATTATATAACCATCAAAAATCTCTCATGGCTCCTGGGTAGCGAGACATCAAAGAATCAAGCAAAGATGCACTTCTGTATGAACTGCTTGCAAGCCTTTCCAACAATCGAATCGAGAGACAAGCATTATACCTACTGCTGAAATAACGAAGCGATCAAGATCACGATACCAAAGCGAAAAGGAAAAGTGGCTCTACTACAAAGATGGTCAGCAGCAGTTCAAAGTACCCTTCGCCATCTATGCGGATTTCGAATCCCTGCTCGTTCCCATGACGGAAGATAAGAGGGAGAACAAGACGAAAAAGCTGAACAAGCACGTATCATGTGGCTGGTGTACATACAGTACCTTCGCCTATGGTGATATATCATATCCCTTGCAGGGATACCGTGTGAAGATGTTCGTTCAACACCTGGAGGATGAGGTAAAACGGCTCTACGCTACCTTCCCACAGTATGACATGCTGCCCCTAACGGAGGTGTTACAAAGAGAGCACGAAGCGGCAAAGACATGTCACATCTGCATGAAACCATTTAACGATGACTCAAAGAGCCGCAAAGTTCGAGACCACTGTCACTACACATGTCTATACAGAGGTGCCACACACAACACCTACAATCTCAAGTACAAGACCGTGATCTTCAAAAAACTTTCGGGGTACGACGCCCACTTGTTCATTCGAGAACTGGGGGAGAAGTATGATACCCAGGACATTGGTTGCATCGCTGAAAACACTGAAAAGTATATCCCCTTCAACGTAAAAATCACCGTACCCATTGCAGGCATGGGGTACGGTGATGGTGAAACGCACAAGAAGATCGAGATCAGGTTCATAGACAGCTGTCGATTCATAGCATCAAGCTTGGAGAAATTGGCAAGCAACCTCGATGATGAACAGTGCAAAAATCCCCGTTGGTATTTCGCTGAGGATGACACCTTTAAACTCATGCGCAGAAAAGGTGTATATCCCTACGAGTACATGGATGGCTGGCGACGATTTAAAGAGACTGAGCTACCTCCCAAGGAGGCCTTCTATAGTACCCTTAATTGAACATGAAGGGGATCAGCGACGAAGACTACGAACACGCTCAAAAAGTCTGGTATGTCATCAATCCAAAGGGTGCTGAGGTCAACATGGGTGACTACCATGATTGATTGATTGATTGATTTAATTTATTTACAGTCGGTTATTATATACAATAATTCTTTAAAAAAATAATATTTTGCAAAAAACTAATCAAAACCGACCAAATATTTTTATATATTTACAATTTAGATGAAAACTATAATAAATAAATAATGAATAAATAATAAATAAAAGATAAACATTCCTCCTCTCCCATTTTCGTATTGATTACGCAAGTTATGGAATCAATTTCCGACACTCTGTGCATGAACAGTGAGAGCCATTCCATTTTTTAATCATTTGCTTAAATTTAACTAGATCTTCGCAACTCTTCGTATGAAAAGGAAGTTTATTCCAAACTTTTGGGGCTAAACATCGCAAACTGTTTAGACCAAAGGTGCTTGTTTTTACACTGATGGTTTTTAGGTTGTTCATGTTTTGACTTCTTACTGGCCTATCAGTTTCCTCAAAAAGGAAAATATCTTTCATGAAAGAAGGACTGATGTTTCTCCGAATTTTAAATATTTCTATGCCTAAATATCTGTGCCTTAGTAATTCCATATAATGTTTATTTGGAAGGCAATCAACTGGTCTTGGGTCATCATGAATAAAACTTAAAGCCCTGTTGTGGAGTTTTTCAATTTTCAAAAGAGATTTCGAAGAAGAGAAATGCCAAACTAAGGGACAATAATTAAAATTTGCATACACGAAGCTTTGTGCTAAAATAGATCTTGTTTGCAAAGATAGTACATTTTTAAATCTAAATAATGCATTCAGCTGGGCTAAGGCTTTTCGACAAAGATTACTAATGTGCAAGTTGAAATTTAATTTATCATCATTTGTTACTCCTAAAAGTTTTACGGACCTTTCTGATTGTATGACTCTATCGCCAATGTTTATTTCAAGCTTCGAGTTATCAATTTTGGCTCTTGATAGAAGGATCGAATGAAATTTGTTTGGATTTGCTATCATTTTGTTATTATTTAACCAAGAAGGGCAATTTCGGATTCCCTTTCTAAAATCTTAATGAGATTTTTAATAGTTTTGAATAAGCTGATATCGTATTGTCGTCTGCGTAATTATGTAGGTCACTATTTACAATAAAATAAAATAAATCATTCATAAATATATTAAAAATAATTGGGCCCAACACAGAACCCTGAGGCACACCTGACAAAATTAATTCAAATATACTATACTTCGCATTTACTCGTGTGGATTGTTCTCTGTTTGTAAGATACGATAGAATATACTCAAGTGATTTTACATCAAAACCGTTAGCATGAAGTTTGGCTATAAGTAGATCGTGGGGACACAGTCAAAAGCTTTTGATAAGTCCAATAATTTTGAACCAACCACATAATTCAGATCCAGTTTTTTTTTTCCAATCCTCTAATAGGCGTATCAATACGTGATTGGTGCTATAGTTTTTCCTGTAAGCAGATAAGTACACAGAAAGTTTTTTTTCCATGAAAGACATTATTTGCTCTTTGATTATTATTTCATAAAACTTAGAGAAAAAATTTAATACACTAATAGGTCTAAAATTATTGAGACTGTACTTTTCCTTGCTTTCCTTGTCAATTGGTGTAACAACCGCACGCTTAGCTTTAGTTGGGAAAAAACTGGCACGGATGCTACTATTTAAGGCATTTTTGAGGGGCAATATTAAGTGCTCACTAGCTAGTTTTGCAAGTTTTGGCGGTATCTTATCTTCGCCTGCAGACGCTTTAGTGTTTATTTCTTTAAATACTTTTTTAATTTCTTCATCACCTATTTCCTTAAATTGAAAATTTTCAGACACATTTTCAATATTTTCTTTTATCTTTAGGATACTTGGATGATTTTTATAGGTTTTAAAAATTTTCTCAATCAACTTTTTCTTATCTGTAAATGATTTAAAATCAATAGAGGTAGGTTTAATACCACTGCTATTTTCAACAATATTTATGAAGTGGCTATTCAATGTTGTTGCCACTTCATTTTCATCTGTAATCAAATTATCGTTTTGGATTATCGTAATATTTGCATTACTTAAACAATTTTTATTGGTTACAAAAGGTTTCATAACTTTCCAAAAAATTTTATTTTCGACTGCTCCGGCCTGGGTTTTTTTTTAAAATATTCCTTAACAGCTATATTTCGTAATTTTACGCATTTGTTTCTTTGTCTTTTATAATTGGCATTGTTTTCCTCAGTTTTATCATTGTTATATTTATTTTTAAACCTTGACCTAGAGTATATAGCCTTTTTTAATTCTTTATTCATGAAGGGAGCATCGTTTCCACGCAATGTTTTCTGTTTCAAAGGAGCATGTTTATCTACAATATTTCTAAAAATTACTTGAAGATTTTCATAGTTCAAACCAGGATCGGCAGTGTCACAACAAAAGTCAGCAGCTTTTACATCAGCCAAAAACGTCTTTTCATCGAAATTTTTATAGTTTCTATAGAATATTTTCTTTGGCTGTAAACGGGCTAGATGCATTTTTAAAAATGTAGTTATCATTAGATGATGGTCACTTAACCCTGTTTCAAACGCTGAACTATTTTGAAAAGACCTATATCTGTTTGTCAATAAAACATCAATTGAAGAGCCTTCTTTAATGATATGTACCTCGTCGCGGACGTCCTGCTATTGACTGACATCTTCCAAAGCTTTCGAAGTGTATGCCAGGAGAACTACAAGCTCGATCCTGCCCATTTCTACATCGCACCAGGCCTTGCATGGAAAGCAGCGTTGAAGTACACTGAGATCAAGCTGGAGCTCCTTAAAGATCCCGACATGCTCCTGATGTTTGAAAGAGGTATCCGTGGAGGTATAACTCAAGCTGTACACAGATATTCCAAAGCCAACAACAAGTACATGGGGGATCAATACGACCCGGAGGCTGAATCATCATAATTGCAGTACCTCGATGCCAACAATTTGTATGGCTGGGCCATGCGTCAAGACCTGCACACGCATGGGTTCAAATGGCTGTCTCTTCAGCAGCCACCTCATGGGTGTGGAATTGTGTAAAACAGAGGTAAAGATGAACAAGCCGGTGTATATTGGTCAAGCCATCTTGGATAACTCGAATATCGTTAGGTACAACTTCCACTATGATTATATGCAGCCCAAATACGGTAGCAAGTTGCGGATCTGCTATATGGATACCGATTCCTTTGTCTATCACATAATAACGGAGGATTTTAACCGCGATATTGCCGATGATGTAGACACACGTTTTGACACGAGTGCCTACAGCAAAGATGACAACAGACCTCTCCCCATCGGTTAATACAAGAAGGTCGTGGGTCTAATGAAAGACGAGCTAAATGCATACAAGAGTCTCACGAAAGAGGGTGGCGATCGCAAAGCGAAAGGTGTGAAGAAGTGTGTAACCAAATAATCCATCACCTTCGAGGACTATCAGCGCTGTCTGGGGGATGGTATTGACATATACAAAACCTGGGTCTGTATCCAAAACAAGGGGCATCAAATCTACACGCAGGAAGTGAACAAGCTGGTGGTCAATAGGGTAGATGACAAACGGATAGTGCAACCAGGCCAGATATCAACGCTCGCCAGGGGTCATTATCGCTTAGCGGCTAAGAAGAGCTTGTAGCATGTCCAAATTTTGTATAGTGCTACTGTATAAAACAACGTAAAAAAATGGATGTAAAGTGCTGTTCACACAGTAATCGCTCTTTCAGAATAAACAACTTCAAGATCGACAAACGTAACGGCCAACGAACAAAAAGATGCATAAGATGCATTGATGGTGATATAGCGTCAAAGGAACGAAACAAATGCCATCATCAAACACATGCGATTTCGCCAGGTGTAAGTATCATCTAATTTTAAACAAGATTCACCGTGCTCTAAATCGTGATACCGAGATAGCCTCAACGGAGTATCTCGGTTGTAATATTGTCACATTTATAGGGTACATCCAGGCCTAGTTCACGGAAGGTATGAATCGGGGGAACCGAGGGCAGTGGAATTTCGATCATAAGGTGCCACTTAAATATCGAGAAAATGGTGTTACCCCCAGCAAGGAGGTACAACTCGCGAGGCTGCACTACACCAACATGCAACCGATGTGGATTAGGTATATCAGTCCAAGGGCAACCGATTCATCACCAAGTAGTTAGCGCTCTTTACCATATGATTTCAAAGGTGTTGTCACTACCTTTACCAGAGGGTGTCAATAAATGTTGGACGTCTTGTTGCTGATCGCTATACTCCTCCCATACATCTTGTTACTTGTTTGTTTCTATCGATACAGACATGTAATAAAAAGAATGAGTGCATAAGCTGAAATTTTCGATGTTGTTAATACTCCTGCAGAAGCCCTTGAGCAACGTGAAAAACCTATAGACAAATGCCAGGCTTTGAAAGATGCAACACGTCAAAGTAAACAGCACCTTCTACCCAAGAAATGCACAAAAGGTTTTGTTGACAAAGCATCACCTGAGGTGATCGACAAAATACATACTGACTACATCCAGCGTGAAATCCAGGAAAAAGGATCAAAAACAGCCAAGGCACTGTCAACCTACGCGATAAGCATGTACACCAAGGCTATAAGTAATGTAGTACCTCTCGACAGTCCCGAAGCTTTACGCCAAGATCTGGAAGAGGACCCTATCATTAGGGACAGCATGGCTGACTTGGGGATCCTTATTCAGCTTTTGGAAAGTTCCTAGCGCCTCTGCTTATTGCTGCGCATACTGTAAACCACTGCCAACTCTCCATGTCCAAGATAGATGAAGAACGAGATGATGAAGAGCAACAAAACAATGGAAAACAGTCTATCGAAGATACACATGGCAATCGTGAAATAGTTGATAGGTCAAACAATGAGGTCCTGTGCAAAAGCAGAGTACGAGCGCGGTATACGGACTGGTGCGCTGTTTACGGAGACTGTTACGCACGCGGTCTAGTGATTTTGACACCAGCGGCTGATCGATTTCCACCGCAAGCATGTAATTTAATGAGGGTTCCACATATGAATAAGATACGACCGGCAGGGAAGGTTTGAAGGCTAGAGTGAAGTGATTTTTGTAACTTTCTCGAGTTACAATAAATGAGCGTTATTTAAAAAGAAGAGAGAGTAGATACAGTACCAGTAAAGCACCCGGGAGAGTCGCACAGGGTCACAAGTTGGCAGAACTGATGATGAAGAGGAAGGAAGATCTGAAGCAACAAGAGGGTACAGTAGAATCTACAGTCAAAACCAGTGAGGTCTTTACAGTCAGGCAGTGTATACATTAGTGGAGGCCTTGTTGCTATCGCCTGTGTAGGAGGGGCATATTATATTTTCCGTAAAAAGCCTGCAGCGTCTCCACAGCCCGCCGAAACACCAGAGCCCGCCGAAACATCAGAGCCATCGCCTGGCGGATCCGGAGGGGTACGTGCGCCTCAGCAAAAACCCACAGCCCAGCCCCATACCAACTTTTTTCATATGCGATAGTCTATAATATAAACATGAGTTTTAATATGACCCCCAAAGAGAAAGAAAATCATCGACATGCTCTATGAAACTGTCGTTGACCTGGGCTTTACCTTTGCATATGCCATGGTTGGCAAGAGATTCCTCGGGATAACGAGCCCCAGTACCAAGCTAGATACCAGCGACGTTATGAAGATGGTGGCCTACTTCACAGCCGGAAGAGGAAGTCGTGAGATGGCTGTAAGCATGGGGTGGATTCCTGCCTCCATCGTGCCAAAACCCAAGTAAGTACCTACAAGGTTTGTGTTTGCCACTCTGGCAAACACAAATAAATGACTCTAGATATTGTAAAAGACCCGCATATCGCAATCTTCACAGGGCCTACAAGCTGCGGGAAAACGCGGAGGGTCCTGGATCTCCTTGATAATAAATACAGGTACCATTTCAACAATATAGTTTACTCTGCCTCACTATTCGGTGGAATAGGACCTATCTCGATAGACCCAGTCTGTGGCAAGATGACTACGTGTTCCTTATAGAGCCGTGTGATCAACTCTTTTACTGGATCGAGCAACTATCAAAGCTCCTAGCAGGAGAAGAGACGCTCTTCATCATTGATGACTTGATAAGGGATGAAAGTCTCGACAAGAAGCGTTAACCCCTGCTCAAGCTCGTTGTCTCGTGGAGGCATCGAGGACACAGCTTGTGGTTATTAACGCAGTGTTATATGGCCTTGCCAAAGAACATCAGACGTCAAAAGAAGATGTGGTATCTCCACGAGAGGTCATATATGAAGCTAGTGGATAAGGAAACCAACATGATCTCGGATTAGGAGAGCATCAAAACTCAGTTCATGAAGTCGAAACATGCGTGCTTGTATGTGAGATTGGAGCACCCTCGGACCTGGAAAATTTTGGAGTGACGCGGACATCAGTTGTACTCGGCGGGTACAACTAAAATTTGGAGCATTTTTGTCTTGACTTTCAACTAAATAAATATGACTTGTATCGAAAAATCACGAGAGGAGTTTGAGGGAGAGATCCGGAAATTGGAGGAAAAAATCGAGGACTTGGAGGAAACAATCAAGGACTTGGAAGTGAGACATGAGGAAATCAATCAGTCGCTGTAAAAGATGTGGCAGAGTGATAAACACGACGACCGGATAGCTTTAATCGTTCGTCTTTCGTCGCTGGCTCTTACCATGATCTACTATATGATGAAATATTAAGACCATTTCACATCACGAAAATAGGTGATCATAGTAAGACCACCCGGTCTGGTATGCTAGGAGGAGGGAAAAAATCCTCATGATATCGGGAAGTACAAAATGCGGCTTGGTGACGCTATTACTGATCTCGAAGGTGTAGACAGATCTGTCCACACCCAACCAAACACTATTTTACTGACGGAACCGTCTTTTAGCATCACCATGCTCTTCTCCAGGCCGCAGCAAATACAAGTATAGACCATCATCGGGTAGCGGTTTCTCATCATGCTTTTCCTCAACTTGCGGCACTTCGTCGAGCTTGATCGCTTTCGAAGGTTTCATATCGATCATAGCTGTTTTGGTGTTGTTCACACTTTTGACAATAGTGTACAAGTGTTTAACCCAAGTGGTACTCTGTTCGTCAGTAACCAACTCTTGAGCATCTTGAGGCTTGAAGAGGCTCTCGGCGAGCACCTTGTTATACGATTCGACGAACGCCGTGAAAGTGTGGTGGTATTTTGTAGTTGCTCGCTTCATCTCGACCTCTTGACTTTCTCACAGCTTTGTCACGTCCGACTTGAATTCCGAACCATTATCGCACTGAAAGGTCTTCGGATAACGCAGAGGTCCTGCCTTGTAAATATCCTTGAGCATGTCGGCGACCTCACTAGGCTTTTTCGTTCTCAGGGGTCTAGCCACCTTATACCTCGAGACCACGTCGATGCCTGTGAGGATGCATTTATACGTGTTGCTATACACTTTATCGTGGGGCATATAGAGCAAGTCAAATTGGTGCATTTCATTCGGCTATGTAATTGTGAAATGAGGGTAATTGATACGCTTTGGCCCTCGAATATGCCTGAGCCAGAGCAGTTGGCGAAAGAGCCAGTGAATAACTCTCTTTTTTAAAAGTATGTTTAGCGAGTAATTTGATCGCTTTTCGACCAGTGCAGAGATGTTCCGGAGAGTAGTAGATACTGCTTAGTTTTTTCTTCTCTTCAAGGGTAATGGTGTGTGCTGTTGCTTTCGACATGTTTATTACATATCGAAAACGTCCCGCGTTGTATCTAGGCCCACTTATACGCGGCAAACCCAAGAAGTGCCAAAGATCCAAGAATGAACGTCAACTCACCGTCTTGCTGGGGGTATAAAAGTCGGATAACTTAGGGTCTTTTTCGATCGTCACGATGTAATAGTCCCGCATCCCCTCATCAAACTCCTTCAGACTCTCCCCCGCGGCACGCTGTTCCTCCCGTCTCTTGTTATATGCATCGATCTTCGCTTACCTCTCACGTACCCACTTTGCTTGAGCTTCTTGGAGTTGTTCAATCGCTTTATTGTGTCTTTTGCGCTCTTCATCGCCATGCCCCGATAGCTTGCTAAAAAGGAAATTAGACCCACTAAACGCTAGTGCGTTAATTGCTGTGCCTGCTACGAGTACACCAATACTTGCCATCTTTATTCTAATATTCTACAGAGTGGAAGCGCCCATCCAAGATGTTCAACTGCGCATCTTGGAGCAAGTAAACATAGCAGCGGATATCCCCAGTTTCATCACCTTTCTTGGTCATATGGAGAGTGATGCCATCACTAAGTGATTGCAGGGGTTTCCCGCTACCATGGAGACTCTGATCTGGACTTGCTCTGAAGTCGACAAATAACGCGTTTCTTTCCACAAAAAACTAACCGATGGTTACCTCCGAGTCATGGCTTCCGAAGAGCTGTGCCACTTGCTCGAGATGGTCTTTCGGAAGCATGGCGTGGCTATACAGTTCATTCGGCTCGCCCTCGACAGTGATCGAAATCTTTTCGATCTTTGGATTGTAGAATATCTCGTTAGCGCCAGCATAAGCTTTCACTTTGCTAGGATCAACAAACAATAGGAGTATACCTTTCAAGCTCTTGGCAGGAGAATCGATCTGGAGGTTGTAAGAGGTGTCGATCTTTTTCATGGTCACCACTTTGCTCCTCATGATCCGTTCGTACGGCAAGGCCAGCCTCGAGTATCGATGCATCATAGCACTCGCGAGACCCTCGTTTGTCACTTTATCGAATTCGAAGCAGATGTTGGTTATCTTATACGCACTGTCGGCTGGTTTAGCTGCGGTAGACCCTGAGGCAGCCGTACCCTCATCTTTGATCACTTGGTCATAGGGTGTAAAATGAATTACGAACTGTAGCCTGTCGTGTAAGCCTGCTTGATAGAATGGTAGATCCCTCGTAAACTCGAAAAATTTGCCAATAGGGATGCAAAAGGTGTTTCCATAGGCTGCCACGATCGCCCTTTGTTCATCATTGTCTGCGTTTTCACTAGCTTTTACTTGCAGAGCCCTGATCTTCCCATCATTGGGGTTGATACCCTCTAGAATCAAATTGTTCCCACGCTCAAATTTTGGTAGCCACAAATCGCGATACACTGCGAGTATATTGAAATCGCTGATGTTTTGTACTTCGTGGCCGTTCAGGCTTATGCGAGGGTTTTGAACCAGGGCCTTGCCGATGTTGCTGACAATAGTGCGTTTGGTATTAGCACCAGTAAGCTCCAGGTCAAAGAGGAGTTTAAGGGGGCTGGGGAACATCACATCATTATCCCCCAAATTGGGAACGTCCACGTACAAATCTTCGTTTTGGTTGATCGTGTTAGGGTTGTGTGAGACTTTGACACACTGTTTCTTCCTCTTCATTGCCCGCATAGGCTTGATTTCCTTCTTAGGATCTAACCTTGTTCCGAATATGTTACTCATATTTATTATAGTTTTAGGCTGAAATAAATGGATGAAAATCCGGGATATGATAACGAAGGTTTTATACGTGAGGAAGATATTTAAGACAAGCCCGATGAGTCTAGTAGGCCTGACAATCTCCCCAGCTCCACGACGGAAGAGCCCCCTGGGGCTAGTAGCGCAGGTACAGGCGATAGCCTAGAGGATGAGAGGTGGAAGGTGGTTAAAACAAAAGTCGACTCGCTTTACAAACACCTAAGTGATGTGCTGGGGCAGCAACCTCACGCGACGCATTACAACAGGTTTGCACTACAAGGTAATCAGCTCGTCTACAAAGGCATAGACAAGGACATTACGCTTACAAAAAAACGAAAGGGGGTAAGGTGAATTTAAAACTGCTACAGCAATAGCAAGAGACTTAGGTAAAGGGGTATGGGAGCTATAGGTTTCACCGACTATACTACAACACCAAACAAAAGGCGGTCAAGCATGGACTCAAAAACTCATGTGCAATATTAAACCTCTTCCAACGAATGCCCATAAAATCTCTATGCAATTTTTGGAAGGGGTTGATAATGTCATTGATGAAACGAAAAGCCTGCTCGAAACTTCGTTTGGCGATGAAGTCCTCACGGATTGTGAGAAAGGAGAGCTTCATTTCCATGTTCAAACGCTCCAGGACGACTTGAATAACGTGAAAAGTAAGATGATCTACTACGATGATCAAGGCTTGAGTTGAAGAAGGCCGGGTCCGACGTATCAGAGAAGCAGCAAATTATCTGGGATGAGGACAGAGATGAGGCCAAGGAAGATCTTGAAAAGCTAAAGGGTGCTCGATATCCAGCAATATAAGAACATGGTCTCTCTGGAATCAATACCCAGCTCAAGGCAATTAAAAACACACTCATGAAGACCGCTGGTGATGACACGTCTCTGACCAAAAAACTCAAGATCCTCTTCAAGGAGCAGGGTCTGACTATTGGAAGTATCGTGAGTGCTGTTGGTCTACTGATTTCAACTGCTGCCGGAGGAGCTGCAGCAGGAGGAAGTGCCGATGATAATAGTTTTGTACGGAAACAGCTTGAAAGACTCGGAAAGTTCTTGAAGTACCTTGCAGGCAAAGCAGGTGCAGCACTACCAGGGATCATTGGCAGCGTGGTGTCGTTCTTCTTCAGAGTTGCAGCGAGAGTTGTAGAGTATATAGCAAAACACTTCTACCTGGCCATCGCAGGTGCTGTGGGTATAGTTGTTGCTTATATGGGTAACAGGGGGAACACACGTCGTGGCAAGAATCGATGAGAGTCTAGTATGTTATCAGCAAACTAGACCCTTACATGAACCACATGTATGCAAGTGTGAACCGTATTCCCACAGTGATAACAGTAGCCTTGGTTTCGTCGCGCCGAGTTGCATCAACTCCTGGCGCAGTGTACGACTCTGATCGGGGTAGGGTGGCACCCTCCCCTTTAATTTCTTTCCTTGGTGCTTGATGTTTGGAACTCTGTGGTCTGGCAGCGTTAATCTGTGGGTTAACACCAATCGAGAAATAGTCCTTGCTGATTATGAACTTGTTCGTAAAATTAGCAATCTTACCTATCCTCAACCCCATATCACTCGGGATCATATACACTCCATGAGCAACACTATAATCGACCTTGCTACGTGCATACCTGAGTACATTCTCAAACTCATCGATCTCCGTACCTGTGTTGGTAGGCCTTTTGACAAGATCCTCGAATCTCGTTAAGTATAGACGTTAGGCATCGATTGCACTTCCTTCACTCCCGATTATACCAGATCGCGCATTAGCTTGACCTTGGAGTATCAAATACGCGTAAAACCTCACGCTTTGTGACAGGCGTTGAACACCGATACGAGTGAGACCCTGAGATGTTCCAATTACCCAACGACTCCAGTATCTACCGTCAAAATAGCTAGGGCCTGCACCTGGATAGTCCTTTCGTTTGCCAGGAGCTAAAAATGGTCTCGTGTTTCCACTCTTGTTCACTACTAGATACCCCAAATTCACGAGCCAAAGCATGGAGCTTTTGGTTGCTGAAAGGGTTGTTCAAGACTCTAAACCCTTGGGAGCCTGGCAAGAGGATCTCAAGCTCTGCAAGGACCTTCCGGATCTGAAAATACACATGGAACCTATACACACCACGTACAAGAGGTAAGGGAGAGTTTAGATGCTGCATGGAAATACCACATGCGAATGTCGCACAGTAGACAGCAAAGTTCAACTGTGTTGACCACAAATTAAAAGGGTGGGCCCTCCACTCCTGCACTGGAGGGTTAGAATGAAATACATACTCCACGAAGATATCACGGAATTTTACATTAAACGAGGACCCCTTCACGTCTATCACGATGTTCCGCACCGTGAGATCATCACCCTTAAGCTGTTTGAGATAGCGCCCGTGATTAGGGGCATACCTCGCTTTTGGGTTATACGAATATATGGTCATGTTTCTTTAAGAAACATGCGACAATTATACGTAACTGACATAGCAAGGCCTATAGTTTTTGATGACTACCTAGGTCAAGACACGAGGATAGCCCTGAAATCGATCAGTATCTGCCCTACGTGGCTGAACCTCTTCAGTAACAACGAGTTTCCCATCCGCAAGGCAGGACCCGATCAGACGGTTACTCGAATTTAGATCATGAACGGTTAGTAGCGGGCGGAGGACAAGATCGAGCTCTTCGTACTCAGGAATGGACTCTGCAGGCTCCGTGTCAATGACGGATACACGGTGGTGATTCATCGACAACTGCAAGAGCTCTTGGGTCTACCCTACGATCCCAGCAAAAAATACTATAAGAAGGGTGACTACGATTCATTCTATAGGACTGACGTATAGCAGCGGCTGAGACTTGTTTGTCCACAGTTAGATGAAGATGACTGTCTGCTGGATGGTAAAAAATCCAAAATACTGGCTATGCTCCCCACCAAAGAGCTAAACACATGGGGAGACATGCTTACGTGGAGTTTTGACACTCCTATATACCTCTCCCTGAAGGGCTCGACAGACAGGCTGGAGTTTATGCTCACGGATGAGCATCACCATGATAAGAATGTTTCGTTCATGGGAATTACTATGCACTTACTGATAGAATAAATGACAGACACTGCTAAGTTTTATCCGAGCTTAACGAATGCACCTGCGGAGGAGAGGCAGGATAATAGACTGACCTACAGACTGAAGAAAATCAAAGAAGTGAAACAATACTTGCGAGCCGGGATTAAAGAGCGTGACAAGCTCGCCAAAAAGTTCAAAATGCATGATACGTGGGTTAGATACATGGATCACGGGTTACTAGCGGTAAGTGTGATAACTTCAGGCGTTGGCATTGGTAGTATACTCTCAAGAATCGGGGTACCACTGGCCGTGGCTATGGGTGGAATTACGATTGCCTTAGGGGTGGCACAGGCGGGTCTGCGGAACGCCGGAAGGAGGTTAGGTGTCATCAGACTACTAGCGGAGACCAAGTTGAACTCTATCGTTGACTTGATCTCCAGAGCTGTGGAGAATGGTGTGATTAGCGACCACAAGCTCAGCTTAATCATGCAGGAAAAGCAAAAATACATGGCGCTGAAGGAGCAATCCCGACAACGAACACGCAAAATCATGGATTCGATCAATGAACGGGAACGTATGCAGCTTGTCGCGAAAGGACGTGAGGAGGCGAAGGACGAGATTCTGAAAAAACTTCAATCTGCGCAGTATGTCAGCGGTACTTAGAGGAGCCACCGGCTTATTCATAATCTAGTGTGTTGTTCAACATACTAGACGATTTAGAGTACTTCTTCAGTATCTCGATCAATGATGTTGTCACCATCATGTACGACACATCGCTGCTTTTCGGAGAGCTGTCTCGAGTATTCTTCGAGATTTTTCTGCCAAACGCTCGTGACGCAAGGTTCGCAATAAGGACCGTCTGTTTGTGTAGAAGTGTCCTTGTACTTGACCTTGCGGATCGCTTTGAGAAGAGGACCTCTATTCATAGTGGAATAGTTACTTATCTTTAATGTTTTCGCTTCCTTTTTCAGTTCGGGAACGTTCATGTTTGTTTCTATGTTGAAACTCAACATAGAACCTTGATAATCCACTTACAAAACAGTGAAGCCTTCTTCATCATCAAAGTCAAAGTCGCTAAGGTAGCGGGAGCCAAAAAACTCGACAACTTTATACTTGCACTCCTCCAAGTAGGTGTGCATGTAGTCATTTGGGGCTTGCCTATAGATTCCAGATAGCTTGATGATGGCCTTGCACTCGCAGCTGTGTTTTAGTGGTACTTTTTTGGAATAGAAGTCGGTTCTAACTTTACTCTCCCACTCCTTCACATTGGCTGTGATGTATTACCCTTTTTTCACAAGGGGAGTGGTGAAGCAATGACCCTCCAAGAACTCTACCTTGGTCAGGATACTCTCATACTTCTCTAACCACTCTGGGTGGTTATAGATTTCGAATGACATAGTAAGAGAAGCCCTCTTCGTAACGCGAGGCACTATTGGAATAGAGCTTTTTAGGTGTTTTGATCAATAAAGGTGATAGCTTGCTGTCATAGCCAATGACGATACGTTCATCTTTCCCCTTGTATGCTGGAATAGGATCGCTTAGCGCAATATTTTCAATGTTTACATCTTCGATATTTAGTGGAGTCGCTTTGGCATAAAAGTCTCTTGGGTTAACATTCTCGTTACCGAATTTGAACATCCTTTTATTTTGTGGAAACTGGAGTTCAACTAGGGCTTAGTACAGGGACAGCTTCCACCATTATACGTAATGTACTCTTGATAACAGTACCAGCATAGCATCTTACCTTTTATGAAAAACCTCTGTCCACAGGAGCATCTGTCGTACCTATCGAGCACGCGTTCACACTCATCGCATTGTTCTTTCATCGTTTATTTACTCCACAAGAGCTCGAGATCTGCCATTGCATCCTCTGAAAAACACCAGTCTATAGCTCTGTCAGGATGCCAGGCCACTGGTAGCAATTCCTTGTTAATCCTATACTTCTCCGCTTTCCGCTAACGATATGACTCGAACAGCTAGGGATCATATTGAACCGCCTTGGTACACATTTTCCGAGTAACAAACCAATCCGGAACATCCTCGAATAGTCCGTGATGTTCTTCAACTGCCATAGTACACATTGCCTGTGTCATGAAACGTTCAGGAACAAACTGCATGCTCAGGGATTCCAAGTCAACCGCCTTGGTGCACATTTCCTTGAAACGTTCTGGAACATACTGGAGCATCAGAGATGTCAATTCCGCCGAGGTGCACATTTCATGGGTCTTAAAATGGTCCGGAACATCCCTGAGCATCCAGTGATCACCCTCAACGGCCGTGACGCACATTTCTTGCGTCTTGAAATGATCCGGAACATTCATGATCAGCCAGGGTATCTCCCGAACCGTCCTGGTACACATTTCCTGGGTTTTGAATTGTTCCGGAGCGTACATGAATTCGAGATGATCAGCTGGAATTGCCGAGTACACATTTACTGGGTCATGAAACGGTTCTGAACAAATTTCATCATTCGGGGTTCCTCCCTAATCACCCAGGCACACATTTCCTGGGTCTTGAAATGATCCGGAACAAATCTGAATGCCCTAGGATCCTCTTCAACCTCCCTGACCCACATTTCTTGCGTCTTGAGATGGTTGCGGGTTGCTGATAGTAGAGCTGATACGGTGTCATAAATCTTTTTGAACAGGAACATATTTTTTTTATTACATCCTGGCATCAATTAGCAGTCACAACTCTATGGACTCTCCCCTACTCAATTGCGCAATCTCTATTTTTGTTGATGTCAGCAATACTCCCGTTAGTAGCTATTGCGCATGCTCGAGAATTTATCGGAATCGAATTTGTTTTCGGATTTGTCGGAATTGGGATTTCGGATTTCAGGAATTTGGGGAATTTCCCTTGTCGTCGTCGTTGACTGCGCTAGAACGAACATTTTCCTATCTCTTATATAGCTACCTATGTAGTTAAAAATCGTAGCTAAGAATTTATTTGTCGGATAACTTAAATTTACATGCACACGCAACCGATGCAACTGGATGGAGCTAAAGAAATTTCCATTAATATCCAGATCAATTTCATAGCGACACATTCTTCTATTCTTGGCCGGCACGCGTACGATGAAGTGTTTTTTGATAAGTTTCATTTCAAACCGACTGCGGTTTCTGGTTGGGTTTAAAATATGTGTCGAGTTTGTGAATGACGTCTGCAAATTTGTTCGTATCTGCATTTAACGTGCGATAAATCTCTCTCGTAAATCTTCACCACAACAGTGTAATTAAAGCTTTTTTCTGTGTTTCTTGAGTAATACAACTGACAGTAGAAATTAATTCCAGATCATCTTTCCATACTAATCATTTCTTATCCAAATCCACTGAAGTTTCTTTAATTAATTGTTCCACATATAAAATATTACTAAGGGCTTTTGCCATATTTTACGTCGCTACTTATTATGAAATTTTACACAGAGATTACTATATTATGTCTTTCGTATATATGCTAAACATAAACTAATTTTAGATGCAAAAATACATGTTTTTATACTACATCGCGACACACAGTACAAGCACATACTCACGAACCATAGTACTAAACATAGAGCTACTTCATTTGCGCTAGCCACATATTAGAAATTCAGAAAAACAAACACCAAATTGGTCCCAGGTGATCCCTAGTTACCCACGCGGTAAAAATTGACGACGTCACCGCCACATTTGTGACTTAACTTTTTCGGCAACATCAAAGGAAAAACATCCACTTTGTCTGTTGCAGACACACAGACGCACAGACACGCTCTCCGTATTAATATAAGAGACTAGTAGATAAAGCCCGTGGAGAAATCCATTAAGTTAGGATAAAAAAAAAGAAACGTCATTTGAATTTTGATGACGTCAGCAACCCATCCACAAAAAAATTTGTTTTCACGTGGCTTCCATTGTGTAGTGTTTAAATTGCTGATCAAGAAAATGTATATAATCATGTGCTTTTGACAAACGGTTAAGAATATATAAAGGTTTAAAAATCTTGCTGACGTCAGCAATAGCCCGTCAAAACCCCAAAAAATTTTTTTAGAAATTTGTATACCTGTTGCCTTCATCGCATAGCTCTTGAAACGCTGATCAAGAAAATGTATAGGACCATGTGCTTTTGACAAACGGTTGCAGAGATATTGGGTTTGCAGGCTTTTTGATGACGTCATCAACCCGGATTTGGGAACCCAGGTTTGGGAAAATTTCCCCAAATTGGTCCTAAGTGTTCTCTAGTTACAGTTACCCACGCGGTGAAAAATCATTGACGTCAACACCTCGTTTCCAAGTTATTTAGTCTCAAAGTCATAGGTGCACTGTGATTTTTTTTTTGTAATTTCACTGTAATGGCTTCATTAATTTTAAGTAAGATAGTGACGTTAAAGTAGTAATATTGACCTGGCGCCAAAACGTCAGATAATTTAACGTTTGTGACATGCATATTTCGGCTACATCAATGGAAAATGACGGACGGACGGACGGACGGACGGACGGACGGACGGACGGACGGACGGACGGACGGACGGACGGACGGACGGACGGACGGACGGACGGACGGACGGACGGACGGACGGACGGACGGACGGACGGACGGACGGACGGACGGACGGACGGACGGACGGACGGACGGACGGACGGACGTATTATTATAAGAGATACCACAATGACGTGTAATTTGTTTGTATAAAATTTGAAGTGAGCACTGTTATGAAGTGAGCACTGTAAATTTGAGTTCATTTATATTTGATGTTAGAGATGACTGCAGTTCTCATTTCTATGCCTTTTTGCTTAAATTTATGTGTCATGTTTGCTAGCTTACTTTTTAGTTTGGTTAGTTCTAACTGCAACTTCTCCTGTATCTATTTCCTTTCTGTTATGTTTTCTGGCAATGGTATCCTTCGATTAAACAGGTCAAGACTATTTATGGTTAACAACATAGGTTTTTTTCTCATCTTTAAAGTGAGCAGAACAAACTCTTTTTCAGTTGTTGACTTTTTCTGCTTATTTTTGAAAGCCATTTTTTCCCCAGTTCTTGTTCTTTTGTTATGACATAAAAAGTAGGGGGGGACACTGGGGAACACAACAAATAAAGCCTCCTCCAGTAGCTACTGTGCTGGCTTTAAATGTTTGTTATTATTTTCTAGAGAAGTTGTTCGTAAGCTCTCTTCTGTAGCACAAGGTAGGTTGGAGAGAGGTTTTGTGAAATCAGGAGATACAAATATTTAAAACAGCTGTTCATAGGTGTTGAACATTGAATAAAATTATTAATTTATGAATTTTTTGTAGCACGCTTTATGCTTGTTACCAACTTTGACTACAACTACCGTAATGCATTGCGCCTAAGCGGATTTACGGGAACGGTGATTGCTTCTCTTATACAATCAAGGTGAGTCGCCGCAGCTAATTATTATTAAACATTATCATTTTAGACAAAATTCCGTTGGATGGTGCAACAGTATCTGAAAATCCGAAACCGGTAAACGGTTATCAGTACGTCATTGATTTGCAAACAACAGAAAGAAAATTTTATCTATGCGCAGACAATTCTACTGATCATAAGAGCTGGTTAAATGTACTTCGAAGCACGTTAGAACAAAGTGAAGTAAACAGGGTATTGCATCTTAACAACTGTTGAAAATATTTTTTATCCTAGCCTACTTTTCCTTTTTTTCTCTTTTGATTTTGTGCATACCCCACTCTTGATCAATTGTTATAATGTTCTATTTAGTCGAATGCTCGACGAGATTCAATCGAAGATTTCTTACAGTTGTCGAATACTTCAACGGAAGAAAATGTACGCGGAGACGACAGGTAAGTCTTTTGTTTTTCGCGAGTTTCGGCACTGACGCCATCTCCTGCGTAAACAAATTTCTTAAAATCCATATTTGTACATACACTGCCGACGTCATCAAAATTCTTAAAGTCTCCTATCTTTCGTTGACATCTATATATTTAGATGTTTAGGTGTTTAGAATTGTAGATGTTCAGATGTTTAAATGCTTAGGTGCTTAGATGTTTAGATATTTAACTGTTTAGGTGTTTAGACGTTTAGATATTTAGATGTGTAGTTGTTTAGTTGTTTAGTTGTTTAGGTGTTTAGATGTTTAGATGTTTAGATGTTTAGATATTTAGTTGTTTAGATGTTTAGATGTTTAGATGTTTAGATGTTTAGGTGTTCAGATGTTTAGATGTTAGGATGTTTAGATGTTTAGGTACTTAGGTATTTAGATGTTTAGATGTTTAGATGTTCAGATGTTTAGGTGTTTAGATGTTTAGATATTAGGATGTTTAGATGCATAGATGTTTAGATGTTTTGGTGTTTTGGTGTTTAGATGTTTAGGTGTTTAGTTGTTTAGTTGTTTAGTTGTTTAGTTGTTTAGTTGTTTAGTTGTTTAGATGTTTAGATGTTTAGATGTTTAGTTGTTTAGTTGTTTAGTTGTTTGGATGTTTAGGTGTTTAGATGTTAAGATGTTTAGATGTTTAGATGTTTAGATGTTTAGATATTTAGTTGTTTAGGTGTTTAGATGTTTAGATGTTTAGATGTTTAGTTGTTTAGATGTTTAGATGTTTAGATATTTGGATGTTTAGTTGTCTAGGTGTTTAGGTGTTTTGGTGTTTAGATGTTTATGTGTTTAAGTGTTTAAATATTTGCATATTTATAAAATTAGGTATTTCTATATTGTCATAACGCTCGTAATAATTCGTAGCATTCGTAATGTCAACCTCTTATAGATCACAACAAAAGGCCCTGGATTGCGTCGATGGATTGTTTTTCTTTTCAATCCTTAATTGAAATAAGATTTTATTGTTTGTTTGGAGAAGCAAACATCCTAAAAAAAACTATTATTATCCATCGAAGTCAAAGTTTCTTTATTGTCAGTAAAAATTAAAATATGTTTAACACCCTTCGTTGGACAAAAGTGCCGACAGTTTGCCCGAAAACTTATTAAATGGGACCACCACAAAGTAACAATGTCAGGCTTGTCATGGAGCATTATTTACAATTAACGTTTTTCTCACAGGCTGCAACAGAAGTTGGATAAACTGAAACGTGAACGTGTCGCAACAGCTAGCAGTCCGAACAGCAGCCCTGACTTGCAGTTTAACAAAGAATTTTGCAGCGGTGATAAAACAGACTCGGGTATATCAGAACCAATTGAAGAAGAGGATTATATGTGTCCACCACCAATAAAAGGACAGTTTCAAGATATGAGCTTGCGTGATAACCAGTCGTCTGGTTACAATTCAAAAAATGATATTCACAAACCAATAGGCCCTTCACACCATGGTTACATCAACTTTAATCGTAAAGAAATACCTCAGGCTATTATTTCTCAAGTAGAACATGGTTATGTAAATACAGATAGAAACAGTCGTCCGTGTTTGACAAGTAATACACATCTATCCCCAAGATTGAGACGATCTCAAGATAATTATGACCGATATATAGTTGCTTCGGAGGAAATATATGGTTTTGAGGAAATGAACGACACTCCCTCGGTAAAAGACAATGACTTTAAGGATATATATGACATACCCCCAGCCAAAGACAATGATTTTGGTGATGTGTATGACTTTCCCCCAGCAAAATACAATGATTTTGGGGTTATATATGACATACCCCCAGCCAAAGACAATGATTTTGATGATGTGTATGACTTTCCCCCAGCAAAAGACAATGATTTTGGGGATGTATATTACACACCCATAGCGAAAAACAATGATTTTGGGGACGTATATGATATCCCCCAAGGGAAAGACAATAACTTTGGAGATGTATATGACATTCCCCCAGCAAAAGACAATGGTTTTGGTCATGTACATTACATTCCCCCGACAAAAGACAATGATATTAGTGATGTATATAACATCCTACAAGCGAAAAACAATGACTTTGGAGATGTATATGACATTCCTCCAGCGGAAGACAGCGATTGTGTCTATGACACTCCACCAGCAAAAAATAAAAAAAGTATTCGCCAGAATTATTCTTCAGTGCAAGACAAAAATAACAATGGAGACGATGCATTTCGAACCTTAAACTCAAATGTATCTCTCACAAAAGCTGATGTGTATAGTGTTCCGTCAAATGTTACTTTCTATGATCAAAGGGGTGAAAGTCTGCCACCTGTACCAAAAAGAGGTGATCAAAATATTGCCTATGACTTTTTGCAGATTTCGTGCTCCAACAAAGGTACAGAAACCAAAATTACCAATTATCCAATTTTTGCCAATGGGTATTCTTTATTAGATTCAAGAGAGACCTCAACAAAAAGTAGAAATAGTTCTGATAGGTTTCTAGACAGACCAGCACAGCCATCAAGAAAATTGAAACCAGAACAGGTTCCAAATGTACCTCCTCGCACTACATCAAATCGCACTACTACAACTAATCCTGAACGATCAAAGAAACGAAATCACTCGCAATTTCCGGACAAATCGCTACCCGCACATTTAAGTTTGGATTATCATATCGCAGATAATGATATTTGTTATCAAGAGATGGATCCGGAACATGATAAAACTAACTTATGCTCCAGCATTACCTCAGTGGAGGGAAATACTGATGTTGGTTATCAGGAAAAAAGTTCTCTTCCAAACAAAGACCAATTGAAATTACCTATAGATAACAGTAAGTAGCTTGTTGCTAGTTTTTCTTTTCTTTTCGTATAACTTTCAGTGTTTGCAGGATAAAATGGTTTACAAAAGAAACATTTTCTGTAGTAAAGTAAAGATTTAAGTTCGGTAATCCTGTTCAGATTTAGGGTGAGAGTGACCTGGTTAAGGGGGAGGAGAAATGGAGGGTAAAAATTCCCAAACGCTGTAACCTTTACAACTACTGGCTTATTTTAATACTAAGCAGGCATAGCAAACATCACAAACTAACTAAGATTGCAACCTAATTTTTATTTTTAGTCGCGTGGTTAACAATAACAATTATGATATATCGATTGTTGCGATGTGCATTTTCCTAGAATACTTTTAAGATCTGAGTTGTATTAAATTACTTTTAAAGACAACGAAAAATCTCACCTAATTTTTAGCCTTCCTGCAGCTGTAAACGGGCGCCAAAGTGAATATATTTTTTTAAAACAAAGTAGAATCTATATTATACTACCCGTATACGCGTGTCTGTCAAAAGGGTAGCGGCGGCTTACCGGTGGTTGGAAATGTTTCATTTTGTTATATCTTAGTATGCTATTTGTGTTTATTCATTGTGTATAACTCTATCAAGCGCGGGTCCGAGTTTCCATATTTTTCAACCTCCACCAAGTTACCAAGATTTTCTTATTTCCAAATCTCGTTTAGACATATCGAACCATATGATAATCTCTGAGCCTCCACAGTGAGCCTTCCTATGCTTGGGTTTTATATTATAGAATTTTTTTTTTTTTTTTTATATATATATATATATATATATAGTTATCACATTTCTTAAAAAAAAAAAAAAAAAAAAAAAAAAAAAAAAATCCTTATTATGCAATAAGTGCTGGCTGCTACGGTTTCAATGAGCTGTTTATTTCAACACAGCCAACGTTTTATCTCTAACGAAGTCTTTCAGAGTCGAATGAGACCTTCCGCCGATATACAACTATAGCCTATGCCTTTCCTCTATTTAATCTATCAACAACCATTTAACAAAACCTAAATCTACAACTCTTATTGAAACCTAGATCTCCATGCTTCTTGTATCATTTTTGTTCTAAACTTTTTATTCTTATTGTTGTTATTATTATGTTATTATAGGGATAAGAACCATTGTATAATGGAACCCGAATAAATGTCAAAAAAAAAAAAAAAAAAAAAAAAAAATTATATAAACTTATATTATATATTATATATTATTTTGCCGTAGTTTCCCTATTCATAGCGTGAGACGTAGCTTCTCCATCATCTGCGCCTCGTTTGAAATGATTCTGCCTTGTTCTCTTTCCCTGGTGCTTCTTTTCTTCAGTGATCATATGAATTGCTCGCTCTGTGACTCCATTGATGATTCGCTGCCAGTTCTCTGGTCGGTCTGTATAGACTGATGGTTCTCTGGTGATTCTGTATAGACTGGCGTTACCAGTTTTAGTCCTTACGATTTATACCTATATATATGGATGTACAACATTGTTTGCCTGTACTAAACGCTCAGCCTAAAGTAACATTTATTTGCTAACTTTAAAAAGTTTGGCCAGCTCTTCTTATGAATTGCTCTACGGGTGTTTAACTCTGGGTAACACATTTACTTGTGGTTTAGCCCGGCGTTTTGATGCTAGTGAAATAATAAGAATATACTTTCTAACAGATGTATGCCTTGACACCTTCAAACATAAGAATATGTCAGGGCGTATCTTACACCCTCTTTTTGCGAAGCAATTGAGCTTCGCAAGCGAAGCGAAATTGTGGAGCACGTTTGCTACGCGAAGTATACCAAGAGAATTATTGAGATTCTCAAACTTTCGATAGAAAAAAAATCATATAAAATCAGCTTAAGGAGATATGACTGATATTTTTTCTCGAAAAGGTAGGTATTTTTTTGTCTAATAGAACAAATAAGTTTGGACCAAGCAGCTCTTATAAATGTTAGCTAAAAATGCCAGTAAATAGGCTTTGTACCCCCCTACCCCCCGTCTTTCGTACCCCCCCCCCCCGTTATTTCCCGATTTTCCGTTTGCCGGAAGCGAAAGACTGGGAAGTAAACTCAAGCAATCAGAAAACGGCTATCGGCTAAATTGAATTACCGTGTATTTTACAGACCTAAGACAAATACATAGTTTATACCAAGTCCTGATAATAATTGGCGTAGCTGGCATGCTATTTCTCTTAATATTTGCACTTGGAAAGCTTGTATTTACCTTTTGAAGGCACATTATATTAATTTGAACGTTTAATGCGCAAAAACGTGTTATTTTTATGGCTTCATTAAAAAGAAGATTTTAAAGTACCAAATTATCAGCTTGAATTGGCATGTTTGTGGTATTCTTTTCATACAGCAGAAGAAAAGTGAGTTGCGAAGGTATGGATGATTTGAAAGTTATATTTACGTTCCTTGGTTTGATGTAGCTAGCTAACTAAATTACTTTTTGGTGCGTATGGCCACCATGGAAAATTATTTTTGCTGTCATCCTTCAATCGAATCATTAGCTAGTTAGATAGATAGCTACCTCTAGCTACAGTCAGAAGAAGAAAATTCTATTCATAATGATTAACAAAACTCTTTTTTTTTAAATTTTATTACACGATTTTTAAATATTTCCTAAAACTCAAGTTGCTTCTTTTTTTTGTTGCATCGTGGAAATAAATTTAAGTCACCAATCCAAAACTAACGGGAAAATACCTCTTTATTCTTTAAGGTATTTGCTCATTTGTGGTTAAAAACTTTTGTAGTTTTGCTACTAGGGTCTTTTTACTGATATATGTTCTAAATCTGAACTATTTTATCAAATGGTGCCCTTACCTGGAAATTCTACTTTGTTTACCTACTTTCGCATCTTGTTAAATTCTTCAACACTCAAACCTATAGCAATAAATTTTTCAAGAAGTTAGCTTATGTACGATGTGTGAAGTCACAAATGACCAATTGGACTTTTGTTCGATAATGGTGGCAACCGTTAATGTAATTATTGTTTTTGTGAGATTAAGTTTGGACATATATAAAATATTTAAAAAAGATAAAAAAAAAAAACTAGCCAAAAAAGCCATAAGTGTGAGGGCAACCTTGAGCAAATTGTTAAGTACAATTTGTACTTTCCAAATGGAAAGCAGTGCCTTCAATTCTGTTGTCTTGGCCACAAAAAGTAGTGATCTATATTTTATGTGGTTAGCCTCGTTAATTGCAATAAATTTACCCTGTCAATTGTTCCAGGAGGGACAACATGACGATTCTAGAGTGCTAAAAAGCTTCCATTTGAGCTACAAAAACCCTTTAAATTTCTGTTCATTAAGGAACAGCTGTTATATGGGATTGAACCCATATGAATATGAAGTGAACACTCTACCGACTGAACTACCAATCCACAAAAGAAGACAACCCCCAAAGTAAACAGAGTTGCATCACTTTATTAATTCTATCAAGCATGTATCAATCATATTGTATTTAGTAAATAATATTTGAGCACTCTTTCCCAAAAAAAGATATATATTTGTAGTTTAGAAATTTAGCTCTAAATATTGTCTCTCAAAGGCACTGGATTTTAATGTATTTAAAGACTTTACTATACATATAATATAATATACTATATAAGAATGTTTTCTGTTTCTTTTTAGATTGCGTACAATGAGCGAGAGATGTTATCTTTCAATATGTGAGATAAAAAGAAGAAAGCGAAACCTCATCCCGCGTTGTTATTGTTTTTCTGTCAAAAACTTGAAGCTGTTTTATAAATCTTGATGAAGTTAATAAATTGTTTTCGTTTCTATAGATGTTTGTTTTTGTTTATTGTTTCTCGTGAGTTTACAAAATTTATTGCAACAGATTCATTGGCTTCAAGAAATCGGTTTTCATAACTAGTGCCGTTATTTTTAAGTGAAAAAAAACACATGCTGCTTCGTGCGCCTTCTTGTCTCTGAAGGTCTCTATTATTATCTGTGTTCCGAGTATTATTTTCCGGTTGAAAGAGTACCTTACGATGCGCATCCCCTTAATTCGTGACATTTTCGCACACTACGGATTGTACAACTCGATGTATTGCATTTCTTTCAAAATAAGGGTTTTAACCTTATAAAAGTATAACTTTGCATGGATTTTTAGTGCTAAAAGCTTCATCAATGTTGGATTTACGTCGGCCACCACTGACAATATTGTGATTATTGTCAATATTTAATCTTATAATTCTGTGAAAAAGAGGTTTTACGAAATTTCTTAGTTATCGTTTATGTTTAGTTTCGCGCGATCTAAATTTCTCGTACCTTCCTAAAAGAAATATTCCGCATATATATATTGTATTTTTGCCAAAAAATCACTACTTTTGCACAACGAGTTGTTGTTGTTCCGCGGAGAGTTTATTTTACAACCTCGTCGCCAGGGTTTTCTTCGTCTATGATATTCAGTTTTGGTGTATTTCCCAGATATCAGCTGCAGTAAGATGTAAGCACCTCGTCGTATTATATCAAAGAGAAACAAAAGCACTAGGGTCAACTATTGGCTAGTTTCGATTTTGCTTGCAACTTGCGTAATGCTTCGCAACCTTTTTTTAATTTCTAGTTGTAATTTTGCGTGCTTGGCCGTACAAAAAACGTAATAAAAGCGCAAATATAAATTACTAACATTTGAAGATCAGTTAGCATACGGATAACTTAAATTGTATCCATTGTAATCGAGAAAAATTTCTAGGTTGTTTGACGCTATGACCTGGGCAGGCCAATTTTGTCCACTCCTCTCCACCCAATCTTAATAGAATTAAAACACTTTTGTCAACAAGTCATTTAAATTCTAAAAATATTTTAATTTAATTTTAAGTGTACACACCCTTTCGACCACATTCAACAATACCTTTGCCATGGTAATTTTAAAAATAGGAAGATTTCTTAATTGCAAACAATATAAATCATCAAGTTTTAGCTTATTGGAGCAGTATTTTAAGAGTTATACTGGAAAACACTGTTTAAAAAACTGTTTAAAAAATTACTTACCTCCACATTTAGCTAAAATAAAAACATGGATTACAATCCGTTGTTAACCCGTCATAACAAACACAGCTGACCAAACTTTTTTATTTTACGGAGAATATTCCCAGCTTAAACAAACACTGAGCAATTTTATTTTGTGAAAAGTTTTTGTAAAATTTAAAAATAAGCTGTTTTCACCCGGTTAAACCAAAAACAATCGTGCAACATTGTTTTATTTTGCGGGAAAAGTTCCTGTGAAAGTTCAAAAATTATTTGTGACACGGGCCGAGTACTTAGTACACGTAAACCATATTGCATATCCGTGTTGGCGAAATACCCTTTTTTAAAAAACAACTTCATTGCAACTTCGGTTTAAAAAGAAATACAGCAAGGGGCCTCCTGTTACCCTATCCAGCTAAAACAATAACTCAGCAACTTTTTTTGAAGAATCGGTTTTCATGACACCTTACTGCATTCGACATAAGAATTATTGACTAAAAAATTTTAGTGTTTTTAAACTACATTTGGTTTGACTACTTTGACTTTTAAACCAGATATAAATAAACAGCCGGGTGGATGTCCACAAACCCAAACATCAATAAAAAAATAATTTTGAAATTTTTTTCGTACTAAGCTAACAGCGTAATGTAGCATTTTTTTTTTTTTTATTAACTGTCCTTCAGGCACTTCCATATTTTACAATGGCTATTCGTCCTATTAAAATAATAGTAATATTTAAATAAAGAAATAAGTTATTCTATAAAAAAAGACACTGTAAACTGTAGACAAGATTAGCAGAGTTCAAAGTGGCGAAGGATTGAGAGACATCGATATAATAGATTCTGACGGAGAATTAAGACCAGAACATATGAAAATGAAAATTATACACTAAAATATATAATATAAAAATATACATACATTAAATATATTTATTAATCGACGGGCTTAAGAAATAAACAAAAACAATCGAGCAAATCAACAAAAATTGAGACTAGGTAGAGCAGAAGAAATCAAACAAAGCATGAAGTATTGCTCAAAAAAGGACGAATTTTTTTGTTACCAGGTTCTTCCCCGATAGCTTTGGGAAGATCATTTAGAAGGCGACTTGCCTTGCCAAGAAACAATTTCTCCGACACATTAAATTCATACTTAGAAATAACTTCGTCAACATTACGAGTTCCACGTCCAGCAATTCTCAACTTGAAACCTTTTAAATACGATGGAAACTTATCCTGGTGAATCGATTTGTGGGCAAGTTTTAAAATTTCAGAAGTGTATTTGTTGTTGGATCGGTAGCCAACCAAGTTGTATTACATCCTCGAACGTGGAATATCTCAGCGTTACAAAAGACACAATTCTGCATAATAGTTTATTTTTTCAGCTGGAATAGTGGCAGGTTCCAAAACAATGAACAGCAATAGTGAATTTTCGAAATTAGAAGGGCTTCTGCCAGTTGATTCCGCAAACGAAATGTTGCTGTGCGACGAAGATAGCGAAGAACGTATAGTTTCGCAAAAACTGATTGAGAGAGTTTATTGATATGAGTTTTCCAGGTTAGATTTTGATCGAACTGGATGCCAAGAAGTCTGTAAACGGTAACGCGTTCGATCAGTTATCCGAGTGGTGGACATGGAATGTTGAATGGTTGGGGTTCATGAGATCGTGAAGTTTTGCCATTTGTTTTTTTGTTATTGAACGCAAGATTATTTGTGGTCGACCATTGCTTCAGCTGGTCTAATCGTTGATTCAAGTTGTTGATTGTAGGTTGTATGTTTATAGTCTTACAATGTTCATAGATACTTGTATCGTCTGCATATTGGTTTGTGGTACCACCCTCGACGTTGTCTTGTAGGTCGACCGTATAAAGGTTAAATAGTACAGGACCAAGAATTGAACCTTGAGCCCAAATAACACTGTTCCGTAGTCAGATTGTTTGTCGTCTATCTGAACGAATTGGCGGCACTCACTGAGGTACGATAACATCAGCATAGCAGCATTGTTGGAAAAGCCTATCCTTCGTAATTTAATCAACAGGGTTTTGTAATCGACAGTGTCAAAGGATTTTGAATAGTCCAGAAATGATGCCAGCGTGACCTCGCCTTTGTTCATCGCGCCAACGATGTCGTCTCGAATCGTGTTTCGGTCGAGTTACGCTTGTGGAAACCGGACATCGTTTGGTGGCATATATGGTTCTGTTAATAATCAACGATCTGTCTTGCTATTAAACGTTCGAAAAGCTTTGATAAGATCGGTAAAACAATGACAGGTCTGAATTGGTCTGGATTAATGGACTGTTCTGTTTTTGGAATTGGTGTTACTTTGCCGATATTTCACAGCTGCTAAAGGGTGTTTTTAGCTATCCTGCGTTGGTGATGTGAGTAAGTGGGGATGTGATGTGGTCAGCAATGGGTTTGATGAATGCTACAGGGAGGTTGTCGTAGCCAGCGGAACAGTCGCTTCGAAGATTTTTAATTTCTCTGAGCACTTGATCGTATGTGACAGGACGAAATTGGAATTCTTGGTCAGCTTCAGTAACGAGGTCTTGAAGAAGGAGTTGAATTTCCTCTTTAGATGTCGGTAGCGATCCAAGGTTTCTGTGTGCCGTAGATATGTAGTGTGCATTTAGTTCGGAGGGTTGGATGTTTATAACGTTATTATTTGGATGGATAAATCGGTGGATAGTTTCCAAACCTCTTTAGGCTTTTTCGATGAAAGAAGTCTGCGGTAGAAAGTCTTTTTGGTACATTTTATCTGTCTTTTTAGAGCGTTTCGAGCATTTCAAAATTCATTCCAGGCGGCATTCAACTGAGTCTGGTGGGCTAAAGTACGCTTTTCGTGACAAGTTTGTTGTAGGTTGGTGATTTTTAAGTCTTTCATCCAGGGTGCCGGAGGAAGGGTGACCTTGATTCCCTTCAACGCTGCGTGACGTTCGATGCACTCAAAGAGCAGATGGTTGAGTGTGCTTAGGCTGTCATCGGTACAATCAGTTGCATAAACGACATTGAAAGGGATGGTTGCGGTGTCAGCAACATACGCCGACAGGTCAAAATTTCTCATGTCACGAATGATCTTGTACCGTGGTTCAAATCTGGCTACACGATTATTGATGCAAGCGAATACTGTTTTGATCTTTTAGGATAAATACATTAGTTACGCGCCACGAGACAGATTATTACGCAAAAAATGTAAACAAATATACTAGCTTTTTTATTTTATGAAAAATGCGGGAGAATGTGTTTCTCCTTGACAAATTAAAGTGTGCTACATAAAAAAGTAACACATAGCTCTAGCGACATAAAAACTGAACGTCTAAAAATATCAAAGTTCTTACTTTTTTCAAATTACAACCACTTCAAACTCTCATTTTCAAAGCCCTCATTTTCTACCTCTAACTTTACTTTACTTTTTCTAGCTCCATTCTTCACTTCCGAAGTCAGTTCTGGTGGGTTCTAACTTCCCATTTTACTCCTGCTTCCAGTTCTTCACTTGGACGTTTCCTTCATAGGACCGTTGTTTTTTTGTGTGTGTGTGTGTACAGGGTAAACCTGTTCCGAAGTCCAGCGTTTAAATTATTTTAGCAAATTAAGTTGCGTCAGCAAGACTGTAGATGCAGAAAGACGTGCTGCTGCTGTTCACGTACTGTAAAAAAAAACCCGCGGTGTCATTTGTGGCAAATTGAACATCTGCGACATCAAAGAAAATTTCGGCAACTTCAGAGAAAAATAAACATATTCACTATGCCAGTTACAGACACACTGACACACTCATCGTATTGTTATTGAGATTAAAATTTCGCCACCAAAAGTGAAAACCAATACTTTTGTTTCTAGATTACAATAGACATAAATACATATTACATATCTGACTCCCTTCTTACAATATTATTCCACGAGGGCCTAAAATACGTCTACACAATTTTTTTCTTATGTTGTCTTCTCTTCTCATTTTTCTATGTTATTTCAGCTCCAAGATGAATATTTTGATGTGTAGGTATGCATATTGTTAAAAAGATATAGCTCGATATTATAAAGGGTATTTTTATTATTATTATAATCTTGAGCTAAAACAACAGTAGTTAACTTAAATAGAAATTTATTCATTTTGGCACCCGCAATTTCTTGTGTTTTAGTAACGTCACTAATTAAACACGTGACCAAAGATCAAAATAAGGTAACCAATTTGTTATCTGATTATGGCTTTTACATCTGACAAGTAACTTTCAAAATAAGACAGAAGTTGCAACTGTTAAGCATCTCACCAAATCTTTGACCGGATCACTGAGACCCAAACATAAACAGCTCTAAGCCATGAGGACAAAGTTAAAAAATTCATTTGTGTTACAATCGCCGAAACACTTTTATCGTGTCGCCACCTATCTGTGCAACAGGTAGCATATTCACTGCTCTATTCACTAAATACAAAAATGGTAACTCGGATTTATTGCTAAAAGTTGCGACACAAACAATTTATTTAGAAATAACGTTTTTCTTATAATCATTAATTTTTTTGCTATCAATTACGGTTTTTTGTTACCAGTAACAAGAACAAAATTAAATCGATTTGATTTTTTTTATCTTGGCGCTGGCAAAAAATAAGTGTTGTGAGTACCAAGAAAAACTGGTTAACAACAAAAGCAATTTTTGGCCATTTTTCTAGCATCAAATTGCTATTATCGCCTGGAAAAGTGTGGCATTAAAAAAGACAAAAATTCCTGGGAACGAGGTGGAATAACTATTAATTTTGTGCTTTCATATTCATTACGGCTTTCATGTGTTTTTTTATCAGAAATATGTTTATTTCAGCGAATAAATTAATAGAAGTTGAAGAACCGTATCAACCGATGAGACCTGTTAGTGCCAACCTGGAAAATCCACGGTCGTTTGTTGCCCAAGAAAGACAAAGATCCCCTTCATCACTTGGAAAGGTTTTTAAGAGTCCTAACTACAGAACGTAATGAGATTATTGTTATTCGCCGACCGAATAGCAAGAATGCCTTCTTTCTGCAGAAAAAAACTTATAAATCAAAGACTTCAATTTATTTTTTTGGTATGATATCCTGTTAAAAACATACTTTATCTATTAATATTTCTGTGTAAAAGAAAAGAAATACAAAAACAAATTTAATGTTTAAGCGCATAGTAAACATCACACGTTTCTCTCTCTTTTTGGTGCGCTATTCTTAAATTTGTTTTTTTGGTGTGCTTTTTCTAAAATTTTTTTAGCAAATTGACAATTATATAGGAAGTAAATATTAACTCAAGGCATACAAGACCTTTCAAAATCTTTCTTCGATAACTGTCCGGTCATAGGTGCTGTGAACTTTTTATATGCATAACGCTTGATTGTCTGGACACAATTATTCTTAACCCTCTGCTATTATCTAACAAAATCTGATTTTGATGATGAAAAAACGAAAAACAAAATAAATAAAAATAACCAAAAAAAGTAAGCACAATAAAAATATATCTTTTATTAAAAGTTATATGTAAATAGAATTTATGCGAAAGAAAATTTTTATTTAACAGAAGCTAAAATGTATATTAATTAATATTTGTGTACCTTTTTGTAGGACATTAAGTCTTGTAAAATAGCGCTTAATCAAATTCACGCGGTAAACAAACTGTTAAGTTAATAAGAATTTTTAATATGTTTCAGCCATGTCATTAGCCATCTTCAGAATAAATAAAATACGAAAATCTAATGGTTATAAATACTGTCCTAGATAATTACTATATGTTAATGGCAGTAAAATTACAATGTAAAAGGTGAGGAAATAATGGAAAGAAAGAGAAAGAAAACAAGGAGAAAAAATGTAAAAAAAGGAAGAAAAAAATCGTTAAAAAGACAAAGAAAGTGCCAAGTGATCAATTTGAGAATGGAGATCAGATTTTTCCCATTGCGTATGAAGGAGTTCTTTGATTCTTGAATTACCTTTGTTTTAGCGTTATATATTATTTTAAAACAATCATTATTTTAAGCTGTGAAACATGACTCGTTAGAATGACGATAATTAAAGATATGGGAAATAGTGTCCCTTTTGACGTGCTCCCTTATTCTAGTTTTAAGGTGGCGCTATGTCTCGCAAATATAACTGCAATCTTAGTCAGCACACTTAAACTTATAAATTAATATAGTGCGAGCATTAAAGGGTAGTTTATCTTTATGAGAGAAGTACTGCTGAATTTTAAAAGAGTTAAAAATGATTTTCGCGTGAGAACTTACCAGCGTATGGTAGTTTAAAGTAATGTATGTTACTTATGATTTATCTTAATGTTAAATGGTCAGAATCACTCGACTTAAGCAACTTTTAACAAAACTATTAATAATATAATTAAAATTCTATCGTAAGTTATTTTTAATACTTTCAACTTCTTGATAAAAAATCAAACCAAAAAATGTTTCTTTTAAAAGCCCTATCTATTAAACATTTAACAAAATTAGTTTTAAAAAAGCAATAAAACTTTTGAAGTTAAGTCCATTGTGTGTAGGTTAATGATAAGTTTTAAGACTAGGTTTTAAGACGTATTAAGATTTCGGATCTGTTGTAAAGTTTTGGCTATCTTCTCTTTAATAATAGCCTTATTTTGTCTGTCTGTCCGCGAAAAAGGCGTCCCGTAACGGAAACACGAAATTTTTAATATGCGCACGAATATCAAATGCGATGTATTTTTAACCACTTTGTTGCGACGGGTAAATTTAAAAGACGAGCGAACGCCACGGGAGACCCCATGGATTTTTCCACGGGTTAATGACTAGTCTCTATAATAATAGCCGTCGTCTGTCTGTCTCTGCGCAACATGGCGGAGCAAGTAGTGAGACCCGCCGAAAATCCCCGCGGCCCTGCAGCTTTATTTCGAATCCCCGGCAGACCCCGTTTTTTTACCGGCCTTGCTTTGCCGCTCATTGTAATAAACCAATCACGAGGCTCCATTTTCGCTAATGACCAATCCAAGTGCTTCGCGGCCTCAACATGCCGACGGGAGGAAACATGCTACCCCTACGAAGGCCATTTTGGTTTGGAAGTGATGGTGTGAAGTTTGTAGGTTTCCTTTCAATCCTCCTTATTTCTTCTGAGTACTTTTTATCCTATAGAATTATTTAGTTTGTTTTCGCATGTTGAGGTAAATATTTCATCACGTTTTCTAGCTACGTATAAATCTTAAACAAACCAATTTTAAGTTTTTGGCTAGCTACAAAACGTACATTTTGAGGCAGCTAGCTATAGCTATCTTTATTTATTCCTATTCTTTTAAAGTTTTTATTCAGTTTGGTATATTGTTCTTTATTTTTATGTTGAAGTTGGGTCTACCTATCTAGCTCCTTTTAGCTCTACCTCTGGCTAAAAAGTGAAAGTAGCTAAATGCAGTTATAGGCAGCTACCAATTTTATTACTGCTATATGAAAGCTTATGCTGAAAAATAAAATTGCTGAGTATATATTTTTTTAACTGAACTTGATAACGACAGGCGGTTTCCTGATTTTTTTTAAACTGAAGTCGCGATAAAGTTTTTTTAAAAATGGTGTTATGCCTATACTCATGTGCGACACAGTCTAGCTGTACTAAGCGCATAGTCCGGTGGTAACAACGGGCTGTTTCCTGTGTTTCTGTTTAACCGAAGTTGTGATAACATTTTTTACAGAAAAAAAGTACACACTGTTTACCTATACTAAGCACTCAGCTTAACATTTTTTTGAACTTTTCTCGGGAACATTCCCTGAAAAATAAAGAAGGTTGGCCAGCTGCTTTCGCTATGATGGGGTAACATTGAATTGTAATCTGGGTTTTTATTTTACCTAAGTTGTCGAAAGTTATTTTTTAAATAGTATATTACACCGGAAACACCATAAAGTTGTGTGCACTTCACTTGATTTTCTACACACTATATGGCTGTACTAAAGCGCTTTACCTGAATGTGTGGCACAGTTGACGGTTCTTATTAATCACTCAATTTGGTGTTTAACGCTGGGTAACACAGCTACTTGTGGCTTAACCCGCCGTTTCAACAGAGTGTATCCTGTGTTTTGTAAACCAAAGCTTCAATAGTTTTTTTGAATAGGGTCTTAAGCCTAAACGTGTCGCACGATTTATCTGTACTAAGTGCTCAGTCCAGTGTCACAATTAATTTGTTAACCTTTACTGAAACTTATTTCGCAAAATAAAATAAAATTGACCAATTGTTTTTCCTATGACGGGGTAACAAATGGTTGTAAATTGTGTTTTTATTTTGGCTAAAGTTACAGTAGAGTTATATTTTCAAAAATACACTACAGCCGAAACACTATAGTGTTGTGTGCGCTTTACTCGATTAAGGACATACTGCGTACCTGTACTAAAGCGCTCCACCTGACCGTGTAGTACAGTTTAAGGCTCTTATTAAGCGCTCCACATAGTGTTCAATGGCGGGTCACACCTTGACTTGTGGCTTACCCCGGCGTTTCGACGCCGGGTTTCCCGGCTATCTCTATAATAATAGCCGTCGTCTGTCTGTCTCTGCGCAACATGGCGGAGCAAGTAGCGAGACCCGCCGAAAATCTCCGCGGCCCTGCAGCTTTATTTCGAATCCCCGGCAGACCCCGTTTTTTTACCGGCCTTGCTTTGCCGCTCATTGTAATAAACCAATCACAAGGCTCCATTTTCACTAATGACCAATCCAAGTGCTTCGCGGCCTCAACATGCCGACGGGAGGAAACATGCTACCCCTACGAAGGCCATTTTGGTTTGGAAGTGATGGTGTGAAGTTTGTAGGTTTCCTTTCAATCCTCCTTATTTCTTCTGAGTACTTTTTATCCTATAGGATTATTTAGTTTGTTTTCACATGTTAAGGTGAATATTTCATCACGTTTTCTAGCTACGTATAAATCTTAAACAAACCAATTTTAAGTTTTTGGCTAGCTACAAAACGTACATTTTGAGGCAGCTAGCTATAGCTAGCTTTATTTATTCCTATACTTTTAAAGTTTTTATTGAGTTTGGTATATTATTATTTATTTTTATGTTGAAGTTTGGTCTACCTAGCTAGCTCCTCTTTTAGCTACATCCTGCTAAAAAGTGAAAGTAGCCAAATGCAGTTTGGCTGCAAGTGAAAGTAGCCAAATGCAGTTTGGCTGCAACACAATTCTTAACAATTCTTATGCTAAATGCAGTTGGCAGCGGCCACTTTTAATGCTGATTTAAAAATTTGTTATGCAAAATAAAATTGCTGAGTAATTTTTTAAACTGAACCGGGTTAATGCCAGGCTGTTCACTGATTTCTTTTAAAACCGAAGCGATAAGGATTTTTGGAAAATGGTATTACCCCTATGCTCATGTATGACACGATTCACCTGTTAAGCGCTCAGCCTGGTGTTAACGACGGGCTGTTTCCTGTGTTTTTATTTAAACCGTTGTGATAAATTTTATTTGGAAAATTTTATTACGCCTGTTACTCATGTATGACACTATTTACATGTTAAGTGCTCAGCCTGGTGTTAATGACGTGCTTTTTCCGTGTTTTTATTTAATCCGTTGTGATAAAGTTTTTTTACCTGCAATAAACATTCAACCTGGTGTTAACAACAGGGTGTTTTGTGTGTTTTTTATTTAAATTGAAGTTGCGATAAGTTTTTTTGGGAAAAGGCTATTATGGCTATAACGCATGTGTGACACCATTTACCTGTACTAAGTGCTCAGTCCGGTGTCATGATTAATTTGTTAAGGTTTACTGAAACGTACTCCTCAAAATAAAATAATATTGACTATTTTCTTTTCTTATGACGGGGTAACAACAGGTTGTAAACTGTGTTTTTATTTCGGTTAAAGTTGCAGTAAAGTTATATATATACATATATTTTTAAAAAGTACATTACAACCGAAACACTATAATGTTGTGTGAGCTTTACTCAATTCACGACATATTCTGCATACCTGTACTAGATCACTCCAATTATGGAGTTTTTTTTAGTTTTTTTATGGGGTAACAACTGGGTTTTTTCTGTGTTTTAAGTTAAACCGAAATTGCAGTAAAGTTTTTTATGAAAAGGGTATTATGCGTTCTCGGCCCACTGTCATGATTAAGTTTTGAACTTTTACGGAAACTTATTCCGCAAAATAAAATAATATTGCCCGATTGTTTTTGCTATGGCAGAGTAACAACGGTTTGTAAACTGTTTTAATTCAGCTTTTGTTGCGGAAAATTATTTTTTTTAAATATCTTACAGTCGCAACACTGCAATGGTGTGTGCCCTCCACTTGATTTACGACATACTGCATACCCGTACTAAAGCGCTCCACCTCACCGGGTCGCACAGTTTGCGGTTCACCCGGCGTTTCGACGCCGGGTCTCCCAGCTAGTCTCTATAATAATAGCCGTCGTCTGTCTGTCTGTTCAAAAGGGTTACTGATATTCCTTTGATCTTTCCGTGAATTTTTAGAAAACAGGGGGTTGTTTAATGGAAAACTTTATAATTAATTGAACTAAACTCAAGAAATTAATTTATTACCTTAATTAATTTAATTACTTTAATTTATTGCCATAAGTAAGAAAAGTAAATTTAGCGATAAAAATGAATGCATTATTTTAATACGCCATTTTTAATAATAATTACCCCCGTGACCTCAATCGCCGTTTTCGCTCAGAAGCTACAGAAAACAAATGGGACAGTTTACTGATAATTTTACTGACTTTGTTTTGACCGCTCGCACATAATACACCAATCAAAACACTTGATTGTTTAAAAAACAATCAAGTGTAATATAATGTAATATAATAATAAATAATAAATATATAATAATGTAATATAATGTAAGATAATGGTGGGTCAGTGCTGTTTGTAAGTCTGTTTCAATTTTTGTGTACTATAAGCTTTTTATTTTCGTAATATTGTTTTTTTGTATGTTCTAAAATGTTAAGATAAATACATTGTCACGTTTTTAGTCACGTACAGATCTTAAACGCGCCAGTTTTGGATTTTTGGCTAGGAACGAAGATTTTGGAGGCTAGCTAGCTAGAACCTTACTTATTACTATTCTGTATGGTATAACAGCTTTTATCCTACCCAACATTTATTTTTGTGTTGAGACTGTAGCCATTTAGCTAGCTCCTATCTTTGGCTAAAAAGTGAGAGCATAAAAATGCAGTTTGGCTACAACAATATTCTTAAACAAAAAGTGTTATGCTAAGTGCAGTTAGCTAGGTACCTACATCTGTTTTTATTTTTTCCTGAAAACTTTTTGTGCAAATAAAATGACTGACAGATTATTTTTGCTGAACCGGTAATGACAGGCTGTTCCCTGTGTTTTCATTAAAACCGATGTTGCAATGAAGTTTTTTTGGAAAGGGCTATTACGCGTATACGCCTGTTCAACTCTGTTTTACTATACTAAGCGGTTAGCCCAGTGTTAACAACATACTGTTGTTTTTGGTAAAGGCTGTTACGCCTATACGCATGTACAACGTGGTTTTCCTGTACTAAGGGGTCAACCCAATGTGTCAATTCATTTTTAAACTTTCTCGGTAATCACGTCTGTACGGATGTGCAACAATGTTTACTTGGACTAACCGCTCAGCCCTGTTGTGTTTTTTTAAACAGAGTCTGTGAAAGTTTTTTCCAAAGGCGTATTATTCCTATACGCCTGTGCAACACGGTTTAACTGTAGTAAGCGCTTAGCCCAGTGTCACGATAAATTTTTTAACTTTCACAAAAACTTATTCCGCAAAATAAAAAAATATTGACTTATTGTTTTTGCTATGATGGGGTACCGACTGTTGTTTGCAAACTGTGTTTTTATTTCAGCTATCGTTGCGGGAAATGTTTTTTGAAAAATATGTTACAGTCGCAAGACTATAATGGTGTATGCGCTTCACTTAATTTACGACATACTGTATACCTGTACTAAAGTGCTCCACCTGGTCGTGTGGCACAGTTTACGGCTCTTATTAAGCGCTCCACAGAGTGTTCAACGTCAGGTCACACCTTGACTTTGGCCTACCCCGGCGTTTTGACACCGGGGTAAGCCAAATGCGAGACGCGTTTAAGTGGTATAAAAAGGATGGGCGGACCCGTGGATTTTTCCACGGGCCATCGACTAGTCTCTATTATAATAGCCGTATTTTGTCTGTCTCTGCGCAACATGGCGGAGCAAGTAGCGAGACATACGGAAAATCCCCGCGGCCCTGCAGCTTTATTTCGAATCCCCGGCAGACCCCGTTTTTTTACCGGCCTTGCTTTGCCGCTCATTGTAATAAACCAATCACGAGGCTCCATTTTCACAAATGACCAATCCAAGTGCTTCGCGGCCTCAACATGCCGACGGGAGGAAACATGCTACCCCTACGAAGGCCATTTTGGTTTGGAAGTGATGGTGTGAAGTTTGTAGGTTTCCTTTCAATCCTCCTTATTTCTTCTGACTACTTTTTATCCTATAGGATTATTTAGTTTGTTTTCACATGTTAAGGTGAATATTTCATCACGTTTTCTAGCTACGTATAAATCTTAAACAAACCAATTTTAAGTTTTTGGCTAGCTACAAAACGTACATTTTGAGGCAGCTAGCTATAGCTAGCTTTATTTATTCCTATACTTTTAAAGTTTTTATTGAGTTTGGTATATTATTATTTATTTTTATGTTGAAGTTGGGTCTACCTAGCTAGCTCCTCTTTTAGCTACATCCTGCTAAAAAGTGAAAGTAGCCAAATGCAGTTTGGCTGCAAGTGAAAGTAGCCAAATGCAGTTTGGCTGCAACACAATTCTTAACAATTCTTATGCTAAATGGAGTTGGCAGCGGCCACTTTTATTACTGATTTAAAAATTTATTATGCAAAATAAAATTGCTGAGTAATTTTTTAAACTGAACCGGGTTAATGCCAGGCTGTTCACTGATTTCTTTTAAAACCAAAGCGATAAGGATTTTTGGAAAATGGTATTACCCATATGCTCATGTATGACACGATTCACCTGTTAAGCGCTCAGCCTGGTGTTAACGACGGGCTGTTTCCTGTGTTTTTATTTAAACTGTTGTGATAAATTTTATTTGGAAAATTTTATTACGCCTGTTACTCATGTATGACACAATTTACATGTTAAGTGGTGTTAATGACGTGCTTTTTCCGTGTTTTTATTTAATCCGTTGTGATAAAGTTTTTTTACCTGCAATAAACATTCAACCTGGTGTTAACAACAGGGTGTTTTGTGTGTTTTTTATTTAAATTGAAGTTGTGATAAGTTTTTTTGGGAAAAGGCTATTATGGCTATAACGCATGTGTGACACCATTTACCTGTACTAAGTGCTCAGTCCGGTGTCATGATTAATTTGTTAGGGTTTACTGAAACGTACTCCGCAAAATAAAATAAAATTGACCAATTGTTTTTCCTATGACGGGGTAACGAATGGTTGTAAATTGTGTTTTTATTTTGGCTAAAGTTACAGTAGAGTTATATTTTCAAAAATACACTACAGCCGAAACACTATAGTGTTGTGTGCGCTTTACTTGATTAACGACATACTGCGTACCTGTACTAAAGCGCTCCACCTGACCGTGTAGTACAGTTTACGGCTCTTATTAAGCGCTCCACATAGTGTTCAATGGCGGGTCACACCTTGACTTGTGGCTTACCCCGGCGTTTCGACGCCGGGTTTCCCGGCTAGTATATTTTATATTGTTTTATTAAATTTGAAGCTGGCTAGGTAAATTTGTATATATCTTTGCTTCAGTGCTTCAAAAGAACCTTATTTTCTTTATCTTAGCTTTTTTAATTGGAGGTGCGGCTTATAAGCATGAAACATACATGATGGTGCGTTATAAGGATTCTGGTAAATTTGATTTCTTTCAGAAATGTACAATCGGCTACTAGAAATATTATTGAACGAGCTTTGTCCTCTTCATATCCAAATTTTCAAGGTTAAAATTGGTTGAATTGAAAGATAGCGAACTCTTGTGCCGATATATTGGCGATTTGCACACTTCATAATTTTTCAATTACTGAAAACCTGCGAAACAATGAAGACAGTGAAGATTTTTTAATTGATGCAGAAGTTAAGGTTAACAACTGCAGATATAACAACCTTATTTACGGCTCTGCCTTTAAAGACGCTGGGAAAAAACGGGATGATACAGTAAAAAATTTCTTTTTAAAGTTGGTTTGGTTATAATCAACGTGTAATGTTACAAAAAACTTGTTACCAAAATAAAAAGTTAAAGTTTGTAAATTAATCTATAGATTTTTCCATCCTCTCTCTATGTTTTTTTTGCACACATCCTCTTCTTCTTTACTAACCTCCTCTTTTAAATTGGCTGTAGTAACGTCAGCTTGATTTCTGTCAATTTTTTCTGATGGCTGAAGAAAAGCATCTTTAGATTGTTCGTACACTGGGTTGAAGTTCGGTTTATTGCCCATAAGTGCGTCTAACTGTTCGTAATATTGCAACGTTTTTCTATTTTCTGTTTGCCAACGTATGCAGACCTACATATAAAAGTAAAGGTGTTATTTATTTTGTTATCCGTTGAAAACTTAAAGCATGGTTGCAATAAAGTAGGGCCTGGACCCATGTTGGAAAATCTTTTTTCAGAAGTCATCAGTTTAATTGGGATGAGAAGAAAATCATTGACAGAGAATCCAGAACAACGGCCAGGAAGATTAAAGAAACCATCAATAGTGTAGCACGTAACAAACACATAAACAGCATCTCGTATCAACTTCCTGAGATTTGGTTACCAGCCCTACAGAAGAAGTAGTTACCTACATCTAGGTCCGAAAATTTTAATTACCGTAATTAGCTGTAATTATCAGCTCGTTTCTGATTGGTTAATTTTTATGAATTATGATCCTCTGCAATTATATAAATACATGCTCAACATCATTTTACTTTGCCCGATGATTGGAGAAGGATCATGTTCAAGAAATGATAAACTTTCCACAGTAATTTCTCTGTCTTCTTTGTAGTTAATCCTCACATTTGTTTCCTCTAATATCGAACGCTAAAGAAAAGGGGCAAAAGCTCATTTAATTAAGAAAATGCTGGCAGGAGAATTGTTTAATCTCCCTGTATCTTCATTCATGAAAAGAACACAAGAAGACATTCAGAACCAATGTGTGTCTAAATTAACTTTCGCATGTTTCAAAATACCCTTGCCAGAACAGTCAAACATTGGATTAGGCTTATCACGGTTCCATGCGACCAAACAGGTGGTAATCAGTCTAGTCCTTCAAGTTTTTAAGGACAACTGCGTTCTAAGTCGTTTTCATTAGTGTCAGGCCCTTAAGAGGCAATCAACCACGTGCTCAGGCATCTAAAGGCTTTAATATTACAGCCTAGTAAGGAGTCTACACGTAAATCACGTGGTTCCACATGCCCAGACAGGCGGCCATTGCTCTAGTCCTTTCAACCTCAATCGACTACGATGTATTAAGGTGCTTTCCTTAGGGCCAGGTTTCTTACGACGCTGCTAACTACGCGCACAGGCTTTTAAGACCTCTAATATGTTCTTTTACGGTCTAATAAGGAGTCTTCACGTAAATCACGAGGTTCGACATGCCCAGACAGGTGGCCATCTGTCTACTCCTTTCAATCTCAATCGACTATGATGTATTAAGTCGTTTCCCTTAACACCAGGCTGTTAGGAAACTGCTAACTACGTGCACAGGCGTTTTAAGTCCTGTAATATGGCCTTTTAAGATCAAATAAGAAGACTACACGTAAATCATGTTGTTCCAAGAGCGCAGACATGTGGCCTCTGATCAAGTCCCTTCAGTCTGAGTGGCCTACGGTGTCCAAAGTTGTATTTCTCAGTGCCAGGCCCATGGAACGTCGCTAATTACGTGCACAGGTCTGCAAAGCCTGTAATATAGCCTTTTACGGCCTAATAAGAAATCTACACGTAAATTGCGTGTTTACACGAGCCCAGAAAAGTGGCATCGGTCTACTCTTCTCAATCTCAATGGGCTACGTTGTATTAAGTTATTTTCCTTAGCACTAGGCCCTTAGAACGCTGCTAACTACTTGCACAGACTTTCAAATTCTGTAATATGGCCATTTACGGTCTAATATGGAGAATACACGTAAATCAATTTGTTCCACTGTCGCAGACATGTGGTCATCTGTCGATTCCTTTCAGTCTCAATGGACTACGATGTATTAAGTCGTTTTCCTGAACGTCAGGATTTTAGGACGCTATTTACTACGTGCACAAGCTTTTAAAGCCTCTAATATGGCCTCTTAGGCCTAGGATGCAATATATTAAGTCCTTTTTCCTTTTTATGAGCGCTAGGGTAAATAAATAAATAAATAAATGAATGAATGAATGAATGAATGAATGAATGAATGAATGAATGAATGAATGAATAAATGAATGAATGAGTAACTACTTGCGCTAGGTTCTTAGGAAGCCAGGTTTTTAGGACGCTGCTAACAACGCGCACAGTATTTTAAGGCCTGTAATATCTCCTTTCAAGGTCTAATAAGTTGTCTACGCGACATCACGTGTTTTTACGTGCCCACATAGGTGGCCATTGGTCTACTCCTTTCAATCTCAATATGTTACGATGTATTAAGTTGTTTTCCTTACCACTAGACCCTTAGAACGCTGTTAACTGCATGCACTGGTTTTAAAGCCTTTATGTGGCCTTTTACGGTCTAATGAGTAGTCTACTCGTAAATCACGCGTCCTCACGTGCCCAGACAGATGGCTATTGGTCTAGTCCTTTTAGTCTCAAAATACATGCAATCTTCTAAAACCTGTAATACGGCCTTTTTACGGCCTAATAAGTTGTCTACGCGAAATCACGTGTTTTCACGTGCCAACATAGGTGACCATCGCTCTAGTCCTTTCAGACTCATTGGGGTACGGTGTAATAAATCGTTCTCCTGAGCACCACTCACAAGAACACTGGTAACTACGTGCACAGGCCATGAAACCCTGTAGTATGATGTTTTACAGGTTAATAGGGAGTCTACGCGTACGTCACGTTGTTCGACGTGCCCAGAGAGATGGACATCGGTCTAGTCCTTTTAAGTCTTAATGGACTACGATGTATTAAGTCCTCTTCCGGAACGCCAAGCTCTTAGGACGCTGCTAACTCCTTGTAAAGACTTTTAAAGCCTGTAATACGGCCTTTCACGGTGTAGTAAGGAATTTACGCGTAAGTCACGTGGTTTCACAGGCCAAGTCATGAGGCTACATTCCTAGTCCATTTATTCTGATTGGAATACGATGTATTAATTCGTTTCCTTCAGCGCCAGGACCTAACAAACCTGCTAACTACTTGCACAGGCTTTCAAAGTCTGTAATATGGCATTTTACGGTCTAAAAAGGAGACTACACGTAAATGATGTTGTTCCACGGGCGCAGATTCGTGGCCACCGATCTAGTGCTTTCAGTGTCAATGGGCTGTTGTGTCCCAAGATGAATTCCTTTACGCCAGGCCCATGGAACGCCGCTATCTTCGTGCACATGCTTTTAAATCTTGTAATATGGCCTTTTACGGCCTAGTAAGGAGTTTATACGTAAATCAGGTGCGTCCTCGGCCGAAAAATGTGGCCATAGGTCTAGTCCTTTTAATCTGAATGGACTACAGATTATTCCTGCACGTCAGGCTCTAAGAACGCTGCTAACTCTTTGCACAGGCTTTCAAAGTTTGTATTATGGCCTTTTACGACTTATTAAGTAGTTTACACGCAAATCACATCGTTGCACGGGCCAAGGCAGGTGGCCATCAGTCTAGAACTTTCCATTTCAATGGAGTACGATGAATTAAGTTGTTTCCCTTAAGGCCAGGCTAATAGAACGTTGCTAAGTACGTGCACAGGGTTTCAAAGCCTGTGAAATAGCCGTTTACGGCCTAATAAGGAGTCTACATGTAAATGGCGTAATCCCACGTACCTAGAGAGGGGGCCAACGGTCTAATCCTTGCAATTTCAATGGACTACAATGTATTGAGTCGTTTCCCTTAGCGTCAGTCTGTTAGGACACAGCAAACTACATGCGCATTCTTATAAAGCTTGTAATATGGTCTTTTACGACCAGGTAAGGAGTCTACACATAAATCACGTGGTTCAAAGTGCCCAGACAGGTGATCATGGGTCTATTCTTATCATTATCAATGGACTACGATGTATCAATTCCTTTTCCTGTGCGCCAGGCCCTAAGAACGCTGCAAACTACTTGCACACGCCATCAAAGTCTATAAGATGGCCTTTTAGCGCCTAATCAGTAGTCTACACATAAATCACGTGGTTTCACGTGCCCAGACAGGTGGTCATCGCTCTATTCCTTTTAGTATCAATAGACTACGATGTATTAAGTCGTTTTCCTAATTGCCAGGCCTTAGGAACACTGCTATCTACGTGCACACAACATCAGATCCTCTAGTATGGCCTTTTACGGCCTAATAAGGAATCTACACGTAAATCACGTGGTTCCACGAGCAAAGAGAGGTGGCCATAGATCTAGTCCTTTCAGTCTCAATGGACTACGATGTATTACGTTGTTTTCTGGAGTTTTAATCTCCTGGGACTCTGCCAACTGTAATATGGCTTTTTACGGCCTAATAAGGACTATACACGTAAATCCCGTGGTTCCACATCCTGAAACAGGTGACCCATCAGAACAGTCTTTTCAATATCAACGCACTACGATGTATTAAGGCGTTTTCCTGAGCGCCGGGCTCTTCGGACGCAGCTAACTACGTGCGAAGACTTTTAAAGCCTGTAATATGGCCTTTTGCGTATAAGAAACAGTCTACACATGAATCACGTGGTTGCACGTACCCAGTCAGGTGGTCATCAATACATTCTTTTCAATCTCAATGGACTAAGATGTATGAAGTCATTTTCGTTAGCGCAAGGCCTTAAGAACCCTGCTAACTACATGCACACGTCATCAACCCTGTAATATGGCCTTTTACGGCCTAATAAGAAACCTGCACGTAAGTCACGTGATCCCACGAGCTGAGAGAGGTGGCGATCGGTTTAGTACCTTCAATTTCAATGGACTACGATGTAATAAGTGTTTTTCCTTCGCGTAAGGTTCCTAGGATGCAGCTAACTACATGCACAGTCTTATAAAGCCTGTAATATGGACTTCTTGCGGCATGATAAGGAGTCTACACGTAAAACACGTAGTTTCACGTCCTCAGACAGGTGACCCACCAGAGCAGTCTTCTCAATCTCAATGAACTACGATTTATTAATTCGATTTACTGTGCACCAGGGCCTAAGAACGCCCCTAATTACGTGCACACGCCATCAAAGCCTGTAATATGGCCTTTTACCGCCTAATAAGGAGTCTACTCGTAAATGACATGCTTCCACGTGCCATCAGTACAGTCTTTTCATTCTCAATGGACTACGATGTATTAAGTCGTTTTTGTGAGCGCCATGCCTTAAGAACACTGCTAACTACGTGCACACGCCATCGACACCTGTAATAAGGTCTTTTACGGCCTGATAAGGATTCTATACGTAAGTCGCGTGGTTCCACGTCCTGAGACAGGTAGCCCATCAGTACAGTCTTGTCAATCTCAACGGACTACGATGTATTAAGTGGTTTTCCTGAGCGCCAAGCCATTAGGACGCTGCTAACTACGTGCGAAGACTTTTAAAGCCTGTAATATGGCCTTTTGCGGCCTAATAAGGAGTCTACACGTAAATTGCGTGGTTCCAGCTGCCTAGGGAGGTGGCCATCAATCTAGCCCTTTCAGTCTCAATGGACTATGATGTACTAAGTGTTTTTCATGAGCGCTAGGGTCTTAGGACACTGCTAACTTCATGCACAGTCTTTTAAAGCCTGTAATATGGTCTTTTACGGCATAATATACCCACTGTGAAATTCCAGTGTTTTGTATTTTCCTGCAGTAAAGTAAACATAAACATGGACGCCGAAGCTGAACCCAATAGAAATATTGGCAAGAGACAGTATTTGGTAACCTAATCACAGGCAGACCTAGAAAAATTTCCAACAAGGGAATCTTTCGGGAGGTCCCTCGCAGAAGGTTTTGATGCAGGAACTGGAAAAGTGGAAGTTGACCATTGGTCTGTAGTAAAGAACTGCACCAACATGAAGGTTCGCATTATCACTGTGCATTAAAGTTGAGTGGTGTTAAGAAATGGATAAGCGTTAAACGGTCTTTCGAGCAAAGATATGGAGTGGTCCTTCATTTTTCTGATTGTCATGATCATTATGTATCTGCGTATCGCTATACATGTAAAGAGGACAATGAAGTTGCCCATAGTCCTGGCCAGCCTGATTTACTGCTGTCGGTTCACCACAAACAAGAGCGTGCATAAGTGCGTGCCGTCGCAAGCGCAAGAGCAATGTGCACACCGGTGAATCCTCCAAATCTGGTAAAGTCCAAAGACTGGCTAATTTGGAGGTAGCTGATTTTGTTTTCAAGCATGGCGTACACGACATAACTGAAATTTATGTCATGGCGGAGTATAGAAAGTCACAAGGTTCTTGTTCTCGAGAGCAGAGAAAAACATAGGTGAACTAATTAAAAAAACGTGGACGATGAAAGGTGCAGCAAAACAAATGCAAAGGAAAAACATAAGCCGCATGGAGATGATTTCCCAGACTGTACAGCAGAGCTGTCCTGATAATTCTATATGGCTTGTGTCTGCGATTGAAGTGCTGCAGCACAACTCGATCAGCCCCCACACATTTGCCGGGTACATAAAGGATTTGTTGGTAAAGGGTCGTGGTAAATGGCGCAATCTCATTATGGGGCCCTACAACAGTGAAGACGATCGAGAAACAGCTATGATGGACTCTCGCTGGCGAATTGTAGAATTTAATCATGTTTTTCCCCAAAGTGACCAGAAATAAATAAAGAGCTGTTCAGCCTGCTTTAGTAAATTGGTTCAAATGGCAGAATGAGTATTTTTTAACATACATATATGAAAATACGTTACAGCACCGCATTTACTGTACACATTAATAAAAGTATATATATACTTTTTTATAAAACTGCAGTAACGTGGTAACCTGTCGGAAACTCTATGTTTTTGTTATGATTTTGCAGTAACGTGTACAGTAACGTGTGCAGTAACGTGCGGTAACATGTGGTAATTTGTGTTACCATTTACATTTTGTTTTACATTATGAAGTTGCAGTAACGTGTGCAGTGAACCTTAGTTTATGTTAACGTTTACATTTGTTTACATTTTTAACTTTCCCAGCATTTCCCAAAACAACAAATAATCAAAATACAACAACAAGCCTTAGATATCAACATAATTATATATACAAAAAAAAATATGGAGCAATAAATAAGAAAGTTGTAACATAAAACCTTAGTACCGGATCCTCTTACCACGAGCTTTCAGTACCATTGTGATCCGTCTCGGCATACTTTCAATCAGGCCATTTATCTTTTCCAGCGGATATTCACGCATCGTTGTCTTTATGCGCTCTGAGAGTTCATCATTTGTCTCCCGGGTAATGTTATTGTTGAGGGGTTGTTGTTGTAATTGCCGGGAAACTTGATTGAAGAAATTCTCGATCGGGTTCAGGTCTGGTGATCTTGCAGGGTTTAGTAACACTTTGCTTTTTACTCGGGTATAAGCCCTGTGTGCTGCTGCGCTGTTTTGTCGGGGGCAATTGTCCATGAGGAATCTTTGCCTTCTAGGGTCTGAACTGGCAACGATAAAGTTTATGTTTACCTGTCTTTCTTTGTTTCCCTTCGCTGTGCAACCAAATTGGAGTCCCTCTGAGCGTTTTCTTCACTTAGTGCTTTTGCTTGGTCATGAGGGTTAGTTTTGTACTGGAATCCCTAGCCATCCAGATAAAAGGCAATTCCATTAGAGATAGGAAAATACCAATGTTAGGACAGACCCCCTTAGCAGTTTCCTATCCCACGTTAAATTATAGATCATCCACGTCAAATCAACGATAGAAGAGTCGATAAAATCCATGTGCACTTTACCACTTTACGTCAAATAAGCGGGCATGCTCTATAATATCTGTCCAAACAACCCTCCCCGGCCGTGTCCCCCGGGCCCCCTCCCCGTCCCATGGGTCCCTACCCACCCTCATCTGTCGTGCCTTATAATTTATAGTGTTATGTGTGTCTATAATGTCCTCTCGCCAGTGTGGTAATACCATCAATGATAATAAAACATAAATAAATAAATAACAACACGCAAGCAGTTTTTGTTATCTACCATCTGTCAATCAAACGCTTATAACAATAGGATTTTACATATTTTACATACCAGAAAGTTGTTTACATAAGAAAAAAGTCAAAACGAAAGTAGCCGTTGCTAAGGATATTTGGTATGTAAGGAATGCATTGTTTCTCTATTGTTATTCTGGTTTGATTGACATTTAATTGACGTCAATCTTTATCTAAACAAATACCATATGAAATAACCCGTTGTCATAACAATCACAAGAGCGATCTTCTCATCTTCGTGTGTAGGAGGAGTATCTTTGTGGTAAGGTGCAGTAATGTGTTTATCTGTAGTATCCACGTGGTGTACGGTAATGTGTTTATCAGGATGGATATCAGGATGATCGGGTGTTACTGGCTTCTTTCTAGTTATCTTATGTGATTCAGCTGTTTTTTCAATAACATTGACCTTTCGATTAATACCGATGGTAAGATCCTCACCCGATATCAAAATCTTGTTGTTGTAACCCACCACACCGGTCTTAATTCTGAGATTCATGTCACTAGGTAACATATAAATACCTTGTCCAACCGAATAATCAACCTTACTTGAAGCGTAGTTTAGCGTATCCTGATAACGTTTAATGTCCTCCTGAATATCAACCCTACGGTTAACAATATCCTCAAGGTTATTCATAAAAACTCTTTGGGCGGTCAGAGCACTTGAATCATTACCGAGGATGGATGAGCGTGCCGAGGCTTGAGAACTAAGAACAAGATAGGCATAGGCCCTAACACTGCTCGAGATCTTCACAAGGCCCGTTTTTGTAAATCCATCGGATTTTTCCACAATCCACCGTGTCATGGAGTCGTCCGAGAAAAAACTCAACCCGGGAGTTGGATAGTCTTTACGTCTTTTTTGATATGAAGTGAAAAAGTACTGACCTCTGTATTTCATGGGGTTGGAATCAACATCATACTCACCACATATTTTTAGAAATTCCTCATTTGAATAGGGATTGTCATATTGATTAAAACTATCTTCAAAGGGTAGAGGTGTCTGCAAGCGCTTAATGATTCGTCTAATGTGATAATACACATGAAAACGATATATCGACCTGACCATAGATCTACCATCCTTCAGGTGTTCGGAACTTACCCCACAGGCACTTGAAGCGCACCAAGTGGCGAAATTTAGCTGGGTTTGCCATAGTCTAAAAGGTTGATCATTCCAAATTCTCATACGTTGCGCGTTATGACTAAGTTCATAATTGGTAAAAATATTAGGAAAGGAAGCGGGGAAAGAGCCACTTTCAGACACAATAATGGCCTGTTTGTACAGATCCCTAGCGCCCAATATTTGAAGATCCAGCCCTCCATTTGGTTTATATGTCGCATTCGGGTTATATCTGAAAATGTCATCCATTCTTTGATTTAAATATATTCACAATCTCTAATATAATAATGTATATCACAATAAAGGACGTAAATAGCGAGAAGAAAATCTATTTGTATCAACCGATAGACAACTCACATGGTACAAAGGAGGTTGCGATCGTGGAGACGTTTTCGGATAATGTTACATATGTAGTTACAGCTACAATAGATATACCCTTGGCTGATGGAGTTACCACGGTTAGGTTACCACAGGGTCAGCAATACACGGGGAGGGAGTTGAATTCAATCGTGAGAGGTGATGTAAAATCAACACAACTAGCTAGAAACTCTAAGTTGAGTAAAATATTCAATCTAGGGGGTATAACGGAACTACATTTTAATCTTAATGAATTGGATAACTCGTTAAATCTTAAAGATGGTGAATATAGCAACAACCTGATGACATATCATATATCCGAGTATGGTGGTGATTTTACATATATTGAACCGAAAAATCCGCAATATAAGAAACTAAAGAAAGGTTTACTTCAATCACTTACCATGAGAGTCACGGGTCAGGATGGTAAGGTGCTATGGGGTGGTATGAAGACAACAGTTACCCTACACATAAGAAATACGGCGGACAGATGATACCATAGCATTAACCGAATTAAAGTAAAATAAAATAAAAGTAATATGGAATAGCATGGAATACGGGAAAAAGTTAAACCCAGAGCGTTCACTTAGAACCGCACATGGCGTAAAAGGAACGCATCAAAAAGTAATTGTCACTCACAACCCAAGTGAGATTGATCAGAACCAGTTACTCCTGATTAGGTTCCCTAATTTAGGTAACGATGATGTCATTGTTCCGGGTACTTCGAAAATAAGTTTCGACATTGATCTCGAGTCAAAAGCTGACACGAAGAGAACATTGGTCTCTAACATAGGGAGGGCAATTGTTAAAAAGCTAGCTATCAAGTTCGAGGGTACCGAGATTCTGAGCATTGATGACTTTGACCTTTTTGGGTGCTACAGAGATTTATGGCTAACCAAGTCTGAAAAAAGAAATGCAATAAGACAAGGCATCATCTTTGATGAAGGGTGTACAGAAAACTGTATGAAACTGAGAGTTGGAGCCGCGGATAAAGACGCATCGGAGGTAGCGGACAAAGCTATTTATGATGCATACAAAAACAAGTTCACCATACCACTAGATTTTGAAATGTTGGATAGCACGATTCCTTATTATCAGGCAGGATTAGGTAATAGGCTGTGTTATGAGATAACATTCAACAATTACGACAGGGTAGTATTATCAACACCTACCAAACCTTCGGGTTCCGCCTCGGCACCGGCACCGGATGCTAAATACAAAATCTCCAACATATCTCTAGAATATGAGATTGTGACACAACCCACACTCGCCAGATTCATTTCAAATGAATACCAAAACATGGCCGTACTTTACGACAGATTTTTGAGACATAGACAAATTAGGGTGGATAAGTCGGACACAACATGGAATTGGTCGTTCAATACACCGTGCAAGTCCCTGAAGGGTATATTGGTTCTGTTTGAGGAAGAGAAAGCTTACAAACGAGATACCGGTAAGTTCTACAATCCCAAGATCAAAAAGGTATCGGCCATAGTTGAGGGTAAGCCTAACCAACTTTTCGCTCAGGGGATGCAGCCGTTTGAGCATTATGGTGAAATTTGCAAGTATTTTGCGGAGGGCAAACAAAGGGATGGTAACGCAGGTGAAATACAAAAACATCTGCAACTACATGATGTGAAGGTCGCGGACTACCTAACCACGAAATATGCTCTATGGCTGGATTCCAGAACCATAGATGAAAACTCACTGCACGGGACCGGCCGACGGATTGAAAATGCGAGCGAGGGCATCACACTGCAAGTTGAAAAGACGGCCGAGGCAGCGGGATCCTTAAACGCTTACATATATCTAATCATGGATGCTCAATTAAATATTCAAAACGGTGAAATTATGGATGTACTATATTAAGATGGACTACATGAAAGATCCTCACACGGCACTATTCGTCGGTCCCACGGGCTGCGGAAAATCTAAACGCGTAGTAACGCTACTAGAGAGTGAATACTTTGATCACTTCGATTTCATTGTGATTATATGTCCAACATTAAGATGGAACAAGACATATATGTGTCGAAAATGGTTTTGGAACGACAGATATGTGATTCTAATTGAGCCCAGAGGTATGTTATATGAATGGATTCAAAAGATGACGGATTTCTGTGCCGGATACAAAACATTATTCCTGATCGACGATATAATCGCAGATGAGAAACTGGACAAAAAGAGACAACCACTGCTGGAGCTGGCCATCAGTGGTCGGCATCGAAACCACACCATGTGGCTACTCACGCAATCATACACCGCGATACCGAAGAACTTACGAAGGCAGGCGAAAATGTTATATGTGTGGTATCCGAAGGACAGGCAAGATCTCGCAACTATTCATGAAGAGAATGATGTCATTGAATCACGGTCAGAGATCCAGAAGGTTAAGGAAAGGCTAAAAGATGGCAAATACACACATTTAGTTATGAGAATGGAACATCCAAGAACTTATGTGATTTGCTAGATTGGACGTTTTTTTTGTTACAAGAGTCTTGTAACAAAAAGTAACAGATCTATAGACTCCTATAAGACTATCCTATAATACTCCTATAGACTCCTATAATACTCCTATAGACTACTATAAGACTATCCTATAATACTCCTATAGACTACTATAGGACCATGATAGAATATATCAATTTCATAATATTAGTACTAATACTAGTAGTAGTACTTAGTTTTTGCTTTTTTTGTGTTAAAAAATACCTATCGCTATTGAAAATGGCCGAAACTGCAATTGACAACTTAATTTTTATTAAGGGTCCTACACCCGATGATGGCAAGAGGCAAAAATTGCTCGAGTGTGTGTTAACCGGAAATAGCAAGCTATACCTGGGTAAAATGTATACGGACGAGCAAATTCAAAAGCTCAAAGATGAAGAGGTAAAGAAACTCTTTAGTATCTATGAAGCTAAACTATCAGGTCAAATGGTGAAGCCTTTGGGGCAATCAATCATTCACATGTATTCCATGGGGGCCTGTACAGTCTTAGGAATAAACAATCAAGATGCATTGAGAGATGACCTGGAGAATGACCCATTCCTAAACTCCGCCCTTCAAAGGTTCACGTGCGATTTGTATTATAGATTCGGCTCATTCTTATCACCAATCAGTGTGGGTCTAATTACAGGTAGGCATTATATCGCCGGAAGAAATTTAAACGCAAATAATAATATAGATATAGATAATAAAGATGTCAGAGGAACAGACTCCTATTCAGGTGACAACGAAGAACCCTAAAAAGGTTGAATCTGGTAAGAGGTTGGCGGAATACAACCGTAAAAAGAGGGAGGAATATAAAAAATGGCTCATGGCACAGAATCAAGCACAGCCTACGCCTCAAGCACAGAATCAAGCACAGCCTACGCCTCAAGCACAAACACAGCCGACGCCTCAAGCACAAACACAGCCCGAAGATTCAAATGATATTGTAATAGATGTGGATTCTATGACCGAAGGCCCTAAACCAGATGGAGGGCCCATGAACTACACCATAATGGGGGGAGGAGTGATAGTACTAGTCTTAATTGGTGCTTATTTCGTGTATAAAAATAAGGACAAAAATATTAAGGTGAAGGGTACCCCACCAAGTAACTCTGGTAATAAAAAAACTATGAGAATAAGTAAGCTTGAAATGGAATAAAGGGATAATATCGCGATACTATAATCTTGAAGTAAATATAAGACATGGATAAGAAAAGTATAGTCAACGATATTTATAAAGCATCGGTCGTATGCGTTTTCGCTGTGGGCTATTCAATGCTCGGGAAAAAGGTATTAAAAATGACACCACCCTCAATTCAGAAGTTTGACCTGGAAGATACCGGAAAGCTTGTAGCCATAGTCGCCGCAAGTGAAATGACAAGAGAATATCTAGTTAAGCAAAAAATTATACCTGAAACTATAAATATATAATGTTGCGAATACTGGAATGGTTGGTCTGGGTTTTATATCGACGTAAGAAAGTTGAGAGTATTTTACCCAAGGTGGAATACACGGAGGTGGATACGGATGTCATAGACTCCGAAGCTATCGTATTAAAATAACAACACTAAATTATACTGTAGTAGTATATGAAACATGGCTTCAATTGCAATGATGTTGGGAGGTGCCTTTGCGAATGCTTTGGCTTTCACCGGATCAAGCTACCTCTTTTCAAGTTTATCCAAGGATAGGATAGATAAGGAACGGAAGCGGCATGATCTGGCCATAGAACAGCTGCAAAAGGCTCAGGTTATATGGCAACGTAAAAGACAAGAGAGGGTGGACTTTATCAATAAGCAGCTCAAACTTGAGAAGAAGGCTGAGGGGAAATTCACAGAGCTGGATGATGCGATGCGTGAATATAGAAAAGTGTTTGGAGGGTCAACTCTCACGGATATTCCACGCGAACCTGTATTGAGCGACTTTTATACACCCAGCAACGGCCAGCATGAACGGGAATTGGCATTTATCGCACTAAGCATGATTGGTGTCGGGGGCGCCGTGTGGTATTTCGAAAAATAGTACGCGTGGTACTACTACTACTACTATGTTACATGACACATGTAACATATATTCAATATCACTAACGCTTTGTTACCATGTAGGTGTATATCAGACCTCCGATTCCAACTATCAAAGCCCACAGGTTTTGACTCAACCAACCGACGGCTTCCTTTGCTCTATTTAGGATCCATGATACGATGGATCCAATTATACCCGGTAGTGATGCGGCTGCGGCACCGGCTAATCTACCCAGGAGAGATCCCAGCGCGCTCAGCTTGTTCTTTATCCATTCCCTCGCACCACCTTCGGTTTTTTCATGATTTTTTGTATTACCAGTGGATGACCCCCCCACCCCCTGGTGTCAAAGTTTCAACTAGAAGGCCGATAACCATACCAAATGCCGTTAGTACGCTGACAACAGTGATACCCTGCTCACGGAATAGGGTTCGTATCTTTTCACCCAATGTAGTTTCTTTGTCAAGTACTTTTGTAATCGTCTCCCTGATGCTTTTTATTTGACTGTTAAGTTTACCTTTGAGAATATCGATAATCTCTTGCCGGCCTTTCAACTCATTTTGCAAACCTTTCAACCTTTCTTTCGCTTCATTTTGTTGTTCCTCGGTCATATTTGGTGTGTTTTCCATCTCTTCCAACTTGTTTTTTTCTCTGTCAATATGCTGTTCGAGCTGAACCTTTTTTGCAACTTCATCCTGAAGACTTCCTCTTATGTTTCTCAATGATCTATCCAATCCTAGCAATTCACGCATAGGATATTCAAATAGATCACCGGTCTGGGTTGCTTCATGGTCTACAGATTGTTTGACCAATGAAATTAAATCTTCCGTACTGTTTACCACATCCCTGGATATAGCTTCTAATTCTACATCACTTGCTGTTGTTATTTTAGATGACGAGGGTAATTCTTCTTGTATTTTGTTTAGCTTAGCAGCTTGTCGGGCTGTAATCTTACCTTTTGGTATGTCAAAGCCTAAATTACGCAGCCTTCTCTTGCCTAATATATCTGATATAGTACCGGTGGCCCTTAGTCTTCCATTGTTTGTCAAAGGTTCGTTTTTATCTCTGTAGTATAATTCACCATCCTTAATTTCAAAAAGGTCTGTATGTAGCACCTCAGGTTTTGACAGGGATCCTTCAGATAATCTATCATACAACACATCAACCATTTCCCGCAAAACTCTGGTACGTTGAGTGGAGCCTCCACCGAATGATGTCTCCTTTTCATCGGGTGTGTGTATCTGTACCCGTGTGCGTTCCTTCGGTACCGGGGGCGTGGTTTCATCGGCACCCTCGTCGGTTCGACCATGGTCCCCAAATGGATCAATGTCAATGTCTGCCATTATTTTATTTATTTAGAGGATAGTTTTTTCTTAAGATAATAGAAATGGCCGAGCATTCTAATCCTGTGGAAATGTTTAAAACAGATATATCCAATTCCCAACTTGAGGAGCTGCTGAAATTACGAGATAAGTTCCGTGATAGGATAGAAAAATACGGCGGATCTCTGATTATATCGGCCCTTATCGGGGGTATATCCGGAGCCGTGGCCGTTATCAGCTCGATAGCGACCGCAGTGACCATTGTTAGAAAAGGCCGCGCAGTTTGGGGTCCGGGTATGTGCCTATTTAGCTCTGCTTCGTGTGCGGTTACCACCGAATATGTTAAGAGATATCGGGAGAAACTTAACAAAGTCAGAGCCTCATGTCACGTTGTACAAAACGCCATCGATGTGTTCGATAAAACGCTACCAAACAGCCTGTACATCAGTAGAGTCGATTTTGAAAGTTTGTGTGAGACATATCACAGAACTCTTGAGGATCTGGATAAACTAGATAAACCATAGGTTATTTAGAGGAAAGTTTTTCTTTGTAATAACTAATGGCAGAGATTTATCCGAAGCTACCCACGGCTCCTGAGTATTCGAGCGAGCAAGACAAGTTTAATACTAATACTGTGAACTCTCAACTTGGGGAGCTTAGAAAATTACGTGATAAGTTCAATACAAAATATGATAAATATAACAAGACGCTACACAGACTGGTGCTTTTAAATGCCAGCGCCACGGCCATAACCGTCGCTTCGGGCATAGGTTCGGTGGTAACCGGTGCCACGCTCATCGGAATCCCCGCTTCCGTCGGATTGGGAGCCGTAGCACTGTCCGGAACCATTTTCACGGGCTCCGTCATGGCCCTGATTAAAAGATATCGGAGCAAACTTGACAAGGTCATGAAATTATATGATGTTGCGACGTCCGCCATCGCCGTGTTTGAAAACTCCGTCTCGCGGGCTCTGAATAATGATGAAATTAGTCACATTGAATTTCAAACCCTGAGCGGTATATACTACGAAGCTCTGGACAAGATGATGAAAACCGACAGAAAGATGGAGAGCGAAACTCGCAACCAGTTTGAAAAAAGTCTAATGGACCAGGTTCAAAGCCTCAGAAGGACCGTAAATCAAGGTTAGTGATGTGTGCATGTACACCGCTCGCATATTTCGTGTGGTACGATAAAAATTAATATTAAGGCGGTTTGTGACATTATGCGGCGCGATCGTCCCCCCAAGACTGAGCCATAGCGGCCCTATCTGCCGACCGACCCGCGCGATCCCCGGCATCATCTTTACCTGTTTCTGGTAAAGATATCGTCCCCTTTTTCACCAACCTTGCACATAATCAGGAGGTAATTCTGTATCTTCGGGTATTAACATCAATTCCTCTTTTACAAAAGCCCGTCCAGGTTCGTCTTGAACATAGTACATTACACGGTTACCAGGTTGCGCTATTACCTCACGCAATCTATATGTGTTTTTCGACCATATTCTATCGGTTGCCCGTCTCCGCCCATCATCATGCTCTTCACCAGGTTGTAGTAGATATCTATACAAGTCATCTTTAGGTAATTCTACTTCAGGTGGATAATTCTCTCGTTTAGCAAGAGGCACCTCTTTCATTATAATAGCATCTTTCGGCTTCATATCAATCATCTGCGTCTTTGTATCGTTTAGCCTATCAATCAGTTTATACAGATGCTTAACCCATGTAGATGATACCTTTTCCGAATCATTCAGTTCTTGGGCATCTTGTATTTTGAATAAATTTTCGGCAAGTATCTTGTTCAACGCCTCAACAAAAGCTGTGTGTGTATGCTTATATTTTGTAGTCGCTCTTTTAATTTCAACCTTATGCTTCTCCAACAGCTTTGATACATCTGCCTTGAATTCTGAACCGTTATCACATTGGAAAGTTTTCGGATAAGTTAATGGTCCTGCCTTGTAGATGTCCTCAATCATAGCGGCAACCTCTTTGGCTTTCTTAGTCCTCAAAGGTCGGGCTACCTTGTATCTGGAAGCAGCATCGATTCCCGACAAAATGTACTTATATTTATTACCATACAGTATGTCACCGGGCATGTACAATAAATCGAATTGATGTAAATCATTAGGGGTGGTAACTTCATAATGTGGTCTTTCAACATGTTTTGGAGCGGGTAAATGTACTTGCCAAAATGCTTGTTTTGATAGCCACTTCTTAACCTCCTTTGGCCTGAAACCGAATCCTCTTAAGCTCTGAACAGCCTTTTGTCCTTTCCATAAATTTTGAGGTTGATAGTAAGTCTCTTGAAGTTTTGACATGTTTTATTTATGCACACCTTTATTTATCTCCTTTTGTTATGATGTGGTACGATAAAAGTGCTTAAAGTTTTTTATATTATATTAATATGTCAGACATGGATACCACACCAGATTACAAATTGATTAAACTGAGAGAGTTGCGAGAGGTTGCTAAATCCCGCGGAATTAAGTATATCGTGGGTATGAGAAAGGCTAAACTGGTTGAGGTGATTGAGAAGAATGATCTCGACCCATCCTACACCATCGATCTGGATACCAAGAAGGAATGGTATGGATACTGTTCAAGGTGGAGGTCGAAAAACAGGGAGGCATATCTAAAAGCTCAAAAACGTTATAACGACAAAAGATCCAAGTGATTGGGTATTTTTTTTGTTACTCAGACGAGTAACAAATGTTGGTGGGTGGGTACCCATGGTCTAACCGGTCACGACCCTCAAGGTGCTGGTGGGTGGGTACCCATGGTGTACCGGTCACGACCCTCAAGGTGCTGGTGGGTGGGTACCCAAGGTGTACCGGTCACGACCTCGGAGGTCCTGATTTTTTTCCCTGGGGGAGTACCCACCCACATTTACACTCCGGGAAACGATCCATGGTGGAGCGATGTCAGTATCATAAACCGCGTTTTACCACCATGGAGCAGCGCAACCCCGGGTGGTTGTCTTGCGAACGAAGCCCCTCACGATCCTCCACCCCGGTTAACGATTTATAAAACATCTTAAAGGTTCGCAACCCCGGGTGGTTGCCCCACAAACTAGGACACTCACGACCCTCCACCCCGGTTAACGATTTATAAAACATCTTAAAGATTACAAAATCGTATATCACAACCAAGCATGTCTTCAGGAATCGTTCTCGATTTGATACACAGTAGAGAATATATTGATGACTTTGATCTTTTCACGGTCCCTGATTTAAGAGCCAGAGCGAGGTACCTTGGCCTACGTGGATACTCGCGGCTCAGAAGGTCTGAGCTTATCGAGTTATTGTTATCAACAGTACCCGCAAGATATCCCGATATGACTTTACCGCTCGTCATAGGGATGATGGATCTCGAAGTGACCGAATTTTCAGGACCCGTGATGAGACCAAATGTATCAGTGTCAAGACCGGTACCAGCACCGATTAGACCAGTACCAGCACGGGTTGAGGTTGATGATGAGGAAGACGCGGACGATGACATTGATGAAGATGATAGATGTATCATTTGTCTTTCTAAACGAAAGACCGCCACCATTGTTCATGGTAGAACAGGGCATTTTTGCTGCTGTTTATCGGGCGCAAATAAATTGGAGAAGAGGGGGGATAAATGCCCTATATGTCGCGCATCAATAGATCTTGTCATTAGACAATATATTTGAGGGGTCGGATTGTTAGGGCATTTTTTGTTACTCGGACGGGTAACAAATGTGATTCACGACCCTCGAGGTGCCAATGAGTGGGTACCCATGGTGTATCGATGTATGTATCACAAAGCGTGTTTTACTACAATTTAGCATGGTGGTTGCCCCACAAACTAGGACACTCACGACCCTCCAACACGGTTTACGATTTATAAAAATGGCTTAAAGATTACAAAATCGTATATCATAGCCAAGTAACAAATTTTATGAATCTTTAGTTTCACGATTATAAAAAACCATCTTAAAGGTTCATAAATCGTATATCATAACCAAGCATGACTTCGAGAAATACAGTTGTTGAATTAAGAGCTCTCGCTAGAGAACGCGGCCTACGTGGCTACTCAAGGCTCAGAAAGGCCGATCTGATCGAATTATTGACACCCACTACTGTGTCAGCACCCATACCCATGCCGAGACCCACTAGACCCGTACCCGTGCCGAGACCCACTAGACCCATACCCATGCCGAGACCCACCAGACCCGTACCCGTGCCGAGACCCACCAGACCCGTACCCGTGCCAAGACCGGTATCAGCACCCATACCAGCACCGAGACCGGGCACTAGCCAACAAGACATGGATTTGAAAAGCAAGTTGATCGAATGGAGAGACTGGTTAATAAATCATGTACCTAAGGCTATTAAGGAGAAAGCGAGCAAAGCTTTCAAAACCATGAAGGATAAGATCATGGGTTTGTATAAAAAGGGCAGTGGAGAGGAAGAGGAAAAGGTGGAGGAGGAGGAAGAGGTGGAGGAGGAGGAGGAGGAGGAGAAAAACCCCTATACCCCCATTGAAGAAGCTTTTGTAGGTTCATACAAACGTTTCAAAATAAACTCGGATGGTGGGAAGAATGTCAGAGTCTTTCTCGAAAAGGTCGAGCACGTCGTAAATAGGTTGATGAGTGACGTGCTCGGGCAGAAGAAGTCGCTGAAGACTCAGGCGACCTTGTGGGTGAAGTGGGTAAGGGAGGACACCAGCTCGACCGATGCCCCGTGCGTACATGTCGATAAAGCTTTCAATAGCTATATGGAGATACTGCACGCCCACGATGACATTTCTGATGTTTTCGATCGGATGTGTAATAAGATAATCGAGCAGATTGAAAACCCTGCTCTACCTGCCAGCGGATTCACAATCGATAAAATCTTGCATATGCATGTGGACTTTCATAAACTGAAATTAACCAGAGGTAGTTCTTACTTGCCGCTACCCAAGAATTTCAGTGGAAAGCGATCTGTGATTAACCCTCATAACGAGGATGATGATGAATGTTTCAGATGGGCTATTATCGCTGCTCTCAATCATGATAAAATCGATAATCACCCTGAACGAATCTCAATCCTTAAGAAGCATGATAAGTATAATTGGGATGGTCTAACTTTCCCAATGGCGCTAAACAAGATAGATCTCTTCGAGAGGAGGAACCCCGATGTCGCTGTGCATGTTTTGACAAAGGATGAGGGAGAAGGTATCTACATGTGTCGCAAGTCGAAGCATCTTGATCGTAAGGAGACGGTTGTTTTGTTTTTACTGTGTGAGGGGGATAAGAAGCACTACATTGCTGTTAAGAACTTGAGCGGTGTACTGAGCAAGGTTAACTCGAAGGATGGACATAGAGAGCATTATTGCTTGAATTGTCTCTCTGGTTTTCCAAGCGAACAGAAAAGGGATGAGCACTTTGAGTATTGCAAGAATAACGATGCCGCTAAGATTCAACTCCCTAAGGAGGGTAGCACCCTAACCTTCACCGATGGTAAGTTTCAGCTCAAAGCCCCATTCATCATGTATGCCGATTTCGAAGCTTTTACAAAAGAGTTGCCAGAAGATGAGAGAAAATGCGGATCATCCACCGAGAAAGTTGGTAAACATGTTCCCACCGGATTCTGTTGTTATAGTAAATATGCTCATGGTGAAGTGCCGGACCCTCTGAATCTTTACCGCGGTGAGGACTGTGTTCCGCGCTTTGTAGATCATGTAGTTTCTGAGGCGAAAAGGTTATATAACATGTTTCCTCAGAAAGCAATGGATCCACTGACGGATGAAGAGCGTGACGGTTTCAATAGAGCCAGGGTGTGCCACATTTGCATGGAAGAATTTGATGACAAGGATGACATCAAGGTTAGGGATCACTGCCATTTCACCGGTAAGTTTCGTGGGGCTGCCCATCAGAAATGTAATCTGCGTTACAAGGTTCCTAATTATATTCCGGTTGTCTTCCACAATCTGAGTGGCTACGATGCGCATTTATTCATTAAGGAGCTTGCTAGGAAGTACGGAGAAGATGGTATGGGTGTAATCGCGGAGAATAAGGAGAAATATATCTCTTTCTCTACGGATGTTAAGGTTGGTGAATACACTAACAAAAATGGGGAGACTAAGGACAGAAAGATACAACTGAGATTCATAGACTCATTTAGATTTATGTCAAGCGGCCTAAGCTCCCTGGCTGACAACCTATCAGATGATCAATGCAAAAACCTTCGAAAATTCTTCAATGGTGACGAATTCAACATAATGAGAAGGAAGGGTGTATACCCATATGAGTATGTTAACTCATTCGATAGGTTTAATGAAACTGAGCTCCCGTCAAAGGATGATTTCTACAGCAAGCTGAACATGAATGGTATCAGCGATGCCGATTATGCGCATGCCCAGAAGGTGTGGAAGGACATGAAAGTTGAAAATATGGGCGTTTATCATGATATCTATCTCAAGACGGATGTTCTGCTTCTGAGTGATGTGTTTGAGACATTCAGAGAAAGATGCTTGAGAAACTACGATCTAGACCCGGCTCACTTTTACACTGCTCCGGGATTAGCCTGGAGGGCGTGTTTGAAAAAGACCAAGGTTAGTCTAGATTTATTGTCGGATATGGAGATGGTCATGTTCATTGAGAGTGGTATTAGGGGTGGATTGTGTCAGGCTGTCCACCGCTACGCCAAGGCCAACAATAAGTATATGGGGGACGAGTACAACACATCGGATGGGAATTGCATGGATTTATTTGAGCAGCAGGAAATGGCTAAAACCGTGCCTTTTGTAAAAAGAGAATTGATTGAATTGAGGTACTGGTTGATGAAACATGTACCTAGGGTCATCAAGGTGAAAACTAGTAAAGCTTACAGAGCCGTGAAGGATAAGATCATGGGTTTGTATGAAAAGGTATGTTGGGGACCGTCTGTACCGAAAGAGGAAAAACAATATACCACCAAAGCCAACACATCTGAGAGTAAGGAGATGAATAGCTATCTCCAGTACCTAGATGCAAATAATTTGTACGGCTGGGCCATGATTCAGAAGATGCCGACCGGAGGGTTTGAGTGGGTTGATGACGTGGTTTCTGATTTTACACCCGAACTGATTTCACAATTAGCTGTGGAAAACGGTGAAAAGGGGTACATCCTTGAGGTTGATGTTAGCTATCCACGGGAGCTTCATGATTCTCATAACGACCTTCCTTTCATGCCCGAGAGGAAGATCATTAATGGCGTCGAGAAGCTGACACCGTGTCTTTCAGACAAGAAGAAATATATCACTCATATCCGTGCGCTTTATCAAGCGTTGAAGCATGGTCTTGTTCTTGAGAAGGTTCATAGGGTCTTGAGATTTGATCAGAGTGCGTGGTTGAAGTCGTACATAGATTTCAACACTGATTTGCGTACCAAATCAACTAATGACTTCGAAAAGGACTTTTTCAAGCTGATGAATAATTCAGTCTTTGGGAAGACAATGGAGAATCAGCGAAGGCAGAAGGATATACGTTTGGCTACCAAGAAAGAACAATATGAGAAGCTGGTGATGAAGCCCAACTTCAAGGGTAGCACGTGGTTCTCGGAAACACTGATGGGCATAGAGATGTCCAAGATCAAGATCAAAATGAATAAGCCAATCTACCTGGGACTGGCAATTCTCGACTTGTCCAAGATGGTTATGTATGAGTTCCACTATGATTATATGAGACCAAAATATGGTGTGGATGTAAAGCTTTGCTACATGGATACGGATTCATTCGTCTACCACATAAAAACCGACGACTTTTACAAAGATATCGCCGACGATGTGGCTTTGAGATTTGACACATCAGGGTACGATGAGAAAGATGGTAGACCTCTACCATTAGGTTTGAATAAAAAGATCATTGGTCTGATGAAGGATGAGTTGGGTGGTAAGGTAATGACCGAATTTATCGCTCTTAGGGCTAAGAATTATGCTTACAAACAGCTATGTGGTAGGGAGGATAAGAGGTGCAAGGGGGTCAAGAAATGTGTGGTGAGGAAGACAATAGGTTTCGATGACTATAGGAGATGCTTGTTGGAGGGTGAAAATGTTTACAGGGAACAGATGACCTTTCGATCGATTAAGCATGATGTTCATACCATAAAAACAAATAAACTCGCTCTCAATGCTGATGATGATAAGCGTATAATTATGGAAGATGGTATTACCACACTGGCTAGAGGACATTATAGACACACATAACACTATAAATTATAGGGCACGACAGATGAGGGTGGGTAGGGACCCATGGGACGGGGAAGGGGCCCGGGGGACACGGCTGGGGAGGGGGTTTTGGACAGATATTATAGAGCATGCCCGCTTATTTGACGTAAAGTGGTAAAGTGCACATGGATTTTATTGGCTCTTCTATCGTTGATTTGACGTGGATGATCCATAATTTAACGTGGGATAGGAAACTGCTAAGGGGATCTGTCCTAACATTGGTACTTTCCTATCTCTCCATTTACCCAAAATTCTCTTCCAAGTTTTCGTTTGCGTATTTTTCTGCAAAATGTCATTCTTTTCACCAGATCGGCTCGCAGAAGCACACACTTGTGCCGTGCTTGACTGTAGCGGTGGCCATTTTTTGCTAACACTCGTGTTATCGTTCGGTTGCTAACTCTGCCCACCAGACCTTCCTCCACTTTTATTCGCCCGGTTGTGAAATTAAGTCCCTCGATCCTGCGTAGTGTTTGTACCGCCCTCAAAATGGAACGGATATCTAGTTTAGTCAGCTTTGTGGGCCTGCCAGGGTTGCTTTTCCGTTTGTCTTCTGTCCCCTCCCCATAATTCCTGTTGGCGTGTCGATATATGCTGCGCATGCTATAAGCTGGAAACATAGTGCGCAGCTCTTTCACCGATACACCAGCCTTTGGTGCAACGCAGCCATGTCGGCCGAATCTTTTGTTGACACATATGCCGCAGACTTTTTGTTATTGTTTTTGCTCATATTTTACTAAAAAGAGAAAAACATTATCATAGACAATTCTTTTTAATCTATATTAGGACAACATTCGTTAAATTACATTTTTGAACAACGTTTTTACGAGAATTTTTCTAAGTCCAGAATTTTGAAGACAATCCTTGACATAACGTGGGGCAAAATGTCAAACTTCTATAGAAAGTCCCTCCTACCCCCGGTTTTATTGTTGAATGCTGGACCAAGCAGGTACGAAACACCCAAGGCGTCCACAATACTTCAACACTGAGAAGAGGGAGGGTGCATTTACTGATCATTTTTTGCCACAATATTATGTCAACGATTGTAGTCCTTTCAGTCTCATTGGACTACGACGTATTAAGTCGTTTTGCCGAGCACCAGGCATTAAAAACGCTGCTAAGTACGTGGAGAGGCCTTCAAAGCCTGTAATATGCCCTTATACAACCTAATATATCACGTAGTTCCACGTGTCTCAACAGGTGGCCATCAGTATATTCTTTTCAATCTCAATGAACTAAGATGTATTAAGTTGTTTTCCTGAGCACCAGACATTAAGAACACTGCTAACAACGTGCACAGCCATTCAAAACATGTAATATGGTCTTTCACAGCCTAATAAGTTGTCTACGCGAAATCACGCGTTTTCACTTGCTCAGACAGGTGGTCATTGGCCTACTTCTTTCAGTCTCATTGGACTACGACGTATTAAGTAGTTTTCCTGAACACCAGGCTCTAAGAACGCTGCTAAGTACGCGTAAAGGCCTTCAAATCCTGTAGTATGGTGTTTACAACCTAATAAGGAGTCTACACGTAAATCACGTAGTTCCACGTGCCTAAACATGTGTTGATCAGTACAGCCTTTTCAATCTCAATGGACAACGACATATTAAGTCGTTTTCCTGAGCACCAGGCACTAAAAACGCTGGTAACTACGTGCACAGGCCTTTAAAGCCTGTAATATCCCATTTTATGGCCTAATCAGGACACAACACGTATGTCAAATGGTTCCACGTGCACAGACAGGTGGTCATCGGTTTAGTTCTTTCATTCTCATTGGTCTACGATGTATTAAGTTGTTTTCCTGATCACCAGACTCTAAGAACGCTGCTAAGTACGTGCAAAGGCCTTCAAAGGCTATAATATGGTCTTTTATAGCCTAATAAATTGTCTAAGGGAAATCACGTGTTTTCACGTGCCCAGACAGGTGGTCATTGGCCTACTTCTTTCCGTCTCAATGGACTACGAGGTATTAAGTCGTTTTCCTGCGCACCAGGCTCCAAGAACGCGGCTAAGTACGTGCAAAGTCCTTCAAAGGCTATAATATGGTCTTTTACAGCCTAATAAATTGTCTACGGGAAATCACGTGTTTTCACGTGCCCAGACAGGTGTTCATTGGCCTACTTCTTTCCGTCTCAATGGACTACGAGGTATTAAGTCGTTTTCCTGAGCACCAGGAACTATGAACTCTGCTAACTACGTTCACAGGCCTTTACATCCTGTAATGTGGCTTTTTACGGCCTACTGAGGACTCTACACCTAAATGACGTGGTTCCACCTGCCCAGACAGGTGGCCATTGGTCTAGTTCTTTCAGTCTCATTGGACTACGACATATTAAGTCGTTTTCCTGTGCACGAGGCACCAAGAACGCTGCTAACTACGTGCACAGTCCTTCAAATCCTGTAATATGGCCTTTTACGGCCTAACAGGAACCCTACACGTAAATGACGCAATTCCACCTGCCCAGACAGGTGGCCACCGGTCTAATCTTTTCAGTTTCATTGGAATACGATTTATTAAGTCGTTTTCCTGTGCACCAGGCACTAAAAACACTGGTGACTATGTTCACAGGCCTTTAAATCCTGTAGTATCTCATTTTGTGGCCTAATCAGGACACAACACGTATGTCACCTGGTTCCACGTGCAGAGACAGGTGGTCATCGGTTTAGTTCTTTCATTCTCATTGGTCTACGATGTATTAAGTTGTTTTCCTGATCACCAGACTCTAAGAACGCTGCTAAGTACGTGCAAACGCCTTCAAAGGCTATAAAATGGTCTTTTACAGCCTAATAAATTTTCTACGGGAAATCACGTGTTTTCACGTGCCCAGACAGGTGTTCATTGGCCTACTTCTTTCCGTCTCAATGGACTACGAGGTATTAAGTCGTTTTCCTGAGCACCAGGCTCTAAGAACGCGGCTAAGTACGTGGAGAGGCCTTCAAAACCTGTAATATGCCCTTCTACAACCTAATAAGGACACTATACATAAATCACGTAGTGCCACGTCCCTAAACAGGTGATCATCAGTACAGCCTTTTTAATCTCAATGAACTACGATGTATTAAGTTGTTTTCCTCAGCACCAGGCACTAAGAACGCTGCTAACTACATGCGCAGGCCTTTTAAGCCTGTAATATGGCCTTCTATATCGTAATAAGTTGTCCACGCGAAATCACGTGTTTTCACGTGCCCAGACAGGTGGCCATTGTTCTACTTCTTTTACTCTATATGGACTACGATGATTTAAGTCGTTTTCCTGAGCGCCGGGCTCTGAGGGAGCTACTAACTACGTGTAAAGACTTTTAAAGCCTGTAATATGGTTTTTTACGGCCCAATAAGAAGTTTCCATGGAAATCTTGTTGTTCCAGGAGCCTAGGCAGGTGGCCATTGGTCTACTCCTTTCAGTCTTAATAGACTACAAAGTGTCAAGTCGTTTTTCAGAGCGCAAGGCCTATGGACGCTGCTAACTATGTGCAAAGACTTTCAACTCCTGTAATATGCTCTTTCACAGCCTAATAAGGACTCTACACGTAAATCACGTAGTTCCACGTGCCTAAACATGTGTTGATCAGTACAGCCTTCTTAATCTCAATGGACAACGATGTATTGAGTCGTTCTCTTGAGCACCAGGAATTATGAACGCTGCTAACTACGTGCACAGGCCTTTATTTTCTGTAATAAGGCCTTATAGGGGCTAATAAGGACACTACACGTATGTCACCTGGTTCCACGTGCACAAACAGGTGGTCATCGGTCTAGTTCTTTCAGTCTCATTGGAATATGATGTATTAAGTCGTTTTCCTGGGCATCAGGCACTAAGAACGCTGCAAGCTACATGCACTGGCCTTTAAAGCCTGCAATATGTCATTTTATGGCATAATCAGGACTCTACATGTATATAACCTGGTTCCAGTTGGCCAGAAAGGTGACCATCGGTCAAATCCTTTCAGTCTCATTGGACTATGATGTATTAAGTCGTTTTCCTGAGCACCAGGCACAAAGAACGCTGCTAACTACGTGCACAGGCCTTCAGAGCCTGTAATGTGGACTTTTTCAGACTAATGACTCTACACGTAAATCACGTAGTTCCATGTGCCCAAATTGGCCGTCACCAATACGGCCTATTCAATCTCAATGGACTACGATGTATTAGGTCGTTTTCTTGAGCACCAGGCCCTAAGAACGCTGCAAGCTACATGCACAGGCCTTTAAGGCCTGCAATATGCCCTTTTATGGCCTAATCAGGACTCTACACGTATATCACCTGGTTCCAGTTGGCCAGACAGGCGACCTTCGGTGAAGTCCTTTCAGCCTCATTGGTCTATGATGTATTAAGTCGTTTTCCTGAGCACCAGGCACTAAAAACGCTGCTAACTACGTGCACTGTCCTTCAAAGCCTGTAATGTGGCCGTTTACAGACTAATGACGCTACACGTAAATCACGTAGTTCCACGTGCCCAAATAGGCGGTCATCAATACGCCCTTTTCAATCTCAATATACAACGATGTATTAAGTCGTTCTCTTGAGCACCAGAGACTATGAACGCTGCCAACTACGTGCACAGGCCTTTATTTTCTGTAATATGCCCTTATAGGGGCTAATAAGGATTCTTCACGTAAGCCACCTGGTTCCACGTGTCCCAACAGGTGGCCATCAGGATTTTCTTTTCAATTTCAATGAACTAGGATGTATTAAGTTGTTTACCTGAGCACCAAGCACTATGAACGCTGCTAACTACGTTCACAGGCCTTTAAATCCTGTAATGTGGCCTTCTAAGGCATCATGAATAACGTGGCTCCACCTGCCCAGACAGGTAGTCATCGGTTTAGTTCTTTCATTCTCATTGGTCTACGATGTATTAAGTTGTTTTCCTGAGGACCAGGAACTAAGAACGCTGCTAACTACGTGTACAGGCCTTCAAATCTTGTAATATGGCCTTCTACGGCCTAATAACGACTCTACACGTAAATGACGTGGTTCCACCTGCCCAGACAGGTGGCCACCGGTCTAGTCTTTTCAGTTTCATTGGACTACAATTTATTAAGTCGCTTTCCTGAGCACCAGGCACTAAAAACGCTGGTAACTATGTGCACAGGCCTTTAAACCCTGCAATATGTCCTTTTATGGCTTAATCAGGAGTCTACACGTATATCACCTGGTTTCATTTGCCCAGACAGGTGACCAACGGTCAAGTCCTTTCAGTCTAATTGGACTATGATGTATTAAGTCGTTTTCCTGAGCACCAGGCACTAAGAACGCTGCTAACTACGTGCACAGGCCTTCAAAGCCTATAATGTGGCCTTTTACAGACTAACGACTCTACACGTAAATCACGTAGTTCCACGTGCCCAAATAGGCGGTCATCAGTACTGCTTCTTCAATCTCAATGGTCAACGATGTGTTAAGTCGTTTTCCTGAGCACCAGGCAATTAGAACGCTGCTAACTACGTGCACAGTCCTTTAAATCTTGTAATTTGGCCTTCTACGGCCTAATAAGGACTCTACACGTAAATGACCTGGTTCCACCTGCCCAAACAGGTGGCCATCATTCTAGTTCTTTCAGTCTCATTAGACTACGATGTATTAAGTCGTTTTACTGAGCACCAGGAACTAAGAACGCTGCAAGCTACATGCACAGGCCTTTAAATCCTGCAATATGTCCCTTTATAGCCTAATCAGGACTCTACACGTATATCACCTGGTTCAACGTGCCCGACAGGTGACCATCGGTCAAGTCCTTTCAGTACAATGGGACTATGATCTAATAATTCGTTTTCCTGAGCACCAGGCACTAATAACACTGCTAACTACGTGCACAGGCCTTTAAATCCTGTAATATGTCCTTCTACGGCCTAATAAGGACTCTACACGTAAATGACGTGGTTCCACCTACCCAGACAGTTGTCCACCGGTCTAGTCTTTTCAGTTTCATTGGACTAAGATTTATTAAGTCGCTTTCCTAAGCACCAGGCACTAAAAACGCTGCTAACTACGTGCACAGGCCTTTAAAGCCTGTATTATCTCCTTTTATGGCCTAATCAGGACAACACGTATGTCACCTGGTTCCACGTGCACAAACCAGTGGTCATCAGTCTAGTTCTTTCAGTCTCATCGGACTACGACGTATTAAGTTGTTTTCCGGATCACCAGGCTCTAAGAACGCTGCTAAGTACGTGCACAGGCCTTTATTTTCTGTAATATGGCCGTACAGGGGTAAAAATAAGGTCTCTGCACGTAAGTCACCTGGTTCCACGTGTCCCAACAGGTGGCCATCAGGATTTTCTTTTCAATTTCAATGAACTAGGATGTATTAAGTTGTTTTCCTGAGCACCAAGCATTATGAACGCTGCTAACTACATTCACAGTCCTTTAAATCCTGTAATGTGGCCTTTTACGGCCTAATGAGGCCTCTACACGTAAATAACGTGGTTCCACCTGCCCAGACAGGTGGCCATTGGTCTAGTTCTTTCAGTCTCATTGGACTACGACATATTAAGTCGTTTTCCTGTGCACGAGGCACCAAGAACGCTGCTAACTACTTGCACAGTCCTTTAAATCCTGTAATGTGGCCTTTTACGGCCTAATGAGGCCTCTACACGTAAATGACGTAGTTCCACCTACCCAGACAGGTGGTCACAGGTCTAATCTTTTCAGTTTCATTGGACTACGATTTATTAAGTTGTTTTCCTGAGCACTAGGCTCTAAGAACGCTGGTAACTACGTGCACAGGCCTTTAAAGCCTGAAATATCTCATTTTATGGCCTAATCATGACACAATACATATGTCACCTGGTTCCACGTGCACAGACAGGTGGCCATCAGTTTAGTTCTTTCATTCTCATTGGTCTACGATGTATTAAGTCGCTTTCCTGAGCACCAGGCACTAAAAACGCTGGTAACGATGTGCACAGACCTTTAAACCCTGTCATATCTCCTTTTATGGCCTAATCAGGACGCTACACGTATGTCACCTAGTTCTACGTGCACAGACAGGTAGCCATCGGTCTAGTTCTTTCAGTCTCATTGGGGTACGATGTATTAAGTTGTTTTCCTGAGCACTAGGCTCTAAGAACGCTGGTAAGTACGTGCAAATGCCTTCAAAGGCTGTAATATTGACTTTTACAGATTAATAAGGACTTTACACGTAAATCACGTAATTCCACGTGCTCAAACAGGTGGTCATCATTACAGCTTTCTCAATCTCAATGGTCAACGATGTATTAAGTCGTATTCGTTAAGTCGTATGTAGTCTGCTTTGCACAATGACTCACTAAGAATGCTGCTAACTACGTGCACAGGCCTTCAAACCCTGAAATGTGGCCTTTCGTGGCCTAATAAGAACTCTACACATAAATGACGTGGTTCCACCTGCCCAGACAGGTGGCCACCGGTCTAGTCCTTTCAGTCTCATTGGAGTACGATGTATTAAGGCGCTTTCCTGAGCACCAGGCGCTAAAAACGCTGGTAACTATGTGCACAGGCCTGTAAACCCTGTAATATCTCCTTTTATGGCCTAATCAGGACGCTACACGTATGTCACCTAGTTCTACGTGCACAAACAGGTGGTCATCGGTCAAGTCCTTTCAGTCTCTAAGTGACTAAAAACGCTGGTAACTACGTGCACAGGCCTTTAAAGCCAGTAATATCTCCTTTTATGGCCTAATCAGGACACTACACGTATGTCACCTGGTTCCACGTGCACAAACAGGTGGTCATCGGTCTAGTTCTTTCAGTCTCGTTGGACTACGATGTACTAAGTCGTTTTCCTGAGCACCAGGCACTAAGAACGCTGCTAACTACGTGCACAGTCCTTCAAAGCCTGTAATGTGGCCTTTTACAGACTAATGACTCTACACGTAAATCACGTATTTCCACATGCCCAAATAGGCGGTCATCAATACGGCCTTTTCAATCTCAATAGACAACAATGTATTAAATCGTTCTCTTGAGCACCAGGGACTATGAACGCTGCTAACTACGTGCACAGTCCTTTTTTTTCTGTAATATGGCCGTATAGGGGCTAATAAGGACTCTACACGTAATTCACCAACAGGTGGCCATCAGGATTTTCTTTTCAATTTCAATGAACTAGGATGTACTAAGTTGTTTTCCTGAGCACCAAGCACCAAGAACGCTGCTAACTACGTGCACAGTTCTTCAAATCCTGTAATATGGCCTTTTACAGCCTAACAGTGACCCTACACGTAAATGACGTAGTTCCACCTACCCAGACAGGTGGCCACCGGTCTAATCTTTCCAGTTTCATTGGACTACGATTTATTAAGTCGCTTTCTTGAGCACCAGGCACTAAAAACGCTGGTAACTACGTGCACAGGCCTTTAAAGCCTGAAATATCTCATTTTATGGCCTAATCAGGACACAACACATATGTCACCTGGTTCCAAGTGCACAGGCAGGTGGTCATCGGTTTAGTTCTTTCATTCTTATTGGTCTACGATGTATTAAATTGTTTTCCTGATCGCCAGGCTCTAAGAACGCTGCTAACTACGTGCACAGGCCTTCAAATCTTGTAATATGGCCTTCTACGGCCTAATAAGGACTCTACACGTAAATGACGTGGTTCCACATGCCCAGACTGGTGGCCACCGGTCTAGTCTTTTTAGCTTCATTGGACTACAATTTATTAAGTCGCTTTCCTGAGCACCAGGCACTAAAAACGCTGGTAACTATGTGCACAGGCCTTTAAACCCTGCAATATGTCCTTTTATGGCCTAATCAGGAGTCTACACGTATGTCACCTGGTTCCACGTGCACAAACAGGTGGTCATCGGTGTAGTTCTTTCAGTCTCGTTGGACTACGAGTTACTAAGTCGTTTTCCTGAGCACCAGGCACTAAGAACGCTGCTAACTACGTGCACAGTCCTTCAAAGCCTGTAATGTGGCCTTTTACAGACTAACGACTCTACACGTAAATCATGAAGTTCCACGTGCCCAAATAGGCGGTCATCAGTACTGCTTTTTCAATCTCATTGGTCATCGATGTGTTAAGCCGTTTTCCTGAGCACCAGGCACTTAGAACGCTGCTAACTACGTGCACAGTCCTTTAAATCTTGTAATTTGGCCTTGTACGGCCTAGTAAGGACTCTACACGTAAATGACCTGGTTCCACCTGCCCAAACAGGTGGCCATCATTCTAGTTCTTTCAGTCTCATTAGACTACGATGTATTAAGTCGTTTTACTGAGCACCAGGAACTAAGAACGCTGCAAGCTACATGCACAGGCCTTTAAATCCTGCACTATGTCCCTTTATAGCCTAATCAGGACTCTGCACGTATATCACCTGGTTCAACGTGCCCAGACAGGTGACCATCGGTCAAGTCCTTTCAGTCCTATTGGACTATGATCTAATAATTCGTTTTCCTGAGCACCAGGCACTAATAACACTGCTAACTACGTGCACAGGCCTTTAAATCCTGTAATATGACCTTCTACAGCCTAATAAGGACTCTACACGTAAATGACGTGGTTCCACCTACCCAGACAGGTGTCCACCGGCCTAGTCTTTATAGTTTCATTGGACTAAGATTTATTAAGTCGCTTTCCTAAGCACCAGGCACTAAAAACGCTGGTAACTACGTGCACAGGCCTTTAAAGCCTGTATTATCTCTTTTTATTGCCTAATCAGGACAACAGGTATGTCACATGGTTCCACGTGCACAAACCGGTGGTCAACAGTCTAGTTCTTTCAGTCTCATTGGACTACGACGTATTAACTTGTTTTCCGGATCACCAGGCTCTAAGAACGCTGCTAAGTACGTGCAAAGGCCTTCAAATGCTGTAATATTTTCTTTTACAGATTAATAGGAATTCTACACGTAAATGACGTAGTTCCACCTACCCAGACAGGTGGCTACCGGTCTAATCTTTTCAGTTTCATTGGACTACGATTTATTAAGTCGCTTTTGTGAGCACCAGGCACTAAAAACGCTGGTAACTACGTGCACAGGCCTTTAAAGCCTGAAATATCTCATTTTATGGCCTAATCAGGACACAACACATATGTCACCTGGTTCAACGTGCACAGACAGGTAGTCATCGGTTTAGTTCTTTCATTCTCATTGGTCTACGATGTATTAAGTTGTTTTCCTGATCGCCAGGCTCTAAGAACGCTGCTAAGTACGTGCAAAGGCCTTCAAATGCTGTAATATTGTCTTTTACAGATTAATAAGGACTCTACACGTAAATCACGTAGTTCCACGTGCTCAAACAGGTGGTCATCAGTACAGCTTTCTCTATCTCCATGGTCAACGATGTATTAAGTCGTTTTCGTAAGCACCAGGCACTAAGAACGCTGCAAGCTACATGCACAGGCCTTTAAAGCCTGCAATATGTCCATTATGGCCTAATCAGGACTCCACACGTATATGACCTGGTTCCAGTTCGCCAGACAGATGGCCATTGGTCAAGTCCTTTCAGTCTCTAAGTCACTAAAAACGCTGGTAACTACGTGCACAGGCCTTGAAAGCCTGTAATATCTCCTTTTATGGCCTAATCAGGACACTACACGTAAGTCACCTGGTTCCACGTGCACAAGCAGGTGGTCATCGGTCTAGTTCTTTCAGTCTCGTTGGACTACGATGTACTAAGTCGTTTTCCTTAGCACCAGGCACTAAGAACGCTGCTAACTACGTGCACAGTCCTTCAAAGCCTGTAATGTGGCCTTTTACAGACTAATGACTCTACACATCAATCACGCAGTTCCACATGCTCAAACAGGTGGTCATTAGTACAGCTTTCTCTATCTCCATGGTCAACAATGTATTAAGTCGTTTTCGTAAGCACCAGGCACTAAGAACGCTGCAAGCTACATGCACAGGCCTTTAAAGCCTGCAATATGTCCATTATGGCCTAATCAGGACTCCACACGTATATCACCTGGTTCCAGTTGGCCAGACAGATGGCCATCGGTCAAGTCCGCTCAGTCTCTAAGTCACTAAAAACGCTGGTAACTACGTGCACAGGCCTTTAAAGCCTGTAATATCTCCTTTTATGGCCTAATCAGGACACTACACGTAAGTCACCTGGTTCCACGTGCACAAGCAGGTGGTCATCGGTCTAGTTCTTTCAGTCTCGTTGGACTACGATGTACTAAGTCGTTTTCCTTAGCACCAGGCACTAAGAACGCTGCTAACTACGTGCACAGTCCTTCAAAGCCTGTAATATGGCCTTTTACAGACTAATGACTCTACACGTAAATCACGTAGTTCCACGTGCCCAAATAGGCAGTCATCAATACGGCCTTTTCAATCTCAATAGACAACAATGTATTAAGTCGTTCTCTAGAGCACCAGGGACTGTGAACGCTGCTAACTACGTGCACAGTCCTTTTTTTTCTGTAATATGGGCGTATAGGGGCTAATAAGGACTCTACACGTAATTCACCTGGTTCCACGTGTCCCAACAGGTGGCCATCAGGATTTTCTTTTCAATTTCAATGAACTAGGATGTATTAAGTTGTTTTCCTGAGCACCAAGCACTATGAACGCTGCTAACTACGTTCACAGGCCTTTAAATCCTGTAATAGGCCTTTTACAGCATAACAGGGACCCTACACGTAAATGACGTAGTTCCACTTACCCAGACAGGTGGCCACCGGTCTAATATTTCCAGTTTCATTGGACTACGATTTATTAAGTCGCTTTCTTGAGCACCAGGCACTAAAAACGCTGGTAACTACGTGCGCAGGCATTTAAAGCCTGAAATATCTCATTTTATGGCCCAATCAGGACACAACACATATTTCAACTGGTTCCACGTGCACAGACAGGTGGTCATCGGTTTAGTTCTTTCATTCTCATTGGTCTACGATGTAGTAAGTTGTTTTCCTGATCGCCAGGCTCTAAGAACGCTGCTTAGTACGTGCAAAGGCCTTCAAAGGCTGTAATATTGTCTTTTACAGACTAATAAGAACTCTACACGTAAATCACGTAGTTCCACGTGCTCAAACAGGTAGTCATCAGTACAGCTTTCTCAATCTCAATGGTCAACGATGTATTAAGTCGTATTCCTGAGGACCAGGCACTAAGAACGCTGCTAACTACGTGCACAGGCCTTCAAATCTTGTAATATGGCCTTCTACGGCTTAATAAGGACTCTACACGTAAATGACGTGGTTCCACCTGCCCAGACAGGTGGCCACCGGTCTAGTCTTTTCAGTTTCATTGGACTACAATTTATTAAGTCGCTTTCCTGAGCACCAGGCACTAAAAACGCTGGTAACTATGTGCACAGGCCTTTAAACCCTGCAATATGTCCTTTTATGGCCTAATCAGGAGTCTACACGTATATCACCTGGTTCCATTTGACCAGACAGGTGACCAACGGTCAAGTCCTTTCAGTCTCATTGGACTATGATGTATTAAATCGTTTTCCTGAGCACCAGGCACTCGGAACGCTGCTAACTACGTGCACAGTCCTTTAAATCTTGTAATTTGGCCTTCTACGGCCTCATAAGGACTCTACACGTAAATGACCTGGTTCCACCTGCCCAAACAGGTGGCCATCCTTCTAGTTCTTTCAGTCTCATTGGACTACGATGTATTAAGTCGTTTTCCTAAGCACCAGGCACTAAGAACGCTGGAAGCTACATGCACAGGCCTTTAAAGCCTGCAATATGTCCATTATGGCCTAATCAGGACTCCCCACGTATATCACCTGGTTCCAGTTGGCCAGACGGATGACAATCGGTCAAGTCCGTTCAGTCTCTAAGTCACTAAAAGCGCTGGTAACTACGTGCACAGGCCTTTAAGGCCTGTAACATCTCCTTTTATGGCCTAATCAGGACACTACACGTATGTCACCTAGTTCCACGTGCACAAACAGGTGGTCATCGGTCTAGTTCTTTCAGTCTCGTTGGACTACGATGTACTAACTCGTTTTCCTGAGTACCACGCACTAAGAACGCTGCTAACTACGTGCACAGTCCTTCAAAGCCTGTAATGTGGCCTTTTACAGACTAATGACTCTACACGTAAATCACGTAGTTCCACGTGCCCAAATAGGCGGTCATCAATACGGCCTTTTCAATCTCAATACACAACAATGTATTAAGTCGTTCTCTTGAGCACCAGGGACTATGAACGCTGCTAACTACGTGCACAGTCCTTTTTTTTCTGTAATATGGGCGTATAGGGGCTAATAAGGACTCTACACGTAATTCACCTGGTTCCACGTGTCCCAACAGGTGGCCATCAGGATTTTCTTTTCAATTTCAATGAACTAGGATGTATTAAGTTGTTTACCTGAGCACCAAGCACTATGAACGCTGCTAACTACGTTCACAGGCCTTTAAATCCTGTAATGTGGCCTTTTACGGCCTAATGAGGACTCTACACGTAAATAACGTGGTTCCACCTGCCCAGACAGGTGGCCTTGGTCTAGTTCTTTCAGTCTCGTTGGAATACGACAGCTTAAGTCGTTTTCCTGCGCAGGAGGCACCAAGAACGCTGCTAACTACGTGCACAGTCCTTTAAATCCTGTAATGTGGCCTTTTACGGCGTAAAAAGGACTCTACACGTAAATGACGTGCTTCCACTTGCCCAGTCAGGTGGGCATTGGTCTAGTTCTTTCAGTCTCATTGGACTACGACATATTAAGTCGCTTTCCTGTGCACGAGACACTAAGAACGCTGCTAACTACGTGCACAGTCCTTCAAAACATGTAATATGGCCCTTTACGGCCTAACAAGGACTCTACTTATAAATGACGTGGTTCCACCTGCCCAGACAGGTGGCCACCGGTCTAGTCCTTTCAGTCTCATTGGACTACGATGTATTAAGTCGCTTTCCTGAGCACCAGGCACTAAAAACGCTGGTAACGATGTGCACAGACCTTTAAACCCTGTCATATCTACTCTTATGGCCTAATCAGGACGCTACACGTATGTCACCTAGTTCTACGTGCACAGACAGGTAGCCATCGGTCTAGTTCTTTCAGTCTCATTGGGCTACGATGTATTAAGTGGTTTTCCTGAGCACTAGGCTCTAAGAACGCTGCTAAGCTCGTGCAAAGGCCTTCAAAAGCTGTAATATGGTCCTTTACAGACTAATAAGGATTCTACACGTAAATCACGTAATTCCACGTGCCCAAACAGGTGGTCATCAATACAGTCTTTCCAATCTCATTGGACTACGATGTATTAAGTCGTTCTCCTGAACACCAGGGACTATGAACGCTGCTAACTACGTGCACAGGCCTTTATGTTCTGTAATATGGCCTTACAGGGGTAAAAATAAGGTCTCTGCACGTAAGTCACCTGGTTCCACGTGTCCCAACAGGTGGCCATCAGGATTTTCTTTTCAATTTCAATGAACTAGGATGTATTAAGTTGTTTTCCTGAGCACCAAGCATTATGAACGCTGCTAACTACATTCACAGTCCTTTAAATCCTGTAATGTGGCCTTTTACGGCCTAATGAGACCTCTACACGTAAATAACGTGGTTCCACCTGCCCAGACAGGTGGCCATTGGTCTAGTTCTTTCAGTCTCATTGGACTACGACATATTAAGTCGTTTTCCTGTGCACGAGGCACCAAGAACGCTGCTAACTACTTGCACAGTCCTTTAAATCCTGTAATGTGGCCTTTTACGGCCTAATGAGGCCTCTACACGTAAATGACGTAGTTCCACCTACCCAGACAGGTGGCCACAGGTCTAATCTTTTCAGTTTCATTAGACTACGATTTATTAAGTCGCTTTCCTGAGCACCAGGCAGTAAGAACGCTGGTAACTACGTGCACAGGCCTTTAAAGCCTGAAATATCTCATTTTATGGCCTAATTATGACACAACACATATGTCACCTGGTTCCACGTGCGCAGACAGGTGGTCATCAGTTTAGTTCTTTCATTCTCATTGGTCTACGATGTGTTAAGTCGCTTTCCTGAGCACCAGGCACTAAAAACGCTGGTAACGATGTGCACAGACCTTTAAACCCTGTCATATCTCCTTTTATGGCCTAATCAGGACGCTACACGTATGTCACCTAGTTCTACGTGCACAGACAGGTAGCCATTGGTCTAGTTCTTTCAGTCTCATTGGGCTACGATGTATTAAGTTGTTTTCCTGAGCACTAGGCTCTAAGAACGCTGGTAAGTACGTGCAAAGGCCTTCAAAGGCTGTAATAATGTCTTTTACAGATTAATAAGGACTCTACACGTAAATCACGTAGTTACACGTGCTCAAACAGGTGGACATCAGTACAGCTTTCTCAATCTCAATGGTCAACGATGTATTAAGTCGTATTCGTGAGCACCAGGCACTAAGAATGCTGCTAACTACGTGCACAGGCCTTCAAACCCTGTAATGTGGCCTTTCATGGCCTAATAAGGACTCTACACATAAATGACGTGGTTCCACCTGCCCAGACAGGTGGCCACCGGTCTAGTCCTTTCAGTCTCATTGGAGTACGATGTATTAAGACGCTTTCCTGAGCACCAGGCACTAAAAACGCTGGTAACTATGTGCACAGGCCTTTAAACCCTGCAATATGTCCTTTTATGGCCTAATCAGGAGTCTACACGTATATCACCTAGTTCCATTTGACCAGACAGGTGACCAACGGTCAAGTCCTTTCAGTCTCATTGGACTATGATGTATTAAGTCGTCTTCCTGAGCACCAGGCACTAAGAACGCTGCTAACTAAGTGCACAGGCCTTTAAAGCCTGTAATGTGGCCTTTTACAGACTAACAACTCTACACGTAAATCACGTAGTTCCACGTGTCCAAATAGGCGGTCATCAATACGGCCTTTTCAATCTCAATGGACAACGATGTATTCAGTCGTTCTCTTGAACACCAGGAACTATGAACGCTGCTAACTACGTGCGCAGGCCTTTAAATCCTGTAATGTGGTGTTTTAATGCCTAACAAGGAGTCTACATGTTTGTGACGTATTTCCACGTGCTCAAACAGGTGGCCATCCTTCTAGTTCTTTCAGTCTCATTGGACTACGATGTATTAAGTCGTTTTCATAAGCACCAGGCACTAAGAACGCTGGAAGCTACATGCACAGGCCTTTAAAGCCTGCAATATGTCCATTATGGCCTAATCAGGACTCCACACGTGTATCACCTGGTTCCAGTTGGCCAGACGGATGACAATCGGTGAAGTCCTTTCAGTCTCCAAGTCACTAAAAGCGCTGGTAACGATGTGCACAGACCTTTAAACCCTGTCATATCTCCTTTTATGGCCTAATCAGGACGCTACACGTATGTCACTTAGTTCTACGTGCACAGACAGGTAGCCATCGGTCTAGTTCTTTCAGTCTCATTGGGCTACGATGTATTAAGTTGTTTTCCTGAACACTAGGCTCTAAGAACGCTGCTAAGCTCGTGCAAAGGCCTTCAAAAGCTGTAATATGGTCCTTTACAGACTAATAAGGATTCTACACGTAAATCACGTAATTCCACGTGCCCAAACAGGTGATCATCAATACAGTCTTTCCAATCTCAGTGGACTACGATGTATTAAGTCGTTCTCCTGAACACCAGGGACTATGAACGCTGCTAACTACGTGCACAGGCCCTTATTTTCTGTAATATGGCCGTACAGGGGTAAAAATAAGGTCTCTGCACGTAAGTCACCTGGTTCCACGTGTCCCAACAGGTGGCCATCAGGATTTCTTTTCAATTTCAATGAACTAGGATGTATTAAGTTGTTTTCCTGAGCACCAAGCATTATGAACGCTGCTAACTACATTCACAGTCCTTTAAATCCTGTAATGTGGCCTTTTACGGCCTAATGAGGCCTCCACACGTAAATAACGTGGTTCCACCTGCCCAGACAGGTGGCCATTGGTCTAGTTCTTTCAGTCTCATTGGACTACGACATATTAAGTTGTTTTCCTGTGCACGAGGCACCAAGAACGCTGCTAACTACTTGCACAGTCCTTTAAATCCTGTAATGTGGCCTTTTATGGCCTAATGAGGCCTCTACACGTAAATGACGTAGTTCCACCTACCCAGACAGGTGGCCACAGGTCTAATCTTTTCAGTTTCATTGGACTACGATTTATTAAGTCGCTTTCCTGAGCACCAGGCACTAAAAACGCTGGTAACTACGTGCACAGGCCTTTAAAGCCTGAAATATCTCATTTTATGGCCTAATCAGGACGCTACACGTATGTCACCTAGTTCTACGTGCACAGACAGGTAGCCATCGGTCTAGTTCTTTCAGTCTCATTGGGCTACGATGTATTAAGTTGTTTTCCTGAGCACTAGGCTCTAAGAACGCTGGTAAGTACGTGCAAAGGCCTTCAAAGGCTGTAATATTGTCTTTTACAGATTAATAAGGACTCTACACGTAAATCACGTAGTTCCACGTGCTCAAACAGGTGGTCATCAGTACAGCTTTCTCAATCTCAATGGTCAACGATGTATTAAGTCGTATTCGTGAGCACCAGGCACTAAGAATGCTGCTAACTACGTGCACAGGCCTTCAAAGCCTGTAATGTGGCCTTTCATGGCCTAATAAGGACTCTACACATAAATGAAGTTGTTCCACCTGCCCAGACAGGTGGCCACCGGTCTAGTCCTTTCAGTCTCATTGGAGTACGACGTATTAAGACGCTTTCCTGAGCACCAGGCGCTAAAAACGCTGGTAAGTATGTGCACAGGCCTGTAAACCCTGTAATATCTCCTTTTATGGCCTAATCAGGACGCTACACGTATGTCACCTAGTTCTACGTGCACAAACAGGTGGTCATCGGTCAAGTCCTTTCAGTCTCTAAGTCACTAAAAACGCTGGTAACTACGTGCACAGGCCTTTAAAGCCAGTAATATCTCCTTTTATGGCCTAATCAGGACACTACACCTATGTCACCTGGTTCCACGTGCACAAACAGGTGGTCATCGGTCTAGTTCTTTCAGTCTCGTTGGACTACGATGTACTAAGTCGTTTTCCTGAGCACCAGGCACTAAAAACGCTGCTAACTACGTGCACAGTCCTTCAATGCCTGTAATGTGGCCTTTTACAGACTAATGACTCTACACGTAAATGACGTAGTTCCACGTGCCCGAATAGGCGGTCATCAATACGGCCTTTTCAATCTCAATAGACAACAATGTATTAAAACGTTCTCTTGAGCACCAGGGACTATGAACGCTGCTAACTACGTGCACAGTCCTTTTTTTCTGTAATATGGCGGTATAGGGGCTAATAAGGACTCTACACGTAATTCACCTGGTTCCACGTGTCCCAACAGGTGGCCGTCAGGATTTTCTTTTAAATTTCAATGAACTAGGATGTACTAAGTTGTTTTCCTGAGCACCAAGCACCAAGAACGCTGCTAACTACGTGCACAGTTCTTCAAATCCTGTAATATGGCCTTTTACAGCCTAACAGTGACCCTACACGTAAATGACGTAGTTCCACCTACCCAGACAGGTGGCCACCGGTCTAATCTTTCCAGTTTCATTGGACTACGATTTATTAAGTCGCTTTCTTGAGCACCAGGCACTAAAAACGCTGGTAACTACGTGCACAGGCCTTTAAAGCCTGAAATATTTCATTTTATGGCCTAATCAGGACACAACACATATGTCACCTGGTTGCACGTGCATAGGCAGGTGGTCATCGGTTTAGTTCTTTCATTCTTATTGGTCTACGATGTATTAAATTGTTTTCCTGATCGCCAGGCTCTAAGAACGCTGCTAACTACATGCACAGTCCTTTAAATCTTGTAATTTGGCCTTCTACGGCCTAATAAGGACTCTACACGTAAATGACCTGGTTCCGCCTGCCCAAACAGGTGGCCATCATTCTATTTCTTTCAGTCTCATTGGACTACGATGTATTAAGTAGTTTTCCTGATCACCAGGCTCTAAGAACGCTGCTAAGTACGCGTAAAGGCCTTCAAATCCTGTAGTATGGTGTTTACAACCTAATAAGGACTCTACACGTAAATCACGTAGTTCCACGTGCCTAAACATGTGTTGATCAGTACAGCCTTTTCAATCTCCATGGTCAACGATGTATTAAGTCGTATTCCTGAGGACCAGGCACTAAGAACGCTGCTAACTACGTGCACAGGCCTTCAAATCTTGTAATATGGCCTTCTACGGCCTAATAAGGACTCTACACGTAAATGACGTGGTTCCACCTGCCCAGACAGGTTGCCACCGGTCTAGTCTTTTCAGTTTCATTGGACTACAATTTATTAAGTCGCTTTCCTGAGCACCAGGCACTAAAAACGCTGGTAACTATGTGCACAGGCCTTTAAACCCTGCAATATGTCCTTTTATGGCCAAATCAGGACTCCACACGTATATCACCTGCTTCCAGTTGGCCAGACAGATGACCATCGGTCAAGTCCTTTCAGTCTCATTGGACTATGATGTATTAAGTCGTTTTCCTGAACACCAGCCACTAAGAACGCTGCTAACTACGCGCACAGGCCTTTAAAGCCTGTAATGTGGCCTTTTACAGACTAACGACTCTACACGTAAATCACGTAGTTCCACGTGCCCAAATAGGCGATCATCAATACGGCCTTTTCAATCTCAATGGACAGCGATGTATTAAGTGGTTCTCTTGAACACCAGGAGCTATGAACGCTGCTAACTACGTGCACAGGCCTTTAAATCCTGTAATGTGGCCTTTTGCGGCGTAATAAGGACTCTACACGTAAATGACGTGCTTCCACTTGCTCAGACAGGTGGCCATTGGTCTAGTTCTTTCAGTCTCACTGGAATACGACGTATTAAGTCGCTTTCCTACGCACGAGACACTAAGAACGCTGCTAACTACGTGCACAGTGCTTCAAAACCTGTAATATGGTCTTTTACGGCCTAACAAGGACCCTACACGTAAATGACGTAGTTCCACCTGCCCAGACAGGTGGCCCTCGGTCTGGCTCTTTCAGTCTCATTAGACTATGATGTAGTAAGTCGTTTTCCTGAGTACCAAGCACCAAGAACGGTGCAAACTACGTGCACAGGCCTTCAAACCCTGTAATGTGGCCTTTCATGGCCTAATAAGGACTCTACACATAAATGACGTGGTTCCACCTGCCCAGACAGGTGGCCACCGGTCTAGTCTTTTCAGTCTTATTGGACTACGATGTATTAAGACGCTTTCCTGAGCACCAGGCACTAAAAACGCTGGTAACTATGTGCACAGGCCTTTAAACCCTGTAATATCTCCTTTTATGGCCTAATCTGGACGCTACACGTATGTCACCTAGTTCTACGTGCACAGACAGGTAGTCATCGATTTAGTTCTTTCATTCTCTTTGGTCCACGATGTATTAAGTCGCTTTCCTGAGCACCAGGCACTATGAACGCTGCTAACTACGTGCATAGGCCTTCAAAGCCTGTAATGTGGCTTTTTACAGACTAACGACTCTACACGTAAATCACGTATTTCCACGTGCCCACGTAGGCGTTCACCAATACGGCCTTTCCGATCTCATTGGACTACGACATATTAAGTCGTTTTCCTGTGCACGAGGCACCAAGACTGCTGCTAGCTACTTGCACAGTCCTTTAAATTCTGTAATATGGCCTTTTACGGCTTAACAGGGACCCTACACGTAAATGACGTGGTTCCACCTGCCCAGACAAGTGGCCACCGGTCTAGTCCTTTCAGTTTCATTGGACTACAATTTATTAAGTCGCTTTCCTGAGCACCAGGCACTAAAACCGCTGGTAACTTCGTGCACAGGCCTTTAAAGCCTGCAATATGTCCTTTTATGGGCTAATCAGGACTCTACACGTATATCACCTGGTTCCAGTTGACCAGACAGTTGACGATCGGTCAAGTCCTTTCAGTCTCATTGGACTATGATGTATTAAGTCGTTTTCCTGAGCACCAGGCACTAAGAACGCTGCTAACTACGTGCACAGACCTTCAAAGCCTGTAATGTGTCCTTTTACAGACTAACGACTCTACACGTAAATCACGTAGTTCCACGTGCCAAAGTAGGCGTTCACCAATACGGCCTTTTCAATCTCATTGGACTACGATTTATTAAGTCGCTTTCCTGACCACCAGGCACTAAAGACGCTGGTAACTACGTGCACAGGCCTTTATAGCCTGTAATATCTCATTTTATGGCCTAATCAGGACACTACACGTATGTCACCTAGTTCCACGTGCACAAACAGGTGGTCATCGGTCTAGTTCTTTCAGTCTCTTTGGACTACGATGTACTAAGTCGTCTTCCTGAGCACCAGGCGCTAAGAACGCTGCTAACTACGTGCAGAGTCCTTCAAAGCCTGTAATGTGGCCTTTTACAGACTAATGACTCTACACGTAAATCACGTAGTTCCACGTGCCCAAATACGCGGTCATCAATACGGCCTTTTCAATCTCAATAGACAACAATGTATTAAGTCGTTGTCTTGAGCACCAGGGACTATGAACGCTGCCAACTACGTGCACAGTCCTTTTTTTTTCTGTAATATGGCCGCATAGGGGTTAATAAGGACTCTACACGTAATTCACCTGGTTCCACGTGTCCCAACAGGTGGCCATCAGGATTTTCTTTTCAATTTCAATGAACTAGGATGTATTAAGTTATTTTCATGAGCACCAAGCACTATGAACGCTGCTAACTACGTTCACAGGCCTTTAAATCCTGTAATGTGGCCTTTTACGGCCTAATGAGGACTCTACACGTAAATAACGTGGTTCCACCTTCCCAGACAGGTGGCCATTGGTCTAGTTCTTTCAGTCTCATTGGAATACGACATGTTAAGTCGTTTTCCTGCGCACGAGGCACCAAGAACGCTGCTAACTACGTGCACAGTCCTTCAAATCCTGTAATATGGCCTTTTACAGCCTAACAGAGACCCTACACGTAAATGACGTAGTTCCACCTATCCAGACAGGTGGCCACCGGTCTAATCTTTCCAGTTTCATTGGACTACGGTTTATTAAGTCGCTTTCCTAAGCACCAGGCACTAAAAACGCTGGTAACTACGTGCACAGGCTTTTAAAGCCTGAAATATCTCAATTGATGGCCTAATCAGGACACAACGCATATGTCACCTGGTTCCACGTGCACAGACAGGTGGTCATCAGTTTAGTTATTTCATTCTCATTGGTCTACGATGTATTAAGTTGTTTTCCTGATCGCCAGGCACTAAAAACGCTGGTAACTACGTGCACAGGCCTTTAAAGCCTGCAATATGTCCTTTTATGGCCTAATCAGGACTCTACACGTATATCACCTTGTTCCAGTTGACCAGACAGGTGACCATCGGTCAATTCCTTTCAGTCTCATTGGACTATGATGTATTAAGTCGTTTTCCTGAGCACCAGGCACTAAGAACGCTGCTAACTACGTGCACAGACCTTCAAAGCCTGTAATGTGTCCTTTTACAGACTAACGACTCTACACGTAAATCACGTAGTTCCACGTGCCAAAGTAGGCGTTCACCAATACGGCCTTTTCAATCTCATTGGACTACGATTTATTAAGTCGCTTTCCTGACCACCAGGCACTAAAGACGCTGGTAACTACGTGCACAGGCCTTTATAGCCTGTAATATCTCATTTTATGGCCTAATCAGGACACTACACGTATGTCACCTAGTTCCACGTGCACAAACAGGTAGTAATCGGTCTAGTTCTTTCAGTCTCTTTGGACTACGATGTACTAAGTCGTCTTCCCGGGCACCAGGCGCTAAGAACGCTGCTAACTACGTGCAGAGTCCTTCAAGGCCTGTAATGTGGCCTTTTACAGACTAATGACTCTACACGTAAATCACGTAGTTCCACGTGCCCAAATACGCGGTCATCAACACGGCCTTTTCAATCTCAATAGACAACAATGTATTAAGTCGTTCTCTTGAGCACCAGGGACTATGAACGCTGCCAACTACGTGCACAGTCCTTTTTTTTCTGTAATATGGCCGCATAGGGGTTAATAAGGACTCTACACGTAATTCACCTGGTTCCACGTGTCCCAACAGGTGGCCATCAGGATTTTCTTTTCAATTTCAATGAACTAGGATGTATTAAGTTGTTTTCATGAGCACCAAGCACTATGAACGCTGCTAACTACGTTCACAGGCCTTTAAATCCTGTAATGTGGCCTTTTACGGCCTAATGAGGACTCTACACGTAAATAACGTGGTTCCACCTTCCCAGACAGGTGGCCATTGGTCTAGTTCTTTCAGTCTCATTGGAATACGACATGTTAAGTCGTTTTCCTGCGCACGAGGCACCAAGAACGCTGCTAACTACGTGCACAGTCCTTCAAATCCTGTAATATGGACTTTTACAGCCAAACAGAGACCCTACACGTAAATGACGTAGTTCCACCTATCCAGACAGGTGGCCACCGGTCTAATCTTTCCAGTTTCATTGGACTACGGTTTATTAAGTCGCTTTCCTAAGCACCAGGCACTAAAAACGCTGGTAACTACGTGCACAGGCCTTTAAAGCCTGAAATATCTCAATTGATGGCCTAATCAGGACACAACACATATGTCACCTGGTTCCACGTGCACAGACAGGTGGTCATCAGTTTAGTTATTTCATTCTCATTGGTCTACGATGTATTAAGTTGTTTTCCTGATCGCCAGGCTCTAAGAACGCTGGTAAGTACGTGCACAGACCTTTAAATCCCGCAATATGTCCTTTTATGGCCTAATCAGGAATCTAGACCTATATCACCTGGTTCCAGTTGACCAGACAGGTGACCATCGGTCAAGTCCTTTCAGTCTAATTGGACTATGATGTATTAAGTCGTTTTCCTGAGCACCAGGCACTAAGAACGCTGCTAACTACGTGCACAGGCCTTCAAGGCCTGTAATGTGGCCTTTTACAGACTAACGACTCTACACGTAAATCACGTAGTTCCACGCGCCCAAGTAGGCGTTCACCAATACGGCCTTTTCAATCTCAATGGACAACGATGTATTAAGTCGTATTCCTGAGCACCAGGCACTAAAAACGCTGGTAACTACGTGCACAGGCCCTTAAAGCCTGTAATATCTCATTTTATGGCCTAATCAAGACACAACACGTATATCACCTGGTTCCGGTTGACCACACAGGTGATCATCGGTGAAGTCTTTTTAGTCTCATTGGACTATGATGTACTAAGTCGTTTTCCTGAGCACCAGGAACTATGAACGCTGCTAACTACGTGCACAGGCCTTTAAATCCTGTAATGTGGCCTTTTGCGGCGTAATAAGGACTCTACACGTAAATGACGTGCTTCAACTTGCTCAGACAGGTGGCCATTGGTCTAGTTCTTTCAGTCTCATTGGAATACGACGTATTAAGTCGCTTTCCTGTGCACGAGACACTAAGAACGCTGCTAACTACGTGCACAGTACTTCAAAACCTGTAATATGGTCTTTTACGGCCTAACAAGGACCCTACACGTAAATGACGTAGTTCCACCTGCCGAGACAGGTGGCCCTCCGTCTGGCTCTTTCAGTCTCATTAGACTATGATGTAGTAAGTCCTTTTCCTGAGTACCAAGCACCAAGAACGGTGCAAACTACGTGCACAGGCCTTCAAAACCTGTAATGTGGCCTTTCATGGCCTAATAAGGACTCTACACATAAATGACGTGGTTCCACCTGCCCAGACAGGTGGCCACCGGTCTACCGGTCTAGTCTTTTCAGTCTTATTGGACTACGATGTATTAAGACGCTTTCCTTAGCACCAGGCACTAAAAACGCTGGTAACTATGTGCACAGGCCTTTAAACCCTGTAATATCTCCTTTCATGGCCCAATCAGGACGCTACACGTATGTCACCTAGTTCTACGTGCAAGACAGGTAGCCATCGGTCTAGTTCTTTCAGTCTCATTGGGCTACGATGTATTAAGTTGTTTTCCAGAGCACTAGGCTCTAAGAACGCTGCTAAGCTCGTGCAAAGGCCTTCAAAATCTGTAATATGGTCTTTTACAGACTAATAAGGATTCTACACGTAAATCACGTAATTCCACGTGCCCAAACAGGTGGTCATCAATACAGTCTTTCCAATCTCAATGTACTACAATGTATTAAGTCGTTCTCCTCAACACCAGGGCTATGACCGCTGCTAACTACAATGTATTAAGTCGTTCTCCTCAACACCAGGGCTATGACCGCTGCTAACTACGTGCACAGGCCTTTTTTTTCTGTAAAATGGCCGTATAGGGGCTAATGAGGACTCTACACGTAAGTCACCTGGTTCCACGTGTCCCAACAGGTGGCCATCAGTATTTTCTTAACAATTTCAATGAACTAGGATGTATTAAGTTGTTTTCCTGAGCACCAAGCACTATGAATGCTGCTAACTACATTCACAGGCCTTTAAATCCTGTAATGTGGCCTTTCATGGCCTAATAAGGACTCTACACATAAATGACGTGGTTCAACCTGCCCAGACAGGTGTCCACCGGTCTAGTCCTTCCAGTCTCATTGGACTACGATGTATTAAGTCGCTTTCCTGAGCACTAGGAACTATGAACGCTGGTAACTACTTGCACACGCCTTTAAACCCTGTAATATATCCTTTTATGGCCTAATCTGGACGCTACACGTATGTCACCTAGTTCTACGTGCACAGACAGGTAGTCATCGACTTAGTTCTTTCATTCTCTTTGGTCTACGATGTATTAAGTCGTTTCCCTGAGCACCAGGCACTATGAACGCTGCTAACTACGTGCATAGTTCTTCAAAGCCTGTAATGTGGCTTTTTACAGACTAACGACTCTACACGTAAATCACGTATTTCCACGTGCCCAGGTAGGCGTTCACTAATACGGCCTTTTCGATCTCATTGGACTACGACATATTAAGTCGTTTTCCTGTGCACGAGGCACCAAGACTGCTGCTAACTACTTGCACAGTCCTTTAAATTCTGTAATATGGCCTTTTACGGCTTAACAGGGACCCTACACGTAAATGACGTGGTTCCACCTGCCCAGACAGGTGGCCACCCGTCTAGTCTTTTCAGTTTCATTGGAATACAATTTATTAAGTCGCTTTCCTGAGCACCAGGCACTAAAAACGCTGGTAACTTCGTGCACAGGCCTTTAAAGCCTGCAATATGTCCTTTTATGGGCTAATCAGGAATCTACACGTATATCACCTGGTTCCAGTTGACCAGACAGTTGACGATCGGTCAAGTCCTTTCAGTCTCATTGGACTATGATGTATTAAGTCGTTTTCCTGAGTACCAGGCACTAAGAACGCTGCTAACTACGTGCACAGACCTTCAAAGCCTGTAATGTGGCCTTTTTCAGACTAACGACTCTACACGTAAATCACGTAGTTCCACGTGCCCAAGTAGGCGTTCACCAATACGGCATATTCAATCTCATTGGACTACGATTTATTAAGTCGCTTTCCTGACCACAAGGCACTAAAGACGCTGGTAACTACGTGCACAGGCCTTTATAGCCTGTAATATCTCATTTTATGGCCTAATCAGGACACAACACGTATGTCACCTGGTTCCACGTGCACAGACAGGTGGTCATCGGTTTAGTTCTTTTATTCTCTTTGGTCTACGATGTATTAAGTTGTTTTCCTGATCGCTAGGCTCTAAGAGCCCTGCTAAGTACGTGCAAAGGCCTTCAAAGGCTATAATATGGTCTTTTACAAATTAATAAAGACTCTACACCCAAATCACGTAGTTCCACGTGATCAAACAGGTGGTCATCATTACAGTTTTCTCAATCTCAATGGTCAACGATGTATTAAGTCGTATTCCTGAGCACCAGGCACAAAGAACGCTGCTAAACACGGGCACAAGCCTTTAAATCCTGTAATATGGCCTTCTACGGCCTAATAAGGACTCTACACGTTAATGACGTGGTTCCACCTGCCCAGACAGGTGGCCACCAGTCTAGTCTTTTCAGTTTCATTGGAATACAATCTATTAACTCGCTTTCCTGAGCACCGGGCACTAAAAACGCTGGTAACTACGTGCACAGGCATTTAAAGCCTGCCATATGTCCTTTTATGGCCTAATCAGGACTCTACACGTATATCACCTGGTTCCAGTTGACCAGACAGGTGACCATCGGTCAAGTCTTTTCAGTCTCCTTGGACTATGATGTATTAAGTCGTTTTCCTGAGCACCTGGCACTAAGAACGCTGCTAATTACGTGCACAGGCCTTCAAAGCCTGTAATGTGGCCTTTCATGGCCTAATAAGGACTCTACACATAAATGACGTGGTTCCACCTGCCCAGACAGGTGTCCACCTGTCTAGTCCTTTCAGTCTCATTGGACTACGATGTATTAAGTCGCTTTCCTGAGCACCAGGAACTATGACCGCTGGTAACTACGTGCACACGCCTTTAAACCCTGTAATATATCCTTTTATGGCCTAATCTCGACGCTACACGTATGTCACCTAGTTCTACGTGCACAGACAGGTAGTCATCGCTTTAGTTCTTTCATTCTCTTTGGTCTACGATGTATTAAGTCGTTTTCCTGAGCACCAGGCACTATGAACGCTGCTAACTACGTGCATAGGCCTTCAAAGCCTGTAATGTGGCTTTTTACAGACCAACGACTCTACACGTAAATCACGTATTTCCACGTGCCAAGGTAGGCGTTCACCAATACGGCCTTTTCGATCTTATTGGACTACGACATATTAAGTCGTTTTCCTGTGCACGAGGCACCAATACAGCTGCTAACTACTTGCACAGTCCTTTAAATTCTGTAATATGGCCTTCTACGGCCTAATAAGGACTCTACACATAAATAACGTGGTTCCACCTTCCCAGACAGGTGGCCATTGGTCTAGTTCTTTCAGTCTCATTGGAATACGACATGTTAAGTCGTTTTCCTGCGCACGAGGCACCAAGAACGCTGCTAACTACGTGCACAGGCCTTCAAGGCCTGTAATGTGGCCTTTTACAGCCTAACAGAGACCCTACACGTAAATGACGTAGTTCCACCTATCCAGACAGGTGGCCACCGGTCTAATCTTTCCAGTTTCATTGGACTACGGTTTATTAAGTCGCTTTCCTAAGCACCAGGCCCTAAAAACGCTGGTAACTACGTGCACAGGCCTTTAAAGCCTGAAATATCTCAATTGATGGCCTAATCAGGACACAACACATATGTCACCTGGTTCCACGTGCACAGACAGGTGGTCATCAGTTTAGTTATTTCATTCTCATTGGTCTACGATGTATTAAGTCGTTTTCCTGATCGCCAGGCTCTAAGAACGCTGGTAAGTACGTGCACAGACCTTTAAATCCCGCAATATGTCCTTTTATGGCCTAATCAGGAATCTAGACCTATATCACCTGGTTCCAGTTGACCAGACAGGTGACCATCGGTCAAGTCCTTTCAGTCTAATTGGACTATGATGTATTAAGTCGTTTTCCTGAGCACCAGGAACTATGAACGCTGCTAACTACGTGCACAGGCCTTTAAATCCTGTAATGTGGCCTTTTGCGGCGTAATAAGGACTCTACACGTAAATGACGTGCTTCCACTTGCTCAGACAGGTGGCCATTGGTCTAGTTCTTTCAGTCTCATTGGAATACGAAGTATTAAGTCGCTTTCCTGTGCACGAGACACTAAGAACGCTGCTAACTACGTGCACAGTGCTTCAAAACCTGTAATATGGTCTTTTACGGCCTAACAAGGACCCTACACGTAAATGACGTAGTTCCACCTGCCCAGACAGGTGGCCACCGGTCTACCGGTCTAGTCTTTTCAGTCTTATTGGACTACGATGTATTAAGACGCTTTCCTGAGCACCAGGCACTAAAAACGCTGGTAACTATGTGCACAGGCCTTTAAACCCTGTAATATCTCCTTTCATGGCCTAATCAGGACGCTACACGTATGTCACCTAGTTCTACGTGCAAGACAGGTAGCCATCGGTCTAGTTCTTTCAGTCTCATTGCGCTACGATGTATTAAGTTGTTTTCCTGAGCACTAGGCTCTAAGAACGCTGCTAAGCTCGTGCAAAGGCCTTCAAAATCTGTAATATGGTCTTTTACAGACTAATAAGGATTCTACACGTAAATCACGTAATTCCACGTGCCCAAACAGGTGGTCATCAATACAGTCTTTCCAATCTCAATGTACTACAATGTATTAAGTCGTTCTCCTCAACACCAGGGACTATGAACGCTGCTAACTACGTGCACAGGCCTTTATTTCTGTAAAATGGCCGTATAGGGGCTAATGAGGACTCTACACGTAAGTCACCTGGTTCCACGTGTCCCAAAAGGTGGCCATCAGAATTTTCTTTTCAATTTCAATGAACTAGGATGTATTAAGTTGTTTTCCTGAGCACCAAGCACTATGAATGCTGCTAACTACATTCACAGGCCTTTAAATCCTGTAATGTGGCCTTTTACGGCCTAATGAGGTCTCTACACGTAAATAACGTGGTTCCACCTGCCCAGACAGGTGGCCATTGCTCTAGTTCTTTCGGTCTCATTGGACTACGACATATTAAGTCGTTATCCTGTGCATCAGGCACCAAGAACGCTGCTAACTACGTGCACAGGCCTTCAAAGCCTGGAATGTGGCCTTATACAGACTAATGACGCTACACGTAAATCACGTAGTTCCACGTGCCCAAATAGGCGGTCATCAATACGGCCTTTTCAATCTCAATGGACAACGATGTATTACGTCGTTCTCTTGAGCAACAGGAACTATGAACGCTGCTAACTACGTGCACAGGCCTTTAAATCCTGTAATGTGGCCTTTTACGGCGTAATAAGGACTCTACACGTAATTGACGTGCTTCCACCTGCCCAGACAGGTGGCCATTGGTCTAGTTCTTTTAGTCTGATTAGACAACGTCGTATTAAGTTGTTTTCCTGTGCACGAGACACTAAGAACGCTGCTAACTACGTGCACAGTCCTTCAAAACCTGTAATATGGCCTTTTACGGCCTAACAAGGACCCTACACGTAAATGACGTAGTTCCACCTGCCCAGACAGGTGGCCCTCGGTCTGGCTCTTTCAGTCTCATTACACTACGATGTAGTAAGTCGTTTTCCTGAGCACCAGGCACTAAGAACGCTGCTAACTACGTGCACAGCCCTTCAAAGCCTGTAATGTGGCCTTATACAGACTAATGACTCTACACGTAAATCACGTGGTTCCACCTGCCAAGACAGGTGGCCATTGGTCTAGTTCTTTCAGTCTTATTGGACTACGACATATTAAGTCGTTTTCCTGTGCACGAGGCACCAAGAATGCTGCTAACTACTTGCACAGTCCTTTAAATCCTGTAATATGTCCTTTTACGGCTAACAGGGACCCTACACGTAAATGACGTAGTTCCACCTACCCAGACAGGTGGCCACCGGTCTAATCTTTTCAGTTTCATTGGACTACGATTTTTTAAGTCGCTTTCCTGACCACCAGGCACTAAAGACGCTGGTAACTACATGCACAGGCCTTTATAGCCTGTAATATCTCATTTTATGGCCTAATCAGGACACAACACGTATATCACCTGGTTCCAGTTGACCAGACAGGTGACCATCGGTCAAGTCTTTTCAGTCTCATTGGACTATGATGTATTAAGTCGTTTTCCTGACCACCAGGCACTAAGAACGCTGCTAATTACGTGCACAGGCCTTCAAAGCCGGTAATGTGGCCTTTCATGGCCTAATAAGGACTCTACACATAAATGACGTGGTTCAACCTGCCCAGACAGGTGTCCACCGGTCTAGTCCTTTCAGTCTCATTGGACTACGATGTATTAAGTCGCTTTCCTGAGCACCAGGAACTATGAACGCTGGTAACTACGTGCACACGCCTTTAAACCCTGTAATATATCCTTTTATGGCCTAATCTGGACGCTACACGTATGTCACCTAGTTCTACGTGCACAGACAGGTAGTCATCGATTTAGTTCTTTCATTCTCTTTGGTCTACGATGTATTAAGTCGTTTTCCTGAGCACCAGGCACTATGAACGCTGCTAACTACGTGCATAGGCCTTCAAAGCCTGTAATGTGGCTTTTTACAGACTAACGACTCTACACGTAAATCACGTATTTCCACGTGCCCAGGTAGGCGTTCACCAATACGGCCTTTTCGATCTCATTGGACTACGACATATTAAGTCGTTTTCCTGTGCACGAGGCACCAAGACTGCTGCTAACTACTTGCACAGTCCTTTAAATTCTGTAATATGGCCTTTTACGGCTTAACAGGGACCCTACACGTAAATGACGTGGTTCCACCTGCCCAGACAGGTGGCCACCGGTCTAGTCTTTTCAGTTTCATTGGACTACAATTTATTAAGTCGCTTTCCTGAGCACCAGGCACTAAAAACGCTGGTAACTTCGTGCACAGGCCTTTAAAGCCTGCAATATTTCCTTTTATGGGCTAATCAGGACTCTACACGTATATCACCTGGTTCCAGTTGACCAGACAGTTGACGATCGGTCAGGTCCTTTCAGTCTCATTGGACTATGATGTATTAAGTCGTTTTCCTGAGTACCAGGCACTAAGAACGCTGCTAACTACGTGCACAGACCTTCAAAGCCTGTAATGTGGCCTTTTACAGACTAACGACTCTACACGTAAATCACGTAGTTCCACGTGCCCAAGTAGGCGTTCACCAATACGGCCTTTTCAATCTCATTGGTCTACGATTTATTAAGTCGCTTTCCTGACCACAAGGCACTAAAGACGCTGGTAACTACGTGCACAGGCCTTTATAGCCTGTAATATCTCATTTTATGGCCTAATCAGGACACAACACGTATGTCACCTGGTTCCACGTGCACAGACAGGTGGTCATCGGTTTAGTTCTTTTATTCTCTTTGGTCTACGATGTATTAAGTCGTTTTCCTGAGCACCAGGCACTATGAACGCTGCTAACTACGTGCATAAGCCTTCAAAGCCTGTAATGTGGCTTTTTACAGACTAATGACTCTACACGTAAATCACGTATTTCCACGTGCCCAGGTAGGCGTTCACCAATACGGCCTTTTCGATCTCATTGGACTACGACATATTAAGTCATTTTCCTGTGCACGAGGCACCAATACAGCTGCTAACTACTTGCACAGTCCTTTAAATTCTGTAATATGGCCTTTTACGGCTTAACAGGGACCCTACACGTAAATGACGTGGTTCCACCTGCCCAGACCGGTGGCCACCGGTCTAGTCTTTTCAGTTTCATTGGACTACAATTTATTAAGTCGCTTTCCTGACCACCAGGCACTAAAGAGGCTGGTAACTTCGTGCACAGGCCTTTAAAGCCTGCAATATGTCCTTTTATGGCCTAATCAGGACTCTACACGTATATCACCTGGCTCCAATTGACCAGACAGTTGACGATCGGTCAAGTCCTTTCAGTCTCATTGGACTATGATGCATTAAGTCGTTTTCCTGAGCACCAGGCACTAAGAACGCTGCTAACTACGTGCACATATCTTCAAAGCCTGTAATGTGGCCTTTTACAGACTAACGACTCTACACGTAAATCACGTAGTTCCACGTGCCCAAGTAGGCGTTCACCAATACGGCCTTTTCAATCTCATTGGACTACGATTTATTAAGTCGCTTTCCTGACCACCAAGCACTAAAGATGCTGGTAACTACGTGCACAGGCCTTTATAGCCTGTAATATCTCATTTTATGGCCTAATCAGGACACAACACGTATGTCACCTGGTTCCACGTGCACAGACAGGTGGTCATCGGTTTAGCTCTTTTATTCTCTTTGGTCTACGATGTATTAAGTTGTTTTCCTGATCGCTAGGCTCTAAGAACGCTGCTAAGTGCGCGCAAAGGCCTTCAAAGGCTATAATATGGTCTTTTACAGATTAATAAAGACCATACACGCAAATCACGTAGTTCCACGTGATCAAACAGGTGGTCATCATTACAGTTTTCTCAATCTCAATGGTCAACGATGTAATAAGTCGTATTCCTGAGCACCAGGCACAAAGAACGCTGCTAACCACGGGCACAGGCCTTTAAATCCTGTAATATGGCCTTCTACGGCCTAATAAGGACTCTACACGTAAATGACGTGGTTCCACCTGCCCAGACAGGTGGCCACCAGTCTAGTCTTTTCAGTTTCATTGGACTACAATTTATTAACTCGCTTTCCTGAGCACCGGGCACTAAAAACGCTGGTAACTACGTGCACAGGCCTTTAAAGCCTGCAATATGTCCTTTTATGGCCTAATCAGGACTCTACACGTATATCACCTGGTTCCAGTTGACCAGACAGGTGACCATCGGTCAAGTCCTTTCAGTCTCATTGGACTATGATGTATTAAGTCGTTTTCCTGAGCACCAGGCACTAAGAACGCTTCTAACTACGTGCACAGGCCTTCAAAGCCTGTAATGTGGCTTTTTACAGACTAACGACTTTACACGTAAATCACGTAGTTCCACGTGCCCATGTAGGCGTTCACCAATACGGCCTTTTCAATTTCATTGGACTACGACATATTAAGTCGTTTTCCTGTGCGCGAGGCACCAAGAATGCTGCTAACTACGTGCACAGTTTTTTTAAATCCTGTTATGGCCTTTACGGCTTAACAGGGACCCTACACGTAAATGACGTAGTTCCACGTACCCAGACAGGTGGCCTGCGGTCTAATCTTTTCAGTTTCATTGGACTACGATTTTTTAAGTCGCTTTCCTGACCACCAGGCACTAAAGAGGCTGGTAACTACGTGCACAGGCCTTTATAGGCTGTAATATCTCATTTTATGGCCTAATCCGGACACAACACGTATGTCATCTGGTTCCACGTGCACAGACAGGTGGTCATCGGTTTAGTTCTTTAATTCTCTTTGGTCTACGATGTATTAAGTTGTTATCCTGATCGCCAGGCTCTAAGAACGCCGCTAAGTACGTGCAATGGCCTTCAAAGGCTATAATATGGTCTTTTACAGATTAATAAAGACTCTACACGTAAATCACGTAGTTCCACGTGATCAAACAGGTGGTCATCATTACAGCTTTCTCAATCTCAATGGTCAACGATGTATTAAGTCGTATTCCTGAGCACCAGGCACTAAGAACGCTGCCAACTACGGGCACAGGCCTTTAAATCCTGTAATATGGCCTTCTACGGCCTAATAAGGACTCTACACGTAAATGACGTGGTTCCACCTGCCCAGACAGGTGGCCACCAGTCTAGTCTTTTCAGTTTCATTGGACTACAATTTATTAACTCGCTTTCCTGAGCACCGGGCACTAAAAACGCTGGTAACTACGTGCACAGGCCTTTAAAGCCTGCAATATGTCCTTTTATGGCCTAATCAGGACTCTACACGTATATCACCTGGTTCCAGTTGACCAGACAGGTGACCATCGGTCAAGTCCTTTCAGTCTCATTGGACTATGATGTATTAAGTTGTTATCCTGATCGCCAGGCTCTAAGAACGCTGCTAAGTACGTGCACAGGCCTTCAAAGCCTGGAATGTGGCCTTATACAGACTAATGACGCTACACGTAAATCACGTAGTTCCACGTGCCCAAATAGGCGGTCATCAATACGGCCTTTTCAATCTCAATGGACAACGATGTATTACGTCGTTCTCTTGAGCAACAGGAACTATGAACGCTGCTAACTACGTGCACAGGCCTTTAAATCCTGTAATGTGGCCTTTTACGGCGTAATAAGGACTCTACACGTAATTGACGTGCTTCCACCTGCCCAGACAGGTGGCCATTGGTCTAGTTCTTTTAGTCTGATTAGACAACGTCGTATTAAGTTGTTTTCCTGTGCACGAGACACTAAGAACGCTGCTAACTACGTGCACAGTCCTTCAAAACCTGTAATATGGCCTTTTACGGCCTAACAAGGACCCTACACGTAAATGACGTAGTTCCACCTGCCCAGACAGGTGGCCCTCGGTCTGGCTCTTTCAGTCTCATTACACTACGATGTAGTAAGTCGTTTTCCTGAGCACCAGGCACTAAGAACGCTGCTAACTACGTGCACAGCCCTTCAAAGCCTGTAATGTGGCCTTATACAGACTAATGACTCTACACGTAAATCACGTGGTTCCACCTGCCAAGACAGGTGGCCATTGGTCTAGTTCTTTCAGTCTTATTGGACTACGACATATTAAGTCGTTTTCCTGTGCACGAGGCACCAAGAATGCTGCTAACTATTTGCACAGTCCTTTAAATCCTGTAATATGTCCTTTTACGGCTAACAGGGAACCTACACGTAAATGACGTAGTTCCACCTACCCAGACAGGTGGCCACAGGTCTAATCTTTTCACTTTCATTGGACTACGATTTTTTAAGTCGCTTTCCTGACCACCAGGCACTAAAGACGCTGGTAACTACATGCACAGGCCTTTATAGCCTGTAATATCTCATTTTATGGCCTAATCAGGACACAACACGTATATCACCTGGTTCCAGTTGACCAGACAGGTGACCATCGGTCAAGTCTTTTCAGTCTCATTGGACTATGATGTATTAAGTCGTTTTCCTGACCACCAGGCACTAAGAACGCTGCTAATTACGTGCACAGGCCTTCAAAGCCGTTAATGTGGCCTTTCATGGCCTAATAAGGACTCTACACATAAATGACGTGGTTCAACCTGACCAGACAGGTGTCCACCGGTCTAGTCCTTTCAGTCTCATTGGACTACGATGTATTAAGTCGCTTTCCTGAGCACCAGGAACTATGAACGCTGGTAACTACGTGCACACGCCTTTAAACCCTGTAATATATCCTTTTATGGCCTAATCTGGACGCTACACGTATGTCACCTAGTTCTACGTGCACAGACAGGTAGTCATCGATTTAGTTCTTTCATTCTCTTTGGTCTACGATGTATTAAGTCGTTTTCCTGAGCACCAGGCACTATGAACGCTGCTAACTACGTGCATAGGCCTTCAAAGCCTGTAATGTGGCTTTTTACAGACTAACGACTCTACACGTAAATCACGTATTTCCACGTGCCCAGGTAGGCGTTCACCAATACGGCCTTTTCGATCTCATTGGACTACGACATATTAAGTCGTTTTCCTGTGCACGAGGCACCAAGACTGCTGCTAACTACTTGCACAGTCCTTTAAATTCTGTAATATGGCCTTTTACGGCTTAACAGGGACCCTACACGTAAATGACGTGGTTCCACCTGCCCAGACAGGTGGCCACCGGTCTAGTCTTTTCAGTTTCATTGGACTACAATTTATTAAGTCGCTTTCCTGAGCACCAGGCACTAAAAACGCTGGTAACTTCGTGCACAGGCCTTTAAAGCCTGCAATATTTCCTTTTATGGGCTAATCAGGACTCTACACGTATATCACCTGGTTCCAGTTGACCAGACAGTTGACGATCAGTCAAGTCCTTTCAGTCTCATTGGACTATGATGTATTAAGTCGTTTTCCTGAGTACCAGGCACTAAGAACGCTGCTAACTACGTGCACAGACCTTCAAAGCCTGTAATGTGGCCTTTTACAGACTAACGACTCTACACGTAAATCACGTAGTTCCACGTGCCCAAGTAGGCGTTCACCAATACGGCCTTTTCAATCTCATTGGTCTACGATTTATTAAGTCGCTTTCCTGACCACAAGGCACTAAAGACGCTGGTAACTACGTGCACAGGCCTTTATAGCCTGTAATATCTCATTTTATGGCCTAATCAGGACACAACACGTATGTCACCTGGTTCCACGTGCACAGACAGGTGGTCATCGGTTTAGTTCTTTTATTCTCTTTGGTCTACGATGTATTAAGTCGTTTTCCTGAGCACCAGGCACTATGAACGCTGCTAACTACGTGCATAGGCCTTCAAAGCCTGTAATGTGGCTTTTTACAGACTAACGACTCTACACGTAAATCACGTATTTCCACGTGCCCAGGTAGGCGTTCACCAATACGGCCTTTTCGATCTCATTGGACTACGACATATTAAGTCATTTTCCTGTGCACGAGGCTCCAATACAGCTGCTAACTACTTGCACAGTCCTTTAAATTCTGTAATATGGACTTTTACGGCTTAACAGGGACCCTACACGTAAATGACGTGGTTCCACCTGCCCAGACCGGTGGCCACCGGTCTAGTCTTTTCAGTTTCATTGGACTACAATTTATTAAGTCGCTTTCCTGAGCACCAGGCACCAAAAACGCTGGTAACTTCGTGCACAGGCCTTTAAAGCCTGCAATATGTCCTTTTATGGCCTAATCAGGACTCTACACGTATATCACCTGGCTCCAATTGACCAGACAGTTGACGATCGGTCAAGTCCTTTCAGTCTCATTGGACTATGATGCATTAAGTCGTTTTCCTGAGCACCAGGCACTAAGAACGCTGCTAACTACGTGCACATACCTTCAAAGCCTGTAATGTGGCCTTTTACAGACTAACGACTCTACACGTAAATCACGTAGTTCCACGTGCCCAAGTAGGCGTTCACCAATACGGCCTTTTCAATCTCATTGGACTACGACATATTAAGTCGTTTTCCTGTGCACGAGGCACCAAGAATGCTGCTAACTACGTGCACAGTCTTTTAAATCCTGTAAAATGGCCTTTACGGCTTAACAGGGACCCTACACGTAAATGACGTAGTTCCACCTACCCAGACAGGTGGCCTGCGGTCTAATCTTTTCAGCTTCATTGGACTACGATTTTTTAAGTCGCTTTCCTGACCACCAGGCACTAAAGAGGCTGGTAACTACATGCACAGGCCTTTATAGCCTGTAATATCTCATTTTATGGCCTAATCCGGACACAACACGTATGTCATCTGGTTCCACGTGCACAGACAGGTGGTCATCGGTTTAGTTCTTTCATTCTCTTTGGTCTACGATGTATTAAGTTGTTATCCTGATCGCCAGGCTCTAAGAACGCTGCTAAGTACGTGCAATGGCCTTCAAAGGCTATAATATGGTCTTTTACAGATTAATAAAGACTCTACACGGAAATCACGTAGTTCCACGTGATAAAACAGGTGGTCATCATTACAGCTTTCTCAATCTCAATGGTCAACGATGTATTAAGTCGTATTCCTGAGCACCAGGCACTAAGAACGCTGCCAACTACGGGCACAGGCCTTTAAATCCTGTAATATGGCCTTCAACGGCCTAATAAGGACTCTACACGTAAATGACGTGGTTCCACCTGCCCAGACAGGTGGCCACCGGTCTAGTCTTTTCTGTTTCATTGTACTACAGTTTATTAACTCGTTTTCCTGTGCACGAGGCACTAAGAACGCTGCTAACTACGTGCACAGTCCTTCAAAACCTGTAATATGGCCTTTTACGGCCTAACAAGGACCCTACACGTAAATGACGTAGTTCCACCTGCCAAGACAGGTGGCCCTCGGTATGGCTCTTTCAGTCTCATTAGACTATGATGTAGTAAGTCGTTTTCCTGAGCACCAGGCACCAAGAACGGTGCTAACTACGTGCACAGGCCTTCAAACCCTGTAATGTGGCCTTTCATGGCCTAATAATGACTCTAGACATAAATGACGTGGTTCCACCTGCCCAGACAGGTGGCCACCGGTCTAGTCTTTTCAGTTTCATTGGACTACGATTTATTAAGTCGCTTTCCTGAGCACCAGGCACTAAAAACGCTGTAACTACGTGCATAGGCCTTTAAAGCCTGTAATATCTCCTTTTATGGCCTAATCAGGCACTACACGAATGTCACCTGGTTCCACGTGCACCAACAGGTGGTCATCGGTCTTGTTCTTTCAGTCTCATTGGACTACAACGTATTAAGTTGTTTTCCTGAGCACAAGGCACTAAGAACGCTGCTAACTACGTGCACAGGCCTTCAAAGCCTGTAATGTGGCCTTTCACAGACTAATGACTCTACACGTAAATCACGTAGTTCCACGTGCCAAAACGGGCGGTCATCAATACGGCCTTTTCAATCTTAATGGACAACGATGTATTAAGTCGTTCTCTTGAGCACCAGGAACTATGAACGTTGCTAACTACGTGCACAGGCCTTTAAATCCTGTAATGTGGCCTTTTACGGCGTAGTAAGGACTCTACACGTAAATGACGTGGTTCCACCTGCCCAGACAGGTGGCCATTAGTCTAATTCTTTCAGTCTCATTGGACTACGACGTATTAAGTCGTTTTCCTGTGCACGAGACACTAAGAACGCTGGTAACTACGTGCACAGGCCTATAAAGCCTGTAAAATCTCCTTTTATGGCCTAATCAGGACACTACACGTAAATGACGTGGTTCCGCCTGCCCAGACAGGTGGCCATCGGTCTAGTTCTTTCAGTCTCATTGGACTATGTCGTTTTAAGTCGTTTTCCTGTGCACGAGGTACTAAGAACTCTGCTGACTACGTGCACAGTCATTCCCAGCCTGTAATATGGTCTTTTACAGCCTAATAGGGATTTTACATGTAAATCACGCAGTTGCACGTGCCCACACAGGCAGTCATCAGTACAGTCTTTTTAATCTTGATGGACTACGACGTAGTAAGCTGTTCTTCTGAACACCAGGCACTAAGAATGCTGCTAACTACGTGTACAGAAATTTCCGTCCTGTAATGTGGCCTTCTACGGCCTAATAAGGACTCTACACGTATATCACGTAGTTCCACGTGCCCAAACAGGTGGTCATCACTACAGCGTTTTTAATCTCAATGGACTACACAGTATTAAGTCGTTCTCCTGAGCACCAGGCACTAAGAATGCTTCTAACTACGTGTAGAGGCCTTTCAATCCTGTAATATGGCCTTCTACGGCATAATAAGAACTCTACACGTAAATGACGTGGTTCCACCTGCCCAGACCGGTGGCCATCAGTCTAATTCTTTCAGTCTCATTGGACTACGATGTATTAAGTCGTTTTCCTGAGCACCAGGCACTAAGAACGGTGCAAGCTACATGCACAGGCCTTTAAAACCTGCAATTGTCCTTTTATGGCCTAATCAGGACCCTACACGTATTTCACCTGGTTCCGGTTGGCCAGACAGGTGACCATCGGTTTAGTCCTTTCAGTCTCATTGGACTATGATGTATTAAGTCGTTTTCCTGAGCACCAGGCACTAAGAACGCTACTAACTACGTCCACAAGCCTTTTAAATCCTGTAGTATGGCGTTGTATGGCCTAATAAGGACTCTACACGTAAATGACGTGGTTCCACCTGCCCAGACCGGTGGCTATCAGTCTAGTTCTTTCAGTCTCATTGGAATACGATGTATTAAGTCGTTTTCCTGAGCACCACGCTCTAAGAACGCGGCTAAGTACGTGCACAGGTCTTGAAAGCCTGTAATGTGGTGTTCTGCTGCCTAACATGGAGTCTACATGTATGCGACGAATTTCCACGTGCTCAAACAGGTGGTCATCAGTACTGCTTTTTCAATCCCAATGGTCAACGATGTATTAAGTCGTTTTCCTGAGCACCAGGCACTAAGAACGCTGCTAACTACGTGCACACACCTTCAAAGCCTGCAATGTGGCATTTTATGGCCTAATAAAGACTGTACACGTAAATGACGTGGTTTCACCTGCACAGACAGGTGGCCATCGGTCTAGTTCTTTCAGTCTCATTGGACTACGATGTAATAAGTCGTTTTCCTGAGCACCAGGCACTAAGAACGCTGCAAGCTACATGCACAGGCCTTTAAAGCCTGCAATATGTCCTTTTACAGCCTAATCAGAACTCTACACGTATATCACCTGGTTTCACGTGGCCAGACAGGTGACCATCGGTCTAGTCCTTTCAGTCTCTTTGGAGTATAATGTATTAAGTCGTTTTCCTGTGCTCGAGGCGCAAAGAACGCTGCTAAAAATGTGCACAGGCCTTTAAAGCCTGTAATATGCCTTTTTACAGCCTAATAAGGACTCTACACGTAAATGACGTGGTTCCACCTGCCCAGACAGGTGGCCATCGGTCTAGTTCTTTTAGTCTCATTGGACTATGACGTTTTAAGTCGTTTTCCTGTGCATGAGTCACTAAACACGCTGCTGACTACGTACACAGTCCTTCCTAGCCTGTAATATGGTCTTTTAAAGCATAATAGGGATTCTACATGTAAATTACGCAGTTCCACGTGCCCAAACGGGCGGTCATCAGTACAGTCTTTTTAATCTTGATGGACTACGATGTAGTAAGTTGTTCTTCTGAGCACTAGGTACTATGAACGCTGCTAACTACGTGCACAGGCCTTTAAATCCTGTAATATGGCTTTTTACGGCCTAATAAGGACTCTACACGAAAATGAAGTAGTTGTACCTGCCCAGATAGGTGACCATCGGTCTAGCTCTTTCAGTCTCATTGGACTACGATGCATTAAGTCGTTTTCCTGAGCACCACGCTCTAAGAACGCTGCTAACTACGTGCACAGTCCTTTAAATCCTGTAATATGGCCTTCTACGGCCTAATCAGGACTCTACACGTATATCACCTGGTTCCACGTGCCCAGACAGGTAACCATCATTCAAGTCTTTTCAGTCTCATTGGACTTTGATGTATTAAGTCGTTCTCCTGAGCACCAGGCACTAAGAGCGCTGCTAACTACATGCACAGGCCTTAAAAGCCTGTAATATGGACTTTTACAGCCTAATAAGGACTCTACGCATATATCACCTGGTTTCACGTGCCCAGACTGGTGACCATCGGTCAAGTCCTTTCAGTCTCATTGGACTATGATGTATTAAGTCGTTTTTTTGAGCACCAGGCACTAAGAACGCTGCTAACTACTTGCACACGCCTTTAAAGCCTGTAATATGCCCTTTTATAGCCTAATAAGGACTCTACACGTAAATGACGTGGTTCCACCTGCCCAGAAAGGTGGCCATCGGTCTAGTTCTTTTAGTCTCATTGGACTATGACGTTTTAAGTCGTTTTCCTGTGCATGAGTCACTAAACACGCTGCTGACTACGTGCACAGTCCTTCCTAGCCTGTAATATGGTCTTTTAAAGCATAATAGGGATTCTACATGTAAATTACGCAGTTCCACGTGCCCAAACGGGCGGTCATCAGTACAGTCTTTTTAATCTTGATGGACTACGATGTAGTAAGTTGTTCTTCTGAGCACTAGGTACTATGAACGCTGCTAACTACGTGCACAGGCCTTTAAATCCTGTAATATGGCTTTTTACGGCCTAATAAGGACTCTACACGAAAATGAAGTAGTTGTACCTGCGCAGATAGGTGACCATCGGTCTAGCTCTTTCAGTCTCATTGGACTACGATGCTTTAAGTCGTTTTCCTGAGCACCTCGCTCTAAGAACGCTGCTAACTGCGTGCACAGTCCTTTAAATCCTGTAATATGGCCTTCTACGGCCTAATCAGGACTCTACACGTATATCACCTGGTTCCACGTGCCCAGACAGGTAACCATCAGTCAAGTCTGTTCAGTCTCATTGGACTGTGATGTATTAAGTCGTTCTCCTGAGCACCAGGCACTAAGAGCGCTGCTAAGTACATGCACAGGCCTTAAAAGCCTGTAATATGGACTTTTACAGCCTAATAAGGACTCTACGCATATATTACCTGGTTTCACGTGCCCAGACTGGTGACCATCGGTCAAGTCCTTTCAGTCTCATTGGACTATGATGTATTAAGTCGTTTTTTTGAGCACCAGGCACTAAGAACGCTGCTAACTACTTGCACACGCCTTCAAAGCCTGCAATGTGGCCTTTTATGGCACAATAAAGACTCTACACTTAAATGACGTGGTTTTGCCTGCCCAGACAGGTGGCCATCGCTCGAGTTCTTTCAGTCTCATTGGACTACGATGTATTAAGTCGTTTTCCTGGGCACGAGGCACTTAGAACGCTGCTAACTACGTCCACAGGCTTTTAAATCCTGTAATACTGCTTTTTACGGCCTAATAATGACTCTACACGTAAATGACGTGGTTCCACCTGCCCAGACAGGTGGCCATCGGTCTAGTTCTTTCAATCTCATTGGACTATGACGTTTTAAGTCGTTTTCCTGTGCACGAGGTACTAAGAACGCTGCTGACTACGTGCACAGTCCTTCCCAGCCTGTAATATGGTCTTTTACAGTCTAATAGGGATTTTACATGTAAATCACGCAGTTGCACGTGCCCATACAGGCAGTCATCAGTACAGTCTTTTTAATCTTGATGAACTACGATGTAGTAAGCTGTTCTTCTGAACACCAGGCACTAAGAATGCTGCTAACTACGTGTACAGAAATTTCAATCCTGTAATGTGGCCTTCTACGGCCTAATAATGACTCTACACGTATATCACGTAGTTCCACGTGCCCAAACAGGTGGTCATCACTACAGCCTTTTCAATCTCAATGGACTACGCAGTATTAAGTCGTTCTCTTGAGCACCAGGCACTTAGAATGCTTCTAACTACGTGTAGAGGCCTTTTAATCCTGTAAAATGACCTTCTACGGCATAGTAAGGACTCTACACGTAAATGACGTGGTTCCACCTGCCCAGACCGGTGGCCATCAATCTAGTTCTTTCTGTCTCATTGGACAACGATGTATTAAGTCGTTTTCCTCAGCACCAGGCACTAAGAACGCTGCAAGCTACATGGACAGGCCTTTAAAACCAGCAATTGTCCTTTTATGGCCTAATCAGGACCCTACACGTATTTCACCTGGTTCCAGTTGGCAAGACAGGTTACCATCGGTTTAGTCCTTTCAGTCTCATTGGACTATGATGTATTAAGTTGTTTTCCTGAGCACCAGGCACTTAGAGCGCTGCTAACTACGTGCACAGGCCTATAAATCCTGTAATATGGCCTTTTACAGTCTAATAAGGACTCTACACGTATGTCACGTAGTTCCACGTGCCCAAACAGTTGGTCATCACTACAGCCTTTTCAATCTCAATGGACTACGCATTATTAAGTCGTTCTCCTGAGCACCAGGCACTAGGAATGCTGCTAACTACGTGCACAGGGCTTGAAAACCTGTAATATGGCCTTTTTCGTCCTAACAAGCACTCTACACGTAAATGACGTAGTTCCACCTGCCCACCAAGGTGGCTTGACGGCTCTGCGGCCGAACCAAAGATGTTCTGGGTTATAGTAAATTTGGCCTAATTTTTCTGCTTCTTCCTCTGTAAAGATATGTGATGCTTTTGACATGTTTATTATATGTCAAAAACGTTCTTACATATACTTATATGCTATGAACCCTAGTAGGGATAAGGAGCCAACAACGAATGCCAATTCCCCATCTTGTTGGGTTTTTGAAGGGGTGTAGAGATCTTTCAATTGCGGTGCATCCTTCTCCGAGGCAATATAATAATGATACATAGTATCATCGAGTTCACGAAGGCTCTTACCTGCCTTTATTTGTTTCTCTCGTTCTTCGCCGAACCAATCGAGTTTGGCCTGCCTTTTACGTATCCATTCCGCCTGAGCTGCATTAAGCTTTTCAATGGCTTGGTCATGCTTTTTCCGTTTCGCTTCACCATGTCCCGAGAGCTTCGAAAATAGGCAGTTCGTTCCGCTGAATGCTAGGGCGTTCATTGCGGCGCGCGCGATAATGACGGCGATAGTAGCCATGTCTCTTTATTCTGAGACATATCGGTTACCCTTGGCTATATTTTCGCTTGCCCACATAGGTTGGGTATTGGTGTAGTGCAATCTCCTACCTACCTCATGAAGCGATGGCGCATAGCCACTTTCCTTATACCTGAACAGGATTTTGTGATCGAAATGCCACCCCTTACCATAATTGTCCCATGTTTGACCATTTTTCACCACCCTGAATGCATCTGGTAAAAGACTGTTTTTGCAATTTGGGCAGCACCTGGTTCCCTCCAAGTGTTTGCTCTTTTTGCATTCCTTGCAGCGATGCCTCAATTTCTCATGTTCGCATATCTGGCTGCCCCTGCACTCCTTGCACTGGGCTTTCCTTTTTTCATGCTGGCAGATTTGGCTGCCCTTGAACTTCTTGCACTAGGCCCTCATCCTTAGATGTTTACAAATCTTACTGCCCTTACAGTCTATGCAGCAAGCCCTCTGTCTCGCATGGGGACAAATCTGACTACCTTTGTAGCTTGGCTATTTTTCATCACCCTAAATGCATCCAAGGCCAACACTTTTTTACAATTTGGGCATCTCTTGTTTTCTTCCATATTGATTTGTATTTGCCTCTGAGGACAAATATAAATTGTGGTCACTAATATTCCATAGAATGGAATCTACCGTCCAGGATATTTAGCTGCGCATCCTGTAAGAGGTAGATGTAAGCCATGAAATCTCCGGTTCCGTCTGCTTTCTTTGTGATATATAAAGTAATCCCATCACTTATACGTTGTAGAGGCCTTCCGCTACCATGTAGGTGGTGATCGGGAGACGCCCGAAAATCTACAAACAGAGCATACCTTTCATTGAAAAAATGTCCGATGGTTCCGTTGGAGTCATGGCTACCAAAGAGGTTCACAATCTGCTCAAGGTGATCCTTGGGCAACATGGCATGAGAGTGCAATCCGATGGGCTCTCCCTCGACAGTGACGCTAACCTTCTCAATTTTGGGGTTATAGAAGACCTCGTTAACGCCGGCGTAAGCTTTCACTTTCCCGGGATCTATGAAGAGTAGCAACACATCCTTAAACGACTTCGAGGGGTGTCAATTTGGAGGTTATATGAGGTATCTTCTTTTTTCATAGTGATAACTTTGCTACGGAGTATGTGTTCGTATGACAGGGCCAATCTTGCATACCTCGACATCATAGCGCTCGCGAGACTTTCCTGGCTAATCTTGTCAAATTCAAGCCTAATGTTGTTTATACCATAGGTGGCATCAGCCGCTTTGGCTGCGGTAGACCCCGAGGCCGCTGTCCCGGCATCTTTGATGACGTCACAATAAGCCGCGAAATGTATTACGAATTGCAATCTTTCGTACAGGCCGCTGCATAAAAGGGTAGGTCCCTCGTCAGTTCAAACAGTTTTCCTAATGGAATGCAGAAACTGTTGCCATACGCCGCAACAATCGCTTTTCCTTCATCGGTACCTACGTGATTGCTCTCAGTGACCTGTAAGGCCCTGTTGGTCCCGTCGTTGGGGTTAATGCCCTCTAAAACAAGGTTGTTGTTCCTATCAAATTTTGGCAGCCACAAGTCCCTATATACGGCTAGGATATTGTAATCCGATATGATCTGTATCTCGTTGCCGTTCAAGGTATACGTAGGTTTTGTACCAGGCTTTTACCAATATTACTGACAATGGTACGCTTTGTACTGGTTCCCGGCAGCGTCAGGTCAAATAAGAGTTTGATGGACCCCGGAAAGATGACATCATTCCCGGACATATTAGGCATATCCACACGCAGGTCCTCGTTCTGGTTGATTGTTGAAAGTATGTGACTTATCTGAAACCTTTGTTTTCGACCCTTAATACCAAAGAGTTACTTCATCTCTGCATAGGGGTATAACGTCGTTCCAAATGCACTCATATTTATTATATAGGGAAATCTTAAATAAAAGAATGCCAACCAATCCAGTATTTGTACCTGACATTGATATTGATGATGATGAGGAGAAGGATGGAAGCCATTCAGATAAGCCCGATGATACTACATCAAAACTCCCCGGAATGCCAAAACTCCCCGGAACATCGGGGCTTTCAACAGAACAACAGCAGGGGGATACGCGGACGGGGCAGAGGCAAAAGTTACTAAAATCAAAGATCGATGGACGGAAAAATTGGGGTTACAGCGTAATGCGAAATAATATGATATGCTCAGGGAAGACAAGGGAAATCAACTAACTGTTAAGGAGATAGTGAAGGGTAAGAAAACCTTCAAGGAAATAGTGGTTACAAATCAAGATGGTATCCTAAAAACTGTTGGTCAGATACAAACGCTCCTGGTTAGTAATTGCCTGCAAGCCCTGGGTTTTGTTGACTATGTTACACCCAACAAAGGTGGTAAGTTTAGGGGCTAGAACCTCCTGAAAAGGTATAATAAAATAGAGGAGGAGGCCGAACATATTGAGATGGAATGGAATCGTTCGAGGAGATTGATGAATTTGTAGATGTCACAGAGAGCCTTATATAAGGCACGTCGTTTGTCGGGCCTGATGAAGGTGGCATCACCCCACATGAAAGAAGGGGACTTGACCTCGAGCTTCAGACGTTAAGGGGTAACTTGAAAAGCCTGAAAAATAAGATGATCCTATACGACAACGAAATTAACAAGGCAGAGGGCAGGGTGAAAAAACTTGAGAAGCAGAAGGTTGGGGCAGACGAAGGACAACAAGCTAATCTTGAGAAGGAAATAGAAAAGGCCAGGAAAGAGATTAAGGATCTGAACGATAATAAGAAGGCCATAGGGGAAGCGCATGGCATACTATCCACTGACATATACCCCCAGCTGAGGCACATCAAAGATACGCTATTAAAAATCGCTGGAGATAACACAACTCTGCTGGAGAAGCCCCGGATACTCTTCCGCGAACAGGGGATAACCATAGCTAGTATAGTCTCTCCTATTAGGCTGTTGATAAGCACTATTGTACTCTCTGTTACAGGAGGGGGAGGTGCCGCGGCAGGTGCTGCATGTGTCTCAGGTGGTAGTGAAAAAGGGTTTGTGCAGAAACAATTTGAGAGGCTCGGGAACTTCCTTAAATATCTAGCAGGCAAGGCAGGTGCTGCCTTACCTGGAATTATCGGTACAGTGGTCTCCTTCTTTCTGAGGGTAGCGTCAACCATAGTTACATACGCGGCAAAACATCTGTATATGGCCATCGCGGGAGCTGCCGAGCTTGCCATGGTATACGTGGGATAGGCACCTATTTTCTAATATGCAAGGATGAGGCCGACCCCTGTTATAACAATGGTGGTCTTGGTATCCTCATGTTGGTTTTGTGGTGGTGGTTTAGTTATATGGGGCGTGACATGTACCTGTATATCTGGGGTATTATGTATGGGCGTGTAATAGGTGTTGTATGCCTAGGGGGTGATTTGGTAGATGCCAAATGCCCGGTGGCATGCTTTGGGGTTGTAGGTGGTATGGTATGTATAGGAGGTGTGGTATGCTTTGGAATATACACAGGTGTTTTGGCAGTATGCCCGAGAGGCGTGGCATGCTGCACAATAGGCTTGTTATTTAGGTCAAGCCGTATACCGATCATTGTATTTGCGAGTGCGATCAAAATATTGTTGTTGTACCCCACGATTTTGCCTATACGCAGGTTCATATCGGATGGTAGCATATACACGTGGTGCATTACGGCAAAGTTCACCGGAGTTCTAGCATATTGCAATACCTTCTGGAATTCGGTGATGTCATGGCTTACATTTTCCCGACGTTCTACCATAGCCTCAAATCTCTGTACTAGATTTTGCCTTGCTGTATAATTGTCTGCATTAGATCCAATCAAGGATGCTTTGGCACCTGCTTGCGATCCCAGCAATAGGATCACATAAACCCTGATGCTCTCACTCAGCTTTGTCAGGCCCTCTGACGTCAGACCTTGGTTTGTGGGTATAATAGACTTGGCCCAATCACCGTCAACCTGCGGCCACCATCTACCATCTGTCAATGACGACATGACAACCTTAATTTATACAGCGCATTAGCATCTAGACCGTACTCGCCGCATACCTGTGCGTATCCGGATGTGGAGTAGGGATTTTTATACTGTTTGAACCCATCGTCATACGGCATGGGTACCTTCATCCTTGCCAGGATGCGATGCATATGGTAATAAACATGGAATTTAAAAATCGAGTTGATACGGGGTACTGAGCCCGTCATGTGCTTGGTACAGATCCCTAGGCCTGTTGTTGCGCAATGGGCGGCGAAATTTACCTGAATATTCCAGTAATCCAACGCTTGCCCTTTCCACCCCACACTAACAGGGTCATTGAGATAGGTCGTTGAGACCTTGATGGCGTACTTCGTGAACTCCGGGAATACCACAGAAATATGGGACTCTGTGCTCACGTAGAGGTCCTGGTGCTCCAAATTTGTAACACCAAGTAGCCATTTACCCCTGTTGGACTTGTACTTTGCCGAGTAATTGTATTGGTATATGTTCAGTCCCTTTCTTGTTAGAAGAAAGGGAATGAAACAACTGTACATCACTAATATCGATAAACCTACGATTTTCGAGGACTACCTGGCACAGGACACCCGCATTGCCTTGAAATCGATCAGTATCAAGACTGGATGGTTGAACGTATACAGTTACAATGACATTACGATCAGAAAAGTTGGACCTAAACAGAGGGTGACTCGTATAGACATTATGAAGGGTTTGTATAGGATCGAGGACATCCCAGCTATTGCCAACAGTCAGGCGGAGTGTGAGATTAACCTATTTCTATTGCAAAATGTGTACTGTAGACTCCGTGTCGGTGACGGTTACTCGGTGGTGATTCATCGACCATTGCAGGAGCTGTTGGGGCTGCCCTACGACCCCGCATAAAAGTATTACATGAAGGGTGACTACGACAGCTTATACAGGACCGATACATATTAGAAATTGAGACTTACTTGTCCACAATTGGATGAAGACGACTGCCTTTTGGATGGCAAAGAATCCAAGGTTCTGGCCTTGCTTCCTACCAAGGAGTTAAACGCCTGGGGAGACATGTTAACCTGGAGTTTTGATAGTCCTATAAAGGCTGTAATATGGCCCTTTGCGGTCTAAAAAAAGCCTCACACGTAAATCACGTGGTTCCATCTGCCTGCGCAGGTTACCATTGGACTATTCCTTACAGTCTCAATGTGCTACAGCGTCCCAAGTCGTTTTCAATACCGCCGTTGCTTTACAACACTGTTAACTGCGTGCACAGTCAAATAAAGGCTGTAATATGGCCTTTTGCAGTCTAATAAAGGCCTCATACGTAATAATGTGGTTCCATCTGCATGTGCAGGTTACCATTGCACTGTTCTTTCCAGTCTCATGCGCTACCACGTCCCAAGTCGTTTTCATTAGCGCCGTTGCCTTACAACACTCTTAACTACGTGTGCACAGTCCAAAAGAGGGTGCAATATAGCTTTTTGCAGTCTAATAAAAGCCTCACACGTAAATCACGTGGTTCCATCTGTCTGTGCAGGTTACCATTGGCCTAGTCCTTCCAGCCTCAATGCACTACATCGTCCCAAGTCGTTTTCCTTAGTGCCGTCGCTTTAGAACACTCTTAACTACGTGCATCGTCCTATAAAGGCTGTAATATAGCCTTTTGCAGTCTAATAAAGGCCTCATGCGTAATTAACGTGGTTCCATCTGCCTGTGAAGGTTACCATTGCACTGTTCTTTCCAGTTTCATGCGCTATCACTTTACAAGTCGTTTTCATTAGCGCCGTTGCCTTACAACACTCTTAACTACGTGCACAGTCCTATAAAGAATGTAATATGGCCTTTTGCAGTCTAATAAAGGCCTGACACGTAAATCACGTGCTTCCATCTGCTTTCGCAGGTTACCATTGGCCTAGTCCTTCCAGTCTCAATGCGCTACAACGTCCCAAGTCGTTTTCATTGGCGCCGTTGCCTTAGAATACTCTTAACTACGTGCACAGTCATATAAAGGCTGTAATATGGCCTTTTGCAGTCTAATAAAAGCCTCACACGTAAATCACGTGGTTCCATCTGCCTGCGCAGGTTACCATTGCACTATTCCTTCCAGTCTCAATGCGCTACAACGTCCCAAGTCGTTTTCATTAGCGCCGTTGACTTACAACACTCTTAACTACGTGCACAGTTCTATAAAGGCTGTAATATGGCATTTTGCAGTCTAATAAAAGCCTTGCACGTAAATCACGCAGTTTCACCTGTCTGCGCAGGTTACCATTGGACTAGTCCTTCCAGTCTCGATGCAATACAACGTCCCAAGTTGTTTTCATTAGCGCCATTGCATTAGAACACTCTTAACTACGTGCACAGTCATATAAAGGCTGTAATATGGCCTTTTGCAGTCTAATAAAAGCCTCACATGTAAATCACGTGGTTCCATCTGCCTGCGCAGGTTACCATTGGACTATTCCTTACATCCTCAATGTGCTACAGCGTCCCAAGTCGTTTTCAATACCGCCGTTGCCTTACAACACTCTTAACTACGTGTGCACACTCCAAAAGAGGGTGCAATATAGCCTTTTGCAGTCTAATAAAAGCCTCACACGTAAATCACGTGGTTCCATCTGTCTGTGCAGGTTACCATTAGCCTAGTCCTTCCAGTCTCAATGCACTACATCGTCCCAAGTCGTTTTCCTTAGTGCCGTCGCTTTAGAACACTCTTAACTACGTGCATCGTCCTATAAAGGCTGTAATATGGCCTTTTGCAGTCTAATAAAGGCCTCATGCGTAATTAACGTGGTTCCATCTGCCTGTGAAGGTTACCATTGCACTGTTCTTTCCAGTTTCATGCGCTATCACTTCACAAGTCGTTTTCATTAGCGCCGTTGCCTTACAACACTCTTAACTACGTGCACAGTCCTATAAAGAATGTAATATGGCCTTTTGCAGTCTAATAAAGGCCTGACACGTAAATCACGTGCTTCCATCTGCTTTCGCAGGTTACCATTGGCCTAGTCCTTCTAGTCTCAATGCGCTACAACGTCCCAAGTCGTTTTCATTGGCGCCGTTGCCTTAGAATACTCTTAACTACGTGCACAGTCCTATAAAGGCTGTAATATGGCCATTTGCAGTCTAATAAAAGCCTCACACGTAAATCACGTGGTTCCATCTGCCTGCGCAGGTTACCATTGCACTATTCCTTCCAGTCTCAATGCGCTACAACGTCCCAAGTCGTTTTCATTAGCGCCGTTGACTTACAACACTCTTAACTACGTGCACAGTCCTATAAAGGCTGTAATATGGCATTTTGCAGTCTAATAAAAGCCTTGCACGTAAATCACGCAGTTTCACCTGTCTGCGCAGGTTACCATTGGACTAGTCCTTCCAGTCTCGATGCAATACAACGTCCCAAGTTGTTTTCATTAGCGCCATTGCATTAGAACACTCTTAACTACGTGCACAGTCATATAAAGGCTGTAATATGGCCTTTTGCAGTCTAATAAAAGCCTCACATGTAAATCACGTTGTTCCATCTGCCTGCGCAGGTTACCATTGGACTATTCCCTAAAGTCTCAATGCGCTACCACATCCCAAGTCGTCTTCATTTAGCGCCGTTGCTCTACAACACTATTAACTACGTGCACAGTCCTATAAAGACTGTAATATGGCCTTTTGCAGTCTAATAAAAGCCTCACACGTAAATCACGTGGTTTCACCTGTCTGCCCAGATTATCATTCGACTGTTCCTTCCAGTCTCGATGCACTTCAATGTTCCAAGTGGTTTTCCTTCGCGCCGTGGCCTTAGAACACTCTTAATTACGTGCACAGTCCTATAAAGACCGTAATATACCCTTTTGCAGTCCAATAAAGGCCGCACACGTAATTCACGCGGTTTCAGCTTCCCGCGCAGGTTACCATTAGACTAGTCCTTCAAGTCTCAATGCACTACAACGTTCCAAGTGGTTTTCCTTAGCGCTGTTGCCTTAGAACGCTCTTAACTACGTGCACAGTCCAATAAAAAGGTGTAATGTAGCCTTTTGCAGTCTAATAAAGGCCTCATGCGTAATTAACGTGGTTCCATCTGCCTGTGCCGGTTACCATTGCACTGTTCTTTCCAGTTTCATGCGCTACCACGTCCCAAGTCGTTTTCATTAGCGCCGTTGCCTTACAACACTCTTAACTACGTGCACAGTCCTATAAAGGCTGTAATATGGCCTTTTGCAGTCTAATAAAGGTCTGTCACGTAAATCACGTGCTTCCATCTGCTTGCGCAGGTTACCATTGGGCTAGTCCTTCCAGTCTCAATGCGCTACAACGTCCCAAGTCGTCTTCATTAGCGCCGTTGCTTTACAACACTATTAACTACGTTCTCCGTCCTATAAAGGCTGTAATATTGCTATTTGCAGTCTCATAAAGGACTCACACGTAAATCACGCGGTTCCATCTGCCTGTGCAGGTTACCATTGGCCTAGTCCTTCCAGTCTCAATGCGCTACAACGTCCCAAGTCGTTTTCATTAGCGCCACTGCATCAGAACACTCTTAACTACGTGCACAGTCCTATAAAGACTGTAATATGGCCTTTTGCAGTCTAATAAAAGCCTCACACGTAAATCACGTGGTTCCATCTGCCTGCGCAGTTTACCATTGCACTCTTCCTTACAGTCTCAATGTGCTACAGCGTCCCAAGTCGTTTTCAATACCGCCGTTGCTTTACAACACTGTTAACTGCGTGCACAGTCCAATAAAGGCTGTAATATGCCCTTTTGCAGTCTAATAAAGGCCTCATACGTAATTAATGTGGTTCCATCTGCCTGTGCAGGTTACCATTGCACTGTTCTTTCCAGTCTCATGCGCTACCACGTCCCAAGTCGTTTTCATTATCGCCGTTGCCTTACAACACTCTTAACTACGTGTGCACAGTCCAATAAAGGGTGTAATATAGCCTTTTGCAGTCTAATAAAAGCCTCGCTCGTAAATCACGTGGTTCTATCTGTCTGTGCAGGTTACCATTGGCCTAGTCCTTCCAGTCTCAATGCACTACATCGTCCCAAGTCGTTTTCCTTAGTGCCGTCGCTTTAGAACACTCTTAACTACGTGCATCGTCCTATAAAGGCTGTAATATGGCCTTTTGCAGTCTAATAAAGGCCTCATGCGTAATTAACGTGGTTCCATCTGCCTGTGCCGGTTACCATTGCACTGTTCTTTCCAGTTTCATGCGCTACCACGTCCCAAGTCGTTTTCATTAGCGCCGTTGCCTTACAACACTCTTAACTACGTGCACAGTCCTATAAAGACCGTAATATACCCTTTTGCAGTCCAATAAAGGCCGCACACGTAATTCACGCGGTTTCAGCTGCCCGCGCAGGTTACCATTAGACTAGTCCTTCCAGTCTCAATGCACTACAACGTTCCAAGTCGTTTTCATTAGCGCCGTTGCCTTACAACACTCTTAACTACGTGCACAGTCATATAAAGGCTGTAATATGGCCTTTTACAGTCTAATACAAGCCTCACACGTAAATCACGTGGTTCCATCTGCCTGCGCAGGTTACCATTGCACTATTCCTTCCAGTCTCAATGCGCTACAACGTCCCAAGTCGTTTTCATTAGCGCCGTTGACTTACAACACTCTTAACTACGTGCACAGTCCTATAAAGGCTGTAATATGGCATTTTGCAGTCTAATAAAAGCCTTGCACGTAAATCACGCAGTTTCACCTGTCTGCGCAGGTTACCATTGGACTAGTCCTTCCAGTCTCGATGCACTACAACGTCCCAAGTTGTTTTCATTAGCGCCATTGCATTAGAACACTCTTAACTACGTGCACAGTCATATAAAGGCTGTAATATGGCCTTTTGCAGTCTAATAAAAGCCTCACATGTAAATCACGTTGTTCCATCTGCCTACGCAGGTTACCATTGGACTATTCCTTAAAGTCTCAATGCGCTACCACATCCCAAGTCGTCTTCATTTAGCGCCGTTGCTCTACAACACTATTAACTACGTGCACAGTCCTATAAAGACTGTAATATGGCCTTTTGCAGTCTAATAAAAGCCTCACACGTAAATCACGTGCTTTCACCTGTCTGCCCAGATTATCATTCGACTGTTTCTTCCAGTCTCGATGCACTTCAATGTTCCAAGTGGTTTTCCTTAGCGCCGTGGCCTTAGAACACTCTTAACTACGTGCACAGTCCTATAAAGACCGTAATATACCCTTTTGCAGTCCAATAAAGGCCGCACACGTAATTCACGCGGTTTCAGCTTCCCGCGCAGGTTACCATTAGACTAGTCCTTCCAGTCTCAATGCACTACAACGTTCCAAGTGGTTTTCCTTAGCGCTGTTGCCTTAGAACGCTCTTAACTACGTGCACAGTCCAATAAAAAGGTGTAATGTAGCCTTTTGCAGTCTAATAAAGGCCTCATGCGTAATTAACGTGGTTCCATCTGCCTGTGCCGGTTACCATTGCACTGTTCTTTCCAGTTTCATGCGCTACCACGTCCCAAGTCGTTTTCATTAGCGCCGTTGCCTTACAACACTCTTAACTACGTGCACAGTCCTATAAAGGCTGTAATATGGCCTTTTGCAGTCTAATAAAGGTCTGACACGTAAATCACGTGCTTCCATCTGCTTGCGCAGGTTACCATTGGGCTAGTCCTTCCAGTCTCAATGCGCTACAACGTCCCAAGTCGTCTTCATTAGCGCCGTTGCTTTACAACACTATTAACTAAGTTCACCGTCCTATAAAGGCTGTAATATTGCTTTTTGCAGTCTCATAAAGGCCTCACACGTAAATCACGTGGTTCCATCTGCCTGTGCAGGTTACCATTGGCCTAGTCCTTCCAGTCTCAATGCGCTACAACGTCCCAAGTCGTTTTCATTAGCGCCACTGCATTAGAACACTCTTAACTACGTGCACAGTCCTATAAAGACTGTAATATGGCCTTTTGCAGTCTAATAAAAGCCTCACACGTAAATCACGTGGTTCCATCTGCCTGCGCAGTTTACCATTGCACTATTCCTTACAGTCTCAATGTGCTACAGCGTCCCAAGTCGTTTTCAATACCGCCGTTGCTTTACAACACTGTTAACTGCGTGCACAGTCCAATAAAGGCTGTAATATGCCCTTTTGCAGTCTAATAAAGGCCTCATACGTAATTAATGTGGTTCCATCTGCCTGTGCAGGTTACCATTGCACTGTTCTTTCCAGTCTCATGCGCTACCACGTCCCAAGTCGTTTTCATTATCGCCGTTGCCTTACAACACTCTTAACTACGTGTGCACAGTCCAATAAAGGGTGTAATATAGCCTTTTGCAGTCTAATAAAAGCCTCGCTCGTAAATCACGTGGTTCTATCTGTCTGTGCAGGTTACCATTGGCCTAGTCCTTCCAGTCTCAATGCACTACATCGTCCCAAGTCGTTTTCCTTAGTGCCGTCGCTTTAGAACACTCTTAACTACGTGCATCGTCCTATAAAGGCTGTAATATGGCCTTTTGCAGTCTAATAAAGGCCTCATGCGTAATTAACGTGGTTCCATCTGCCTGTGCCGGTTACCATTGCACTGTTCTTTCCAGTTTCATGCGCTACCACGTCCCAAGTCGTTTTCATTAGCGCCGTTGCCTTACAACACTCTTAACTACGTGCACAGTCCTATAAAGACCGTAATATACCCTTTTGCAGTCCAATAAAGGCCGCACACGTAATTCACGCGGTTTCAGCTGCCCGCGCAGGTTACCATTAGACTAGTCCTTCCAGTCTCAATGCACTACAACGTTCCAAGTCGTTTTCATTAGCGCCGTTGCCTTACAACACTCTTAACTACGTGCACAGTCATATAAAGGCTGTAATATGGCCTTTTACAGTCTAATACAAGCCTCACACGTAAATCACGTGGTTCCATCTGCCTGCGCAGGTTACCATTGCACTATTCCTTCCAGTCTCAATGCGCTACAACGTCCCAAGTCGTTTTCATTAGCGCCGTTGACTTACAACACTCTTAACTACGTGCACAGTCCTATAAAGGCTGTAATATGGCATTTTGCAGTCTAATAAAAGCCTTGCACGTAAATCACGCAGTTTCACCTGTCTGCGCAGGTTACCATTGGACTAGTCCTTCCAGTCTCGATGCACTACAACGTCCCAAGTTGTTTTCATTAGCGCCATTGCATTAGAACACTCTTAACTACGTGCACAGTCATATAAAGGCTGTAATATGGCCTTTTGCAGTCTAATAAAAGCCTCACATGTAAATCACGTTGTTCCATCTGCCTACGCAGGTTACCATTGGACTATTCCTTAAAGTCTCAATGCGCTACCACATCCCAAGTCGTCTTCATTTAGCGCCGTTGCTCTACAACACTATTAACTACGTGCACAGTCCTATAAAGACTGTAATATGGCCTTTTGCAGTCTAATAAAAGCCTCACACGTAAATCACGTGCTTTCACCTGTCTGCCCAGATTATCATTCGACTGTTTCTTCCAGTCTCGATGCACTTCAATGTTCCAAGTGGTTTTCCTTAGCGCCGTGGCCTTAGAACACTCTTAACTACGTGCACAGTCCTATAAAGACCGTAATATACCCTTTTGCAGTCCAATAAAGGCCGCACACGTAATTCACGCGGTTTCAGCTTCCCGCGCAGGTTACCATTAGACTAGTCCTTCCAGTCTCAATGCACTACAACGTTCCAAGTGGTTTTCCTTAGCGCTGTTGCCTTAGAACGCTCTTAACTACGTGCACAGTCCAATAAAAAGGTGTAATGTAGCCTTTTGCAGTCTAATAAAGGCCTCATGCGTAATTAACGTGGTTCCATCTGCCTGTGCCGGTTACCATTGCACTGTTCTTTCCAGTTTCATGCGCTACCACGTCCCAAGTCGTTTTCATTAGCGCCGTTGCCTTACAACACTCTTAACTACGTGCACAGTCCTATAAAGGCTGTAATATGGCCTTTTGCAGTCTAATAAAGGTCTGACACGTAAATCACGTGCTTCCATCTGCTTGCGCAGGTTACCATTGGGCTAGTCCTTCCAGTCTCAATGCGCTACAACGTCCCAAGTCGTCTTCATTAGCGCCGTTGCTTTACAACACTATTAACTAAGTTCACCGTCCTATAAAGGCTGTAATATTGCTATTTGCAGTCTCATAAAGGCCTCACACGTAAATCACGTGGTTCCATCTGCCTGTGCAGGTTACCATTGGCCTAGTCCTTCCAGTCTCAATGCGCTACAACGTCCCAAGTCGTTTTCATTAGCGCCACTGCATTAGAACACTCTTAACTACGTGTGCACAGTCCAATAAAGGGTGTAATATAGCCTTTTGCAGTCTAATAAAAGCCTCGCTCGTAAATCACGTGGTTCTATCTGTCTGTGCAGGTTACCATTGGCCTAGTCCTTCCAGTCTCAATGCACTACATCGTCCCAAGTCGTTTTCCTTAGTGCCGTCGCTTTAGAACACTCTTAACTACGTGCATCGTCCTATAAAGGCTGTAATATGGCCTTTTGCAGTCTAATAAAGGCCTCATGCGTAATTAACGTGGTTCCATCTGCCTGTGCCGGTTACCATTGCACTGTTCTTTCCAGTTTCATGCGCTACCACGTCCCAAGTCGTTTTTATTAGCGCCGTTGCCTTACAACACTCTTAACTACGTGCACAGTCCTATAAAGGCTGTAATATGGCCTTTTGCAGTCTAATAAAGGTCTGACACGTGAATCACGTGCTTCCACCTGCTTGCGCAGGTTAACATTGGGCTAGTCCTTCCAGTCTCAATGCGCTACAACGACCCAAGTCGTTCTCATTGGCACCGTTGCCTTAGAATACTCTTAACTACGTGCACAGTCCTATAAAGGCTGTAATATGGCCTTTTGCAGTCTAATATAAGTCTGACACGTAAATCACGTAGTTCCATCTGCCTGCGCAGGTTACCGTTGGACTATTACTTGTCTCAATGCGCTACCACATCCCAAGTCGTCTTCATTAGCGCCGTTGCTCTACAACACTATTACCTACGTGCACAGTCCTATAAAGACTGTTATATGGACTTTTGCAGCCTAATAAAAGCCTCACACGTAAATCACGTGGTTTCACCCGTCTGCCCAGATTATCATTCGACTGTTCCTTCCAGTCTCGATGCACTTCAATGTTCCAAGTGGTTTTCCTTAGCGCCGTGGCCTTAGAACACTCTTAACTACGTGCACAGTCCTATAAAGGCCGTAATATACCCTTTTGCAGTCCAATAAAGGCCGCACACGTAATTCACGCGGTTTCAGCTGCCCGCGCAGGTTACCATTAGACTAGTCCTTCCTGTCTCAATGCACTACAACGTTCCAAGTGGTTTTCCTTAGCGCTGTTGCCTTAGAACTCTCTTAACTACGTGCACAGTCCAATAAAAGGTGTAATGTAGCCTTTTGCAGTCTAATAAAAGCCTCACACGTAAATCACGTGGTTCCATCTGTCTGTGCAGGTTACCATTGGCCTAGTCCTTCTAGTCTCAATGCACTACATCTTCCCAAGTCGTTTTCCTTAGTGCCGTTGCTTTAGAACACTCTTAATTACGTGCATCGTCCTATAAAGGCTGTAATATGGCCTTTTGCAGTCTAATAAAGGCTTCATGCGTAATTAACGTGGTTCCATCTGCCTGTGCGGGTTACCATTGCACTGTTCTTTCCAGTTTCATGCGCTACCACGTCCCAAGTCGTTTTCATTAGCGCCGTTGCCTTACAACACTCTTAACTACGTGCACAGTCCTATAAAGGCTGTAATATGACCTTTTGCAGTCTAATAAAGGTCTGACACGCAAATCACATGCTTCCATCTGCTTGCGCAGGTTACCATTGGCCTAGTCCTTCCAGTCTCAATGCGCTACAACGTCCCAAGTCGTTTTCATTGGCGCCGTTGATTTAGAAAACTCTTAACTACGTGCACAGTCCTATAAAGGCTGTAATATGGTCTTTTGAAGTCTAATAAAAGCCTCACACGAAAATCACGTGCTTCCATCTGCCTGCGCAGGTTACCATTGCACTATTCCTTCCAGTCTCAATGCGCTACAACGTCATAAGTCGTTTTCATTAGCGCCGTTGCCTTACAACACTCTTAACTACGTGCACAGTCCTATAAAGGCTGTAATATGGCCTTTTGCAGTCTAATAAAAGCATCGCACGTAAATCACGTGGTTCCATCTGCCTGCGCAAGTTACCATTGGACTATTCCTTACAGTCTCAATGTGCTACAACGTCCCAAGTCGTCTTCATTAGCGCCGTTGCTTTACAACACTATTAACTACGTTCACCGTCCTATAAAGGCTGTAATATTGCCTTTTGCAGTCTAATAAAGGCTTGACACGTAAATCACGTGCTTCGATCTGCTTGCGCAGGTTACCATTGGCCTAGTCCTTCCAGTCTCAATGCGCTACAACGTCCCAAGTCGTTTTCATTGGCGCCGTTGCCTTAGAATACTCTTAACTACGTGCACAGTCCTATAAAGGCTGTAATATGGCCTTTTGCAGTCTAATAAAAGCCTCACACGTAAATCACGTGGTTCCATCTGCCTGCGCAGGTTACCATTGGACTATTGCTTAAAGTCTCAATGCGCTACCACATCCCAAGTCGTCTTCATTGGCGCCGTTGCTCTACAACACTATTAACTACGTGCACAGTCCTATAAAGACTGTAATATGGCCTTTTGCAGTCTAATAAAAGCCTCACACGTAAATCACGTAGTTTCACCCGTCTGCCCAGATTATCATTCGACTGTTCCTTCCAGTCTCGATGCACTTCAATGTTCCAAGTGGTTTTCCTTAGCGCCGTGGCCTTAGAACACTCTTAACTACGTGCACAGTCCTATAAAGACCGTAATATACCCTTTTGCAGTCCAATAACGGCCGCACACGTAATTCACGCGGTTTCAGCTACCCGCGCAGGTTACCATTAGACTAGTCCTTCCAGTCTCAATGCACTACAACGTTCCAAGTGGTTTTCCTTAGCGCTGTTGCCTTAGAACTCTCTTAACTACGTGCACAGTCCAATAAAAGGTGTAATGTAGCCTTTTGCAGTCTAATAAAGGCCTCACACGTAAATCACGTAGTTCCATCTGCCTGTGCACGTTACCATTGCACTATTCCTTCCAGTCTCAATGCGCTACAACGTCCCAAGTCGTTTTCATTAGCGTCGCTGCCTTACAACACTCTTAACTACGTGCACAGTCCTATAAAGGCTGTAATATGGCCTTTTGCAGTCTAATAAAAACCTCGCACGTAAATCACGCGGCTTCACCTGTCTGGGCAGGTTACCATTGGACTAGTCCTTCCAGTCTCAATGCGATACAACGTCCCAAGTCCTTTTCATTAGAGCCGTTGCCTTAGAACACTGTTAACTACGTGCACAGACCTATAAAGGCTGTAATATGGCCCTTTGCGGTCTAATATAAGCCTCACACGTAAATCACGTGGTTCCATCTGCCTGCACAGGTTACCATTGGACTATTCCTTACACTCTCAATTTGCTACAACGTCCCAAGTCGTTTTCATTGGCGCCGTTGCCTTAGAATACTCTTAACTGCGTGCACAGTCCTATAAAAGCTGTAATATGACCTTTTGCAGTCTAATAAAGGTCTGACACGCAAATCACGTGCTTCAATGTGCTTGCGCAGGTTACCATTGGCCTAGTCCTTCCAGTCTCAATGCGCTACCACATCCCAAGTCGTCTTCATTACCGCCGTTGCTCTACAACACTATTAACTACGTGCACAGTCCTATAAAGACTGTAATATGGACTTTTGCAGTCTAATAAAAGCCTCACACGTAAATCACGTGGTTTCACCCGTCTGCCCAGATTATCATTCGACTGTTCCTCCCAGTCTCGATGCACTTCAATGTTCCAAGTGGTTTTCCTTAGCGCCGTGGCCTTAGAACACTCTTAACTACGTGCACAGTCCTATAAAGACCGTAATATACCCTTTTGCAGTCCAATAAAGGTCGCACACGTAATTCACGCGGTTTCAGCTGCCCGCGCAGGTTACCATTAGACTAGTCCTTCCTGTCTCAATGCACTACAACGTTCCAAGTGGTTTTCCTTAGCGCTGTTGCCTTAGAACTCTCTTAACTACGTGCACAGTCCAATAAAAGGTGTAATGTAGCCTTTTGCAGTCTAATAAAAGCCTCACACGTAAATCACGTAGTTCCATCTGCCTGCGCAGGTTACCGTTGGACTATTCCTTAAAGTCTCAATGTGCTACAGTGTCCCTAGTCGTTTTCAATACCGCCGTTGCTTTACAACACTATTAACTACGTGCACAGTCCGATAAAGGCTGTAATATGACCTTTTGCAGTCTAATAAAGGCCTCATACGTAATTAATGTGGTTCCATCTGCCTGTGGAGGTTACCATTGCACTGTTCTTTCCAGTCTCATGCGCTACCACGTCCCAAGTCCTTTTCATAAGCGCCATTGCCTTACAACACTCTTAACTACGTGTGCACAGTCCAATAAAGGGTGTAATATAGCCTTTTGCAGTCTAATAAAAGCCTCACACGTAAATCACGTGGTTCCATCTGTCTGTGCAGGTTACCGTTGGCATAGTCCTTCCAGTCTCAATTCACTACATCTTCCCAAGTCGTTTTCCTTAGTGCCGTTGCCTTAGAACTCTCTTAACTACGTGCACAGTCCTATAAAGGCTGTAATATGACCTTTTGCAGTCTAATAAAAGCCTCGCACGTAAATCACGCAGTTTCACCTGTCTGCGCAGGTTACCATTGGACTAGTCCTTCCAGTCTTGATGCACTACAACGTCCCAAGTTGTTTCAACGGCGCTAATGAAAACGACTTGTGACGTGATAGCGCATGAAACTGGAAAGAACAGCGCAATGGTAACCTTCACAGGCAGATGGAACCACGTGATTTACGTGTGAGGCCTCTTACTCTTAACACTCTTAACTACCTGCACAGTCCTATAAAGAATGTAATATGGCCTTTTGCAGTCTAATAAAGGCCTCACACGTAAATCACGTGCTTCCATCTGCTTGCGCAGGTTACCATTGGCCTATTCCTTCCAGTCTCAATGCGCTACAACGTCCGAAGTCGTTTTCATTGGCGCCGTTGCCTTAGAATACTCTTATCTACGTGCACAGTCCTATAAAGGCTGTAATATGGCCTTTTGCAGTCTAATAAAAGCCTCGCACGTAAATCACGCAGTTTCACCTGTCTGCGCAGGTTACCATTGGACTAGTCCTTCCAGTCTCGATGCACTACAACGTCCCAAGTTGTTTTCATTAGCGCCATTGCATTAGAACACTCTTAACTACGTGCACAGTCCTATAAAGGCTGTAATATGGCCTTTTGCAGTCTAATAAAAGCCCCATACGAAAATCACGTGGTTCCATCTGCCTGCGCAGGTTACCATTGCACTATTCCTTCCAGTCTCAATGCGCTACAACGGCCCAAGTTGTTTTCATTAGAGCCATTGCATTAGAACACTCTTAACTACGTGCACAGTCCTATAAAGGCTGTAATATGGCCTTTTGCAGTCCAGTAAAAGCCTCACACGTAAATCACGTCGCTGCAACATCCCAAGTCGTCTTCATTGGCGCCGTTGCCTTAGAATACTCTTATCTACGTGCACAGTCCTATAAAGGCTGTAATATGGCCTTTTGCAGTCTAATAAAAGCCTCACACGTAAATCACGTGGTTCCATCTGCCTGCGCAGGTTACCATTGCACTATTCCTTCCAGTCTCAATGCGCTACAACGTCCCAAGTCGTTTTCATTGGCGCCGTTGCCTTAGAATACTCTTATCTACGTGCACAGTCCTATAAAGGCTGTAATATGGCATTTTGCAGTCTAATAAAAGCCTCGCACGTAAATCACGCAGTTTCACCTGTCTGCGCTGGTTACCATTGGACTAGTCCTTCCAGTCTCGATGCACTACAACGTCCCAAGTTGTTTTCATTAGCGCCATTGCATTAGAACACTCTTAACTACGTGCACAGTCATATAAAGGCTGTAAAATGGCCTTTTGCAGTCTAATAAAGGCCTCATGCGTAATTAACGTGGTTCCATCTGCCTGTGCAGGTTACCATTGCACTGTTCTTTCCAGTTTCATGCGCTACCACGTCTCAAGTCGTTTTCATTAGCGCCGTTGCCTTACAACACTCTTAACTACGTGCACAGTCCTATAAAGGCTGTAATATGGCCTTTTGCAGTCTACTAAAGGTCTGACACGTAAATCACGTGCTTCCATCTGCTTGCGCAGGTTAACATTGGCCTAGTCCTTCCAGTCTCAATGCGCTACAACGTCTCAAGTCGTTTTCATTGGCACCGTTGCCTTAGAATACTCTTAACTACGTGCACAGTCCTATAAAGGCTGTAATATGGCCTTTTGCAGTCTAATAAAAGCCTCATACGAAAATCACGTGGTTCAATCTGCCTGTGCAGTTTACCATTGCACTGTTCTTTCCAGTTTCATGCGCTACCACGTCCCAAGTCGCTTTCATTAGCGCCGTTGCCTTACAACACTCTTAACTACGTGCACAGTCCTATAAAGGCTGTATTATGGCCTTTTGCAGTCTAGTAAAAACCTCACACGTAAATCACGTGGTTCCATCTGCCTGCGCAAGTTACCATTGGACTATTCCATACAGTCTCAATGTGCTACAACGTCCCAAGTCGTCTTCATTAGCGCCATTGCATTAGAACACTCTTAACTACGTGCACAGTCCTATAAAGGCTGTAATATTGCCTTTTGCAGTCTCATAAAGGCCTCACACGTAAATCACGTGGTTCAATCTGCCTGTGCAGCTTACCATTGCACTGTTCTTTCCAGTTTCATGCGCTACCACGTCCCATGTCGTTTGCATTAGCGCCGTTGCCTTACAACACTCTTAACTACGTGCACAGTCCTATAAAGGCTGCAATATGGCCTTTTGCAGTCTAGTAAAAGCCTCACACATAAATCACGCAGTTTCACCTGTCTGCGCTGGTTACCGTTGGACTAGTCCTTCCAGTCTCGATGCACTACAACGTCCCAAGTTGTTTTCATTAGCGCCATTGCATTAGAACACTCTTAACTACGTGCACAGTCATATAAAGGCTGTAAAATGGCCTTTTGCAGTCTAATAAAGGCCTCATGCGTAATTAACGTGGTTCCATCTGCCTGTGCAGGTTACCATTGCACTGTTCTTTCCAGTTTCATGCGCTACCACGTCCCAAGTCGTTTTCATTAGCGCCGTTGCCTTACAACACTCTTAACTACGTGCACAGTCCTATAAAGGCTGTAATATGGCCTTTTGCAGTCTAATAAAAGCCTCACACGAAAATCACGTGGTTCCATCTGCCTGGGCAGGTACCATTGCACTATTCCTTCCAGTCTCAATGCGCTACAACGGCCCAAGTTGTTTTCATTAGAGCCATTGCATTAGAACACTCTTAACTACGTGCACAGTCCTATAAAGGCTGTAATATGGCCTTTTGCAGTCCAGTAAAAGCCTCACACGTAAATCACGTGGTTCCATCTGCCTGCGCAAGTTACCATTGCATTATTCCTTACAGTCTCAATGTGCTACAACATCCAAAGTCGTCTTCATTAGCGCCGTTGCTTTACAACACTATTAACTACGTTCACCGTCCTATAAAGGCTGTAATATGGCCTTTTGCAGTCTAATAAAAGCCATGCACGTAAATCACGCAGTTTCACCTGTCTGCGCAGATTACCATTGGACTAGTCCTTCCAGTCTCGATGCACTACAACGTCCCAAGTTGTTTTCATTAGCGCCATTGCATTAGAACACTCTTAACTACGTGCACAGTCATATAAAGGCTGTAATATGGCCTTTTGCAGTCTAATAAAGGCCTCATGCGTAATTAACGTGGTTCCATCTGCCTGTGCAGGTTACCATTGCACTGTTCTTTCCAGTTTCATGCGCTACCACGTCCCAAGTCGTTTTCATTAGCGCCGTTGCCTTACAACACTCTTAACTACGTGCACAGTCCTATAAAAGCTGTAATATGGCCTTTTGCAGTCTAATAAAGGTCTGACACGTAAATCACGTACTTCCATCTGCTTGCGCAGGTTACCATTGGCCTAGTCCTTCCAGTCTCAATGCGCTACAACGTCCCAAGTCGTTTTCATTGGCACCGTTGCCTTAGAATACTCTTAACTACGTGCACAGTCCTATAAAGGCTGTAATATGGCCTTTTGCAGTCCAGTAAAAGCCTCACACGTAAATCACGTGGTTCCATCTGCCTGCGCAAGTTACCATTGGATTATTCCTTACAGTCTAAATGTGCTACAACGTCCAAAGTCGTCTTCATTAGCGCCGTTGCTTTACAACACTATTAACTACGTTCACCGTCCTATAAAGGCTGTAATATTGCCTTGTGCAGTCTCATAAAGGCCTCACACGTAAATCACGTGGTTCAATCTGCCTGTGCAGTTTACCATTGCACTGTTCTTTCCAGTTTCATGCGCTACCACGTCCCAAGTCGCTTTCATTAGCGCCGCTGCCTTACAACACTCTTAACTACGTGCACAGTCCTATAAAGGCTGTAATATGGCCTTTTACAGTCTAGTAAAAGCCTCACACGTAAATCACGTGGTTCCATCTGCCTGCGCAAGTTACCATTGGACTATTCCATACAGTCTCAATGTGCTACAACGTCCCAAATCGTCTTCAATAGCGCCGTTGCTTTACAACACTATTAACTACGTTCACCGTCCTATAAAGGCTGTAATATTGCAATTTGCAGTCTCATAAAGGTCTCACACGTAAATCACGTGGTTCCATCTGCCTGTGAAGGTTACCATTGGACTAGTCCTTCCAGTCTCGATCCACTACAACGTCCCAAGTTGTTTTCATTAGCGCCATTGCATTAGAACACTCTTAACTACGTGCACAGTCCTATAAAGACTGTAATATGGCCTTTTGCAGTCTAATAAAAGCCTCACACGTAAATCACGTGGTTTCACCTGTCTGCCCAGATTATCATTCGACTGTTCCTTCCAGTCTCGATGCACTTCAATGTTCCAAGTGGTTTTCCTTAGCGCCGTGGCCTTAGAACACTCTTAACTACGTGCACAGTCCTATAAAGACCGTAAGATACCCTTTTGCAGTCCAATAAAGGCCGCACACGTAATTCACGCGGTTTCAGCTGCCCGCGCAGGTTACCATTAGACTAGTCCTTCCAGTCTCAATGCACTACAACGTTCCAAGTGGTTTTCCTTAGCGCTGTTGCCTTAGAACTCTCTTAACTACGTGCACAGTCCAATAAAAGGTGTAATGTAGCCTTTTGCAGTCTAATAAAGGCCTCACACGTAAATCACGTAGTTCCATCTGCCTGTGCACGTTACCATTGCACTATTCCTTCCAGTCTCAATGCGCTACAACGTCCCAAGTCGTTTTCATTAGCGTCGCTGCCTTACAACACTCTTAACTACGTGCACAGTCCTATAAAGGCTGTAATATGGCCTTTTGCAGTCTAATAAAAACCTCGCACGTAAATCACGCGGCTTCACCTGTCTGGGCAGGTTACCATTGGACTAGTCCTTCCAGTCTCAATGCGATACAACGTCCCAAGTCCTTTTCATTAGAGCCGTTGCCTTAGAACACTGTTAACTACGTGCACAGACCTATAAAGGCTGTAATATGGCCCTTTGCGGTCTAATATAAGCCTCACACGTAAATCACGTGGTTCCATCTGCCTGCACAGGTTACCATTGGACTATTCCTTACACTCTCAATTTGCTACAACGTCCCAAGTCGTTTTCATTGGCGCCGTTGCCTTAGAATACTCTTAACTGCGTGCACAGTCCTATAAAAGCTGTAATATGACCTTTTGCAGTCTAATAAAGGTCTGACACGCAAATCACGTGCTTCAATGTGCTTGCGCAGGTTACCATTGGCCTAGTCCTTCCAGTCTCAATGCGCTACCACATCCCAAGTCGTCTTCATTACCGCCGTTGCTCTACAACACTATTAACTACGTGCACAGTCCTATAAAGACTGTAATATGGACTTTTGCAGTCTAATAAAAGCCTCACACGTAAATCACGTGGTTTCACCCGTCTGCCCAGATTATCATTCGACTGTTCCTCCCAGTCTCGATGCACTTCAATGTTCCAAGTGGTTTTCCTTAGCGCCGTGGCCTTAGAACACTCTTAACTACGTGCACAGTCCTATAAAGACCGTAATATACCCTTTTGCAGTCCAATAAAGGTCGCACACGTAATTCACGCGGTTTCAGCTGCCCGCGCAGGTTACCATTAGACTAGTCCTTCCTGTCTCAATGCACTACAACGTTCCAAGTGGTTTTCCTTAGCGCTGTTGCCTTAGAACTCTCTTAACTACGTGCACAGTCCAATAAAAGGTGTAATGTAGCCTTTTGCAGTCTAATAAAAGCCTCACACGTAAATCACGTAGTTCCATCTGCCTGCGCAGGTTACCGTTGGACTATTCCTTAAAGTCTCAATGTGCTACAGTGTCCCTAGTCGTTTTCAATACCGCCGTTGCTTTACAACACTATTAACTACGTGCACAGTCCGATAAAGGCTGTAATATGACCTTTTGCAGTCTAATAAAGGCCTCATACGTAATTAATGTGGTTCCATCTGCCTGTGGAGGTTACCATTGCACTGTTCTTTCCAGTCTCATGCGCTACCACGTCCCAAGTCCTTTTCATAAGCGCCATTGCCTTACAACACTCTTAACTACGTGTGCACAGTCCAATAAAGGGTGTAATATAGCCTTTTGCAGTCTAATAAAAGCCTCACACGTAAATCACGTGGTTCCATCTGTCTGTGCAGGTTACCGTTGGCATAGTCCTTCCAGTCTCAATTCACTACATCTTCCCAAGTCGTTTTCCTTAGTGCCGTTGCCTTAGAACTCTCTTAACTACGTGCACAGTCCTATAAAGGCTGTAATATGACCTTTTGCAGTCTAATAAAAGCCTCGCACGTAAATCACGCAGTTTCACCTGTCTGCGCAGGTTACCATTGGACTAGTCCTTCCAGTCTTGATGCACTACAACGTCCCAAGTTGTTTCAACGGCGCTAATGAAAACGACTTGTGACGTGATAGCGCATGAAACTGGAAAGAACAGCGCAATGGTAACCTTCACAGGCAGATGGAACCACGTGATTTACGTGTGAGGCCTCTTACTCTTAACACTCTTAACTACCTGCACAGTCCTATAAAGAATGTAATATGGCCTTTTGCAGTCTAATAAAGGCCTCACACGTAAATCACGTGCTTCCATCTGCTTGCGCAGGTTACCATTGGCCTATTCCTTCCAGTCTCAATGCGCTACAACGTCCGAAGTCGTTTTCATTGGCGCCGTTGCCTTAGAATACTCTTATCTACGTGCACAGTCCTATAAAGGCTGTAATATGGCCTTTTGCAGTCTAATAAAAGCCTCGCACGTAAATCACGCAGTTTCACCTGTCTGCGCAGGTTACCATTGGACTAGTCCTTCCAGTCTCGATGCACTACAACGTCCCAAGTTGTTTTCATTAGCGCCATTGCATTAGAACACTCTTAACTACGTGCACAGTCCTATAAAGGCTGTAATATGGCCTTTTGCAGTCTAATAAAAGCCCCATACGAAAATCACGTGGTTCCATCTGCCTGCGCAGGTTACCATTGCACTATTCCTTCCAGTCTCAATGCGCTACAACGGCCCAAGTTGTTTTCATTAGAGCCATTGCATTAGAACACTCTTAACTACGTGCACAGTCCTATAAAGGCTGTAATATGGCCTTTTGCAGTCCAGTAAAAGCCTCACACGTAAATCACGTCGCTGCAACATCCCAAGTCGTCTTCATTGGCGCCGTTGCCTTAGAATACTCTTATCTACGTGCACAGTCCTATAAAGGCTGTAATATGGCCTTTTGCAGTCTAATAAAAGCCTCACACGTAAATCACGTGGTTCCATCTGCCTGCGCAGGTTACCATTGCACTATTCCTTCCAGTCTCAATGCGCTACAACGTCCCAAGTCGTTTTCATTGGCGCCGTTGCCTTAGAATACTCTTATCTACGTGCACAGTCCTATAAAGGCTGTAATATGGCATTTTGCAGTCTAATAAAAGCCTCGCACGTAAATCACGCAGTTTCACCTGTCTGCGCTGGTTACCATTGGACTAGTCCTTCCAGTCTCGATGCACTACAACGTCCCAAGTTGTTTTCATTAGCGCCATTGCATTAGAACACTCTTAACTACGTGCACAGTCATATAAAGGCTGTAAAATGGCCTTTTGCAGTCTAATAAAGGCCTCATGCGTAATTAACGTGGTTCCATCTGCCTGTGCAGGTTACCATTGCACTGTTCTTTCCAGTTTCATGCGCTACCACGTCTCAAGTCGTTTTCATTAGCGCCGTTGCCTTACAACACTCTTAACTACGTGCACAGTCCTATAAAGGCTGTAATATGGCCTTTTGCAGTCTACTAAAGGTCTGACACGTAAATCACGTGCTTCCATCTGCTTGCGCAGGTTAACATTGGCCTAGTCCTTCCAGTCTCAATGCGCTACAACGTCTCAAGTCGTTTTCATTGGCACCGTTGCCTTAGAATACTCTTAACTACGTGCACAGTCCTATAAAGGCTGTAATATGGCCTTTTGCAGTCTAATAAAAGCCTCATACGAAAATCACGTGGTTCAATCTGCCTGTGCAGTTTACCATTGCACTGTTCTTTCCAGTTTCATGCGCTACCACGTCCCAAGTCGCTTTCATTAGCGCCGTTGCCTTACAACACTCTTAACTACGTGCACAGTCCTATAAAGGCTGTATTATGGCCTTTTGCAGTCTAGTAAAAACCTCACACGTAAATCACGTGGTTCCATCTGCCTGCGCAAGTTACCATTGGACTATTCCATACAGTCTCAATGTGCTACAACGTCCCAAGTCGTCTTCATTAGCGCCATTGCATTAGAACACTCTTAACTACGTGCACAGTCCTATAAAGGCTGTAATATTGCCTTTTGCAGTCTCATAAAGGCCTCACACGTAAATCACGTGGTTCAATCTGCCTGTGCAGCTTACCATTGCACTGTTCTTTCCAGTTTCATGCGCTACCACGTCCCATGTCGTTTGCATTAGCGCCGTTGCCTTACAACACTCTTAACTACGTGCACAGTCCTATAAAGGCTGCAATATGGCCTTTTGCAGTCTAGTAAAAGCCTCACACATAAATCACGCAGTTTCACCTGTCTGCGCTGGTTACCGTTGGACTAGTCCTTCCAGTCTCGATGCACTACAACGTCCCAAGTTGTTTTCATTAGCGCCATTGCATTAGAACACTCTTAACTACGTGCACAGTCATATAAAGGCTGTAAAATGGCCTTTTGCAGTCTAATAAAGGCCTCATGCGTAATTAACGTGGTTCCATCTGCCTGTGCAGGTTACCATTGCACTGTTCTTTCCAGTTTCATGCGCTACCACGTCCCAAGTCGTTTTCATTAGCGCCGTTGCCTTACAACACTCTTAACTACGTGCACAGTCCTATAAAGGCTGTAATATGGCCTTTTGCAGTCTAATAAAAGCCTCACACGAAAATCACGTGGTTCCATCTGCCTGGGCAGGTACCATTGCACTATTCCTTCCAGTCTCAATGCGCTACAACGGCCCAAGTTGTTTTCATTAGAGCCATTGCATTAGAACACTCTTAACTACGTGCACAGTCCTATAAAGGCTGTAATATGGCCTTTTGCAGTCCAGTAAAAGCCTCACACGTAAATCACGTGGTTCCATCTGCCTGCGCAAGTTACCATTGCATTATTCCTTACAGTCTCAATGTGCTACAACATCCAAAGTCGTCTTCATTAGCGCCGTTGCTTTACAACACTATTAACTACGTTCACCGTCCTATAAAGGCTGTAATATGGCCTTTTGCAGTCTAATAAAAGCCATGCACGTAAATCACGCAGTTTCACCTGTCTGCGCAGATTACCATTGGACTAGTCCTTCCAGTCTCGATGCACTACAACGTCCCAAGTTGTTTTCATTAGCGCCATTGCATTAGAACACTCTTAACTACGTGCACAGTCATATAAAGGCTGTAATATGGCCTTTTGCAGTCTAATAAAGGCCTCATGCGTAATTAACGTGGTTCCATCTGCCTGTGCAGGTTACCATTGCACTGTTCTTTCCAGTTTCATGCGCTACCACGTCCCAAGTCGTTTTCATTAGCGCCGTTGCCTTACAACACTCTTAACTACGTGCACAGTCCTATAAAAGCTGTAATATGGCCTTTTGCAGTCTAATAAAGGTCTGACACGTAAATCACGTACTTCCATCTGCTTGCGCAGGTTACCATTGGCCTAGTCCTTCCAGTCTCAATGCGCTACAACGTCCCAAGTCGTTTTCATTGGCACCGTTGCCTTAGAATACTCTTAACTACGTGCACAGTCCTATAAAGGCTGTAATATGGCCTTTTGCAGTCCAGTAAAAGCCTCACACGTAAATCACGTGGTTCCATCTGCCTGCGCAAGTTACCATTGGATTATTCCTTACAGTCTAAATGTGCTACAACGTCCAAAGTCGTCTTCATTAGCGCCGTTGCTTTACAACACTATTAACTACGTTCACCGTCCTATAAAGGCTGTAATATTGCCTTGTGCAGTCTCATAAAGGCCTCACACGTAAATCACGTGGTTCAATCTGCCTGTGCAGTTTACCATTGCACTGTTCTTTCCAGTTTCATGCGCTACCACGTCCCAAGTCGCTTTCATTAGCGCCGCTGCCTTACAACACTCTTAACTACGTGCACAGTCCTATAAAGGCTGTAATATGGCCTTTTACAGTCTAGTAAAAGCCTCACACGTAAATCACGTGGTTCCATCTGCCTGCGCAAGTTACCATTGGACTATTCCATACAGTCTCAATGTGCTACAACGTCCCAAATCGTCTTCAATAGCGCCGTTGCTTTACAACACTATTAACTACGTTCACCGTCCTATAAAGGCTGTAATATTGCAATTTGCAGTCTCATAAAGGTCTCACACGTAAATCACGTGGTTCCATCTGCCTGTGAAGGTTACCATTGGACTAGTCCTTCCAGTCTCGATCCACTACAACGTCCCAAGTTGTTTTCATTAGCGCCATTGCATTAGAACACTCTTAACTACGTGCACAGTCCTATAAAGACTGTAATATGGCCTTTTGCAGTCTAATAAAAGCCTCACACGTAAATCACGTGGTTTCACCTGTCTGCCCAGATTATCATTCGACTGTTCCTTCCAGTCTCGATGCACTTCAATGTTCCAAGTGGTTTTCCTTAGCGCCGTGGCCTTAGAACACTCTTAACTACGTGCACAGTCCTATAAAGACCGTAAGATACCCTTTTGCAGTCCAATAAAGGCCGCACACGTAATTCACGCGGTTTCAGCTGCCCGCACAGGTTACCATTAGACTAGTCCTTCCAGTCTCAATGCACTACGACGTTCCAAGTGGTTTTCCTTAGCGCTGTTGCCTTAGAACTCTCTTAACTACGTGCACAGTCCAATAAAAAGGTGTAATGTAGCCTTTTGCAGTCTAATAAAGGCCTCACACGTAAATCACGTGGTTCCATCTGCCTGTGCACGTTACCATTGCACTATTCCTTCCAGTCTCAATGCGCTACAACGTCCCAAGTCCTTTTCATTAGAGCCGTTGCCTTAGAACACTCTTAACTACGTGCACAGTCATATAAAAACTGTAATATGGCCTTTTGCAGTCTAATAAAAGCCTCACACGTAAATCACGTGGTTTCACCTGTCTGCCCAGATTATCATTCGACTGTTCCTTCCAGTCTCGATGCACTTCAATGTTCTAAGTGGTTTTCCTTAGCGCCGTGGCCTTAGAACACTCTTAACTACGTGCACAGTCCTATAAAGGCTGTTATATGGCCTTATACAGTCTAATAAAAACCTCGCACGTAAATCACGCGGTTTCACCTGTCTGCGCAGGTTACCATTGGACTAGTCCTTCCAGTCTCAATGCGCTACAACGTCCCAAGTCGTTTTTATTAGCGCCACTGCATTAGAACACTCTTAACTACGTGCAGAGTCCTATAAAGACTGTAATATGGCCTTTTGCAGTCTAATAAAAGCCTCACACGTAAATCACGTGGTTCCATCTGCCTGCGCAGTTTACCATTGCACTATCTCTTCCAGTCTCAATGCGCTACAGCGTCCCAAGTCGTTTTCAATACCGCCGTTGCTTTACAACACTGTTAACTGCGTGCACAGTCCAATAAAGGCTGTAATATGCCCTTTTGCAGTCTAATAAAGGTCTGTCACGTAAATCACGTGCTTCCATCTGCTTGCGCAGCTTACCATTGGCCTAGTCCTTCCAGTCTCAATGCGCTACAACGTCCCAAGTCGTTTTCATTGGCACCGTTGCCTTAGAATACTCTTAACTACCTGCACAGTCCTATAAAGGCTGTAATATGGCCTTTTGCAGTCTCATAAAAGCCTCACACAAAAATCACGTGGTTCCATCTGCCTGCGCAGGTTACCATTGCACTATTCCTTCCAATCTCAATGCGCTACAACGTCCCAAGTTGTTTTCATTAGCGCCATTGCATTAGAACACTCTTAACTACGTGCACAGTCCTATAAAGGCTGTAATATGTCCTTTTGCAGTCCAGTAAAAGCCTCACACGTAAATCACGTGGTTCCATCTGCCTGCGCAAGTTACCATTAGACTATTCCTTCCAGTCTCAATGCACTACAACGTTCCAAGTGGTTTTCCTTAGCGCTGTTGCCTTAGAACTCTCTTAACTACGTGCACAGTCCAATAAAAAGGTGTAATGTAGCCTTTTGCAGTCTAATAAAGGCCTCACACGTAAATCACGTGGTTCCATCTGCCTGTGCACGTTACCATTGCACTATTCCTTCCAGTCTCAATGCGCTACAACGTCCCAAGTCCTTTTCATTAGACCGGTTCCTTAGAACACTCTTAACTACGTGCAGAGTCATATAAAAACTGTAATTTGGCCTTTTGCAGTCTAATAAAAGCCTCACACGTAAATCACGTGGTTTCACCTGTCTGCCCAGATTATCATTCGACTGTTCCTTCCAGTCTCGATGCACTTCAATGTTCTAAGTGGTTTTCCTTAGCGCCGTGGCCTTAGAACACTCTTAACTACGTGCACAGTCCCATAAAAGCTGTTATATGGCCTTATACAGTCTAATAAAAACCTCGCACGTAAATCACGCGGTTTCACCTGTCTGCGCAGGTTACCATTGGACTAGTCCTTCCAGTCTCAATGCGCTACAACGTCCCAAGTCGTTTTTATTAGCGCCACTGCATTAGAACACTCTTAACTACGTGCAGAGTCCTATAAAGGCTGTAATATGGCCTTTTGCAGTCTAATAAAGGTCTGTCACGTAAATCACGTGGTTCCATCTGCCTGCACAGGTTACCCCTGCACTATTCCTTCCAATCTCAATGCGCTACCACGTCCCAAGTTGTTTTCATTAGCGCCATTGCATTAGAACACTCTTAACTACGTGCACAGTCCTATAAAGGCTGTAATATGGCCTTTTGCAGTCCAGTAAAAGCCTCACACGTAAATCACTTGGTTCCATCTGCCTGCGCAAGTTACCATTAGACTATTCCTTACAGTCTCAATGTGCTACAACGTCCAAAGTCGTCTTCATTCGCGCCGTTGCTTTACAACACTATTAACTACGTTCACCGTCCTATAAAGGCTGTAATATTGCCTTTTGCAGTCTCATAAAGGCCTCACACGTAAATCACGTGGTTCAATCTGCCTGTGCAGGTTACCATTGCACTGTTCTTTCCAGTTTCATGCGCTACCACGTCCCAAGTCGTTTGCATTAGCGCCGTTGCCTTACAACACTCTTAACTACGTGCACAGTCCTATAAAGGCTGTAATATGGCCTTTTGCAGTCTAGTAAAAGCCTCACACGTAAATCACGTGGTTCCATCTGCCTGCGCAAGTTACCATTGGACTATTCCTTACAGTCTCAATGTGCTACAACGTCCCAAGTCGTCTTCATTCGCGCTGTTGCGTTACAACAGTATTAACTACGTTCACCGTCCTATAAAGGCGGTAATATTGCAATTTGCAGTCTCATAAAGGCCTCACACGTAAATCACGTGGTTCCATCTGCCTGTGCAGGTTACCATTGACCTAGTCCTTCCAGTCTCAATGCACTACAACGTCCTAAGTCGTTTTCCTTAGTGCCGTCGCTTTAGAATACTCTTAACTACGTGCACGGTCCTATAAAGGCTGTTATATGGCCTTATACAGTCTAATAAAAACCTCGCACGTAAATCACGCGGTTTCACCTGTCTGCGCAGGTTACCATTGGACTAGTCCTTCCAGTCTCAATGCGCTACAACGTCCCAAGTCGTTTTTATAAGCGCCACTGCATTAGAACACTCTTAACTACGTGCAGAGTCCTATAAAGACTGTAATATGGCCTTTTGCAGTCTAATAAAAGCCTCACACGTAAATCACGTGGTTTCATCTGCCTGCGCAGTTTACAATTGCACTATTCCTTCCAGTCTCAATGCGCTACAGCGTCCCAAGTCGTTTTCAATACCGCCGTTGCTTTACAACACTGTTAACTGCGTGCACAGTCCAATAAAGGCTGTAATATGGCCTTTTGCAGTCTAATAAAGGTCTGTCACGTAAATCACGTGGTTCCATCTGCCTGCGCAAGTTACCATTAGACTATTCCTTACAGTCTCAATGTGCTACAACGTCCAAAGTCGTCTTCATTAGCGCCGTTGCTTTACAACACTATTAACTACGTTCACCGTCCTATAAAGGCTGTAATATTGCCTTTTGCAGTCTCATAAAGGCCTCACACGTAAATCACGTGGTTCAATCTGCCTGTGCAGGTTACCATTGCACTGTTCTTTCCAGTTTCATGCGCTACCACGTCCCAAGTCGTTTGCATTAGCGCCGTTGCCTTACAATACTCTTAACTACGTGCACAGTCCTATAAAGGCTGTAATATGGCCTTTTTCAGTTTAATAAAAGCCTCGCACGTAAATCACGTGGTTCCATCTGCCTGCGCAGGTTACCGTTGGACTATTCCTTAAAGTCTCAATGCGCTACCACATCCCAAGTCGTCTTCATCAGCGCCGTTGCTCTACAACACTATTAACTACGTGCACAGTCCTATAAAGACTGTAATATGGCCTTTTGCAGTCTAATAAAAGCCTCACACGTAAATCACGTGGTTCCATCTGCCTGCGCAAGTTACCATTAGACTATTCCTTACAGTCTCAATGCGCTACAACGTCTAAAGTCGTCTTCATTAGCGCCGTTGCTTTACAACACTATTAACTACGTTCACCGTCCTATAAAGGCTGTAATATTGCCTTTCGCAGTCTCATAAAGGCCTCACACGTAAATCACGTGGTTCAATCTGCCTGTGCAGGTTACCATTGCACTGTTCTTTCCAGTTTCATGCGCTACCACGTCCCAAGTCGTTTGCATTAGCGCCGTTGCCTTACAACACTCTTAACTACGTGCACAGTCCTATAAAGGCTGTAATATGGCCTTTTGCAGTCTAGTAAAAGCCTCACACGTAAATCACGTGGTTCCATCTGCCTGCGCAAGTTACCATTGGACTATTCCTTACAGTCTCAATGTGCTACAACGTCCCAAGTCGTCTTCATTCGCGCCGTTGCGTTACAACAGTATTAACTACGTTCACCGTCCTATAAAGGCGGTAATATTGCAATTTGCAGTCTCATAAAGGCCTCACACGTAAATCACGTTGTTCCATCTGCCTGTGCAGGTTACCATTGGCCTAGTCCTTCCAGTCTCAATGCACTACAACGTCCTAAGTCGTTTTCCTTAGTGCCGTCGCTTTAGAATACTCTTAACTACGTGCACAGTCCTATAAAGGCTGTAATATGGCCCTTTGCGGTCTAATAAAAGCCTCACACATAAATCACGTGGTTCCATCTGCCTGGGCAGGTACCATTGCACTATTCCTTACAGTCTCAATGCGCTACAACGGCCCAAGTTGTTTTCATTAGAGCCATTGCATTAGAACACTCTTAACTACGTGCACAGTCCTATAAAGGCTGTAATATGGCCTTTTGCAGTCCAGTAAAAGCCTCACACGTAAATCACGTGGTTCCATCTGCCTGCGCAAGTTACCATTGCATTATTCCTTACAGTCTCAATGTGCTACAACATCCAAAGTCGTCTTCATTAGCGCCGTTGCTTTACAACACTATTAACTACGTTCACCGTCCTATAAAGGCTGTAATATGGCCTTTTGCAGTCTAATAAAAGCCATGCACGTAAATCACGCAGTTTCACCTGTCTGCGCAGATTACCATTGGACTAGTCCTTCCAGTCTCGATGCACTACAACGTCCCAAGTTGTTTTCATTAGCGCCATTGCATTAGAACACTCTTAACTACGTGCACAGTCATATAAAGGCTGTAATATGGCCTTTTGCAGTCTAATAAAGGCCTCATGCGTAATTAACGTGGTTCCATCTGCCTGTGCAGGTTACCATTGCACTGTTCTTTCCAGTTTCATGCGCTACCACGTCCCAAGTCGTTTTCATTAGCGCCGTTGCCTTACAACACTCTTAACTACGTGCACAGTCCTATAAAAGCTGTAATATGGCCTTTTGCAGTCTAATAAAGGTCTGACACGTAAATCACGTACTTCCATCTGCTTGCGCAGGTTACCATTGGCCTAGTCCTTCCAGTCTCAATGCGCTACAACGTCCCAAGTCGTTTTCATTGGCACCGTTGCCTTAGAATACTCTTAACTACGTGCACAGTCCTATAAAGGCTGTAATATGGCCTTTTGCAGTCCAGTAAAAGCCTCACACGTAAATCACGTGGTTCCATCTGCCTGCGCAAGTTACCATTGGATTATTCCTTACAGTCTAAATGTGCTACAACGTCCAAAGTCGTCTTCATTAGCGCCGTTGCTTTACAACACTATTAACTACGTTCACCGTCCTATAAAGGCTGTAATATTGCCTTGTGCAGTCTCATAAAGGCCTCACACGTAAATCACGTGGTTCAATCTGCCTGTGCAGTTTACCATTGCACTGTTCTTTCCAGTTTCATGCGCTACCACGTCCCAAGTCGCTTTCATTAGCGCCGCTGCCTTACAACACTCTTAACTACGTGCACAGTCCTATAAAGGCTGTAATATGGCCTTTTACAGTCTAGTAAAAGCCTCACACGTAAATCACGTGGTTCCATCTGCCTGCGCAAGTTACCATTGGACTATTCCATACAGTCTCAATGTGCTACAACGTCCCAAATCGTCTTCAATAGCGCCGTTGCTTTACAACACTATTAACTACGTTCACCGTCCTATAAAGGCTGTAATATTGCAATTTGCAGTCTCATAAAGGTCTCACACGTAAATCACGTGGTTCCATCTGCCTGTGAAGGTTACCATTGGACTAGTCCTTCCAGTCTCGATCCACTACAACGTCCCAAGTTGTTTTCATTAGCGCCATTGCATTAGAACACTCTTAACTACGTGCACAGTCCTATAAAGACTGTAATATGGCCTTTTGCATTCTAATAAAAGCCTCACACGTAAATCACGTGGTTTCACCTGTCTGCCCAGATTATCATTCGACTGTTCCTTCCAGTCTCGATGCACTTCAATGTTCCAAGTGGTTTTCCTTAGCGCCGTGGCCTTAGAACACTCTTAACTACGTGCACAGTCCTATAAAGACCGTAAGATACCCTTTTGCAGTCCAATAAAGGCCGCACACGTAATTCACGCGGTTTCAGCTGCCCGCACAGGTTACCATTAGACTAGTCCTTCCAGTCTCAAAGCACTACGACGTTCCAAGTGGTTTTCCTTAGCGCTGTTGCCTTAGAACTCTCTTAACTACGTGCACAGTCCAATAAAAAGGTGTAATGTAGCCTTTTGCAGTCTAATAAAGGCCTCACACGTAAATCACGTGGTTCCATCTGCCTGTGCACGTTACCATTGCACTATTCCTTCCAGTCTCAATGCGCTACAACGTCCCAAGTCCTTTTCATTAGAGCCGTTGCCTTAGAACACTCTTAACTACGTGCACAGTCATATAAAAACTGTAATATGGCCTTTTGCAGTCTAATAAAAGCCTCACACGTAAATCACGTGGTTTCACCTGTCTGCCCAGATTATCATTCGACTGTTCCTTCCAGTCTCGATGCACTTCAATGTTCTAAGTGGTTTTCCTTAGCGCCGTGGCCTTAGAACACTCTTAACTACGTGCACAGTCCTATAAAGGCTGTTATATGGCCTTATACAGTCTAATAAAAACCTCGCACGTAAATCACGCGGTTTCACCTGTCTGCGCAGGTTACCATTGGACTAGTCCTTCCAGTCTCAATGCGCTACAACGTCCCAAGTCGTTTTTATTAGCGCCACTGCATTAGAACACTCTTAACTACGTGCAGAGTCCTATAAAGACTGTAATATGGCCTTTTGCAGTCTAATAAAAGCCTCAGACGTAAATCACGTGGTTCCATCTGCCTGCGCAGTTTACCATTGCACTATCTCTTCCAGTCTCAATGCGCTACAGCGTCCCAAGTCGTTTTCAATACCGCCGTTGCTTTACAACACTGTTAACTGCGTGCACAGTCCAATAAAGGCTGTAATATGCCCTTTTGCAGTCTAATAAAGGTCTGTCACGTAAATCACGTGCTTCCATCTGCTTGCGCAGCTTACCATTGGCCTAGTCCTTCCAGTCTCAATGCGCTACAACGTCCCAAGTCGTTTTCATTGGCACCGTTGCCTTAGAATACTCTTAACTACCTGCACAGTCCTATAAAGGCTGTAATATGGCCTTTTGCAGTCTCATAAAAGCCTCACACAAAAATCACGTGGTTCCATCTGCCTGCGCAGGTTACCATTGCACTATTCCTTCCAATCTCAATGCGCTACAACGTCCCAAGTTGTTTTCATTAGCGCCATTGCATTAGAACACTCTTAACTACGTGCACAGTCCTATAAAGGCTGTAATATGTCCTTTTGCAGTCCAGTAAAAGCCTCACACGTAAATCACGTGGTTCCATCTGCCTGCGCAAGTTACCATTAGACTATTCCTTCCAGTCTCAATGCACTACAACGTTCCAAGTGGTTTTCCTTAGCGCTGTTGCCTTAGAACTCTCTTAACTACGTGCACAGTCCAATAAAAAGGTGTAATGTAGCCTTTTGCAGTCTAATAAAGGCCTCACACGTAAATCACGTGGTTCCATCTGCCTGTGCACGTTACCATTGCACTATTCCTTCCAGTCTCAATGCGCTACAACGTCCCAAGTCCTTTTCATTAGACCGGTTCCTTAGAACACTCTTAACTACGTGCAGAGTCATATAAAAACTGTAATTTGGCCTTTTGCAGTCTAATAAAAGCCTCACACGTAAATCACGTGGTTTCACCTGTCTGCCCAGATTATCATTCGACTGTTCCTTCCAGTCTCGATGCACTTCAATGTTCTAAGTGGTTTTCCTTAGCGCCGTGGCCTTAGAACACTCTTAACTACGTGCACAGTCCCATAAAAGCTGTTATATGGCCTTATACAGTCTAATAAAAACCTCGCACGTAAATCACGCGGTTTCACCTGTCTGCGCAGGTTACCATTGGACTAGTCCTTCCAGTCTCAATGCGCTACAACGTCCCAAGTCGTTTTTATTAGCGCCACTGCATTAGAACACTCTTAACTACGTGCAGAGTCCTATAAAGGCTGTAATATGGCCTTTTGCAGTCTAATAAAGGTCTGTCACGTAAATCACGTGGTTCCATCTGCCTGCACAGGTTACCCCTGCACTATTCCTTCCAATCTCAATGCGCTACCACGTCCCAAGTTGTTTTCATTAGCGCCATTGCATTAGAACACTCTTAACTACGTGCACAGTCCTATAAAGGCTGTAATATGGCCTTTTGCAGTCCAGTAAAAGCCTCACACGTAAATCACTTGGTTCCATCTGCCTGCGCAAGTTACCATTAGACTATTCCTTACAGTCTCAATGTGCTACAACGTCCAAAGTCGTCTTCATTCGCGCCGTTGCTTTACAACACTATTAACTACGTTCACCGTCCTATAAAGGCTGTAATATTGCCTTTTGCAGTCTCATAAAGGCCTCACACGTAAATCACGTGGTTCAATCTGCCTGTGCAGGTTACCATTGCACTGTTCTTTCCAGTTTCATGCGCTACCACGTCCCAAGTCGTTTGCATTAGCGCCGTTGCCTTACAACACTCTTAACTACGTGCACAGTCCTATAAAGGCTGTAATATGGCCTTTTGCAGTCTAGTAAAAGCCTCACACGTAAATCACGTGGTTCCATCTGCCTGCGCAAGTTACCATTGGACTATTCCTTACAGTCTCAATGTGCTACAACGTCCCAAGTCGTCTTCATTCGCGCTGTTGCGTTACAACAGTATTAACTACGTTCACCGTCCTATGAAGGCGGTAATATTGCAATTTGCAGTCTCATAAAGGCCTCACACGTAAATCACGTGGTTCCATCTGCCTGTGCAGGTTACCATTGACCTAGTCCTTCCAGTCTCAATGCACTACAACGTCCTAAGTCGTTTTCCTTAGTGCCGTCGCTTTAGAATACTCTTAACTACGTGCACGGTCCTATAAAGGCTGTTATATGGCCTTATACAGTCTAATAAAAACCTCGCACGTAAATCACGCGGTTTCACCTGTCTGCGCAGGTTACCATTGGACTAGTCCTTCCAGTCTCAATGCGCTACAACGTCCCAAGTCGTTTTTATAAGCGCCACTGCATTAGAACACTCTTAACTACGTGCAGAGTCCTATAAAGACTGTAATATGGCCTTTTGCAGTCTAATAAAAGCCTCACACGTAAATCACGTGGTTTCATCTGCCTGCGCAGTTTACCATTGCACTATTCCTTCCAGTCTCAATGCGCTACAGCGTCCCAAGTCGTTTTCAATACCGCCGTTGCTTTACAACACTGTTAACTGCGTGCACAGTCCAATAAAGGCTGTAATATGGCCTTTTGCAGTCTAATAAAGGTCTGTCACGTAAATCACGTGGTTCCATCTGCCTGCGCAAGTTACCATTAGACTATTCCTTACAGTCTCAATGTGCTACAACGTCCAAAGTCGTCTTCATTAGCGCCGTTGCTTTACAACACTATTAACTACGTTCACCGTCCTATAAAGGCTGTAATATTGCCTTTTGCAGTCTCATAAAGGCCTCACACGTAAATCACGTGGTTCAATCTGCCTGTGCAGGTTACCATTGCACTGTTCTTTCCAGTTTCATGCGCTACCACGTCCCAAGTCGTTTGCATTAGCGCCGTTGCCTTACAATACTCTTAACTACGTGCACAGTCCTATAAAGGCTGTAATATGGCCTTTTTCAGTTTAATAAAAGCCTCGCACGTAAATCACGTGGTTCCATCTGCCTGCGCAGGTTACCGTTGGACTATTCCTTAAAGTCTCAATGCGCTACCACATCCCAAGTCGTCTTCATCAGCGCCGTTGCTCTACAACACTATTAACTACGTGCACAGTCCTATAAAGACTGTAATATGGCCTTTTGCAGTCTAATAAAAGCCTCACACGTAAATCACGTGGTTCCATCTGCCTGCGCAAGTTACCATTAGACTATTCCTTACAGTCTCAATGCGCTACAACGTCTAAAGTCGTCTTCATTAGCGCCGTTGCTTTACAACACTATTAACTACGTTCACCGTCCTATAAAGGCTGTAATATTGCCTTTCGCAGTCTCATAAAGGCCTCACACGTAAATCACGTGGTTCAATCTGCCTGTGCAGGTTACCATTGCACTGTTCTTTCCAGTTTCATGCGCTACCACGTCCCAAGTCGTTTGCATTAGCGCCGTTGCCTTACAACACTCTTAACTACGTGCACAGTCCTATAAAGGCTGTAATATGGCCTTTTGCAGTCTAGTAAAAGCCTCACACGTAAATCACGTGGTTCCATCTGCCTGCGCAAGTTACCATTGGACTATTCCTTACAGTCTCAATGTGCTACAACGTCCCAAGTCGTCTTCATTCGCGCCGTTGCGTTACAACAGTATTAACTACGTTCACCGTCCTATAAAGGCGGTAATATTGCAATTTGCAGTCTCATAAAGGCCTCACACGTAAATCACGTTGTTCCATCTGCCTGTGCAGGTTACCATTGGCCTAGTCCTTCCAGTCTCAATGCACTACAACGTCCTAAGTCGTTTTCCTTAGTGCCGTCGCTTTAGAATACTCTTAACTACGTGCACGGTCCTATAAAGGCTGTTATATGGCCTTATACAGTCTAATAAAAACCTCGCACGTAAATCACGCGGTTTCACCTGTCTGCGCAGGTTACCATTGGACTAGTCCTTCCAGTCTCAATGCGCTACAACATCCCAAGTCGTTTTTATAAGCGCCACTGCATTAGAACACTCTTTACTACGTGCAGAGTCCTATAAAGACTGTAATATGGCCTTTTGCAGTCTAATAAAAGCCTCACACGTAAATCACGTGGTTTCATCTGCCTGCGCAGTTTACCATTGCACTATTCCTTCCAGTCTCAATGCGCTACAGCGTCCCAAGTCGTTTTCAATACCGCCGTTGCTTTACAACACTGTTAACTGCGTGCACAGTCCAATAAAGGCTGTAATATGGCCTTTTGCAGTCTAATAAAGGTCTGTCACGTAAATCACGTGGTTCCATCTGCCTGCGCAAGTTACCATTAGACTATTCCTTACAGTCTCAATGTGCTACAACGTCCAAAGTCGTCTTCATTAGCGCCGTTGCTTTACAACACTATTAACTACGTTCACCGTCCTATAAAGGCTCTAATATTGCCTTTTGCAGTCTCATAAAGGCCTCACACGTAAATCACGTGGTTCAATCTGCCTGTGCAGGTTACCATTGCACTGTTCTTTCCAGTTTCATGCGCTACCACGTCCCAAGTCGTTTGCATTACGCCGTTGCCTTACAACACTCTTAACTACGTGCACAGTCCTATAAAGGCTGTAATATGGCCTTTTGCAGTTTAATAAAAGCCTCGCACGTAAATCACGTGGTTCCATCTGCCTGCGCAGGTTACCGTTGGACTATTCCTTAAAGTCTCAATGCGCTACCACATCCCAAGTCGTCTTCATCAGCGCCGTTGCTCTACAACACTATTAACTACGTGCACAGTCCTATAAAGACTGTAATATGGCCTTTTGCAGTCTAATAAAAGCCTCACACGTAAATCACGTGGTTTCACCCGTCTGCCCAGATTATCATTCGACTGTTCCTTCCAGTCTCGATGCACTTCAATGTTCCAAGTGGTTTTCCTTAGCGCCGTGGCCTTAGAACACTCTTAACTACGTCCACAGTCCTATAAAGACCGTAATATACCCTTTTGCAGTCCAATAAAGGCCGCACACGTAATTCACGCGGTTTCAGCTGCCCGCGCAGGTTACCATTAGACTAGTCCCTCCAGTCTCAATGCACTACAACGTTCCAAGTGGTTTTCATTGGCACCGTTGCCTTAGAATACTCTTAACTACCTGCACAGTCCTATAAAGGCTGTAATATGGCCTTTTGCAGTCTCATAAAAGCCTCACACAAAAATCACGTGGTTCCATCTGCCTGCGCAGGTTACCATTGCACTATTCCTTCCAATCTCAATGCGCTACAACGTCCCAAGTTGTTTTCATTAGCGCCATTGCATTAGAACACTCTTAACTACGTGCACAGTCCTATAAAGGCTGTAATATGGCCTTTTGCAGTCCAGTAAAAGCCTCACACGTAAATCACGTGGTTCCATCTGCCTGCGCAAGTTACCATTGGACTATTCCTTACAGTCTCAATGTGCTACAACGTCCCAAGTCGTCTTCATTTGCGCCGTTGCGTTACAACAGTATTAACTACGTTCACCGTCCTATAAAGGCGGTAATATTGCAATTTGCAGTCTAATAAAAGCCTAACACGTAAATCACGTGGTTCCATCTGCCTGTGCAGGTTACCATTGCACTATTCCTTCCAGTCTCAATGCGCTACAACGTCTTAAGTCGTTTTCCTTAGTGCCGTCGCTTTAGAATACTCTTAACTACGTGCATCGTCCTATAAAGGCTGTAATATGGCCTTTTGCAGTCTAATAAAAACCTCGCACGTAAATCACGCGGTTTCATCTGTCTGCGCAGGTTACCATTGGATTAGTCCTTCCAGTCTCAATGCGCTACAACGTCCCAAATCCTTTTCATTAGAGCCGTTGCCTTAGAATAGTCTTAACTACGTGCACAGTCCTATAAAGGCTGTAATATGGCCTTTTGCAGTCTAATAAAAGCCTCACACGTAAATCACGTGGTTCCATCTGCCTGCGCAGGTTACCGTTGGACTATTCCTTAAAGTCTCAATGCGCTACCACATCCCAAGTCGTCTTCATTAGCGCCGTTGCTCTACAACACTATTAACTACGTGCACAGTCCTATAAAGACTGTAATATGGCCTTTTGCAGTCTAATAAAAGCCTCACACGTAAATCACGTGGTTTCACCCGTCTGCCCAGATTATCATTCGACTGTTCCTTCCAGTCTCGATGCACTTCAATGTTCCAAGTGGTTTTCCTTAGCGCCGTGGCCTTAGAACACTCTTAACTACGTCAACAGTCCTATAAAGACCGTAATATACCCTTTTGCAGTCCAATAAAGGCCGCACACGTAATTCACGCGGTTTCAGCTGCCCGCGCAGGTTACCATTAGACTAGTCCTTCCAGTCTCAATGCACTACAACGTTCCAAGTGGTTTTCCTTAGCGCTGTTGCCTTAGAACTCTCTTAACTACGTGCACAGTCCAATAAAAGGTGTAATGTAGCCTTTTGCAGTCTAATAAAGGCCTCACACGTAAATCACGTGGTTCCATCTGCCTGCGCAGGTTACCATTGCACTATTCCTTCCAATCTCAATGCGCTACAACGTCCCAAGTTGTTTTCATTAGCGCCATTGCATTAGAACACTCTTAACTGCGTGCACAGTCCAATAAAGGCTGTAATATGGCCTTTTGCAGTCTAATAAAGGTCTGTCACGTAAATCACGTGGTTCCATCTGCCTGCGCAGGTTACCATTGCACTATTCCTTCCAATCTCAATGCGCTACAACGTCCCAAGTTGTTTTCATTAGCGCCATTGCATTAGAACACTCTTAACTACGTGCACAGTCCTACAAAGGCTGTAATATGGCCTTTTGCAGTCCAGTAAAAGCCTCACACGTAAATCACGCGGTTCCATCTGCCTGCGCAAGTTACCATTAGACTATTCCTTACAGTCTCAATGTGCTACAACGTCAAAAGTCGTCTTCATTAGCGCCGTTGCTTTACAACACTATTAACTACGTTCACCGTCCTATAAAGGCTGTAATATTGCCTTTTGCAGTCTCATAAAGGCCTCACACGTAAATCACGTGGTTCAATCTGCCTGTGCAGGTTACCATTGCACTGTTCTTTCCAGTTTCATGCGCTACCACGTCCCAAGTCGTTTGCATTAGCGCCGTTGCCTTACAACACTCTTAACTACGTGCACAGTCCTATAAAGGCTCTAATATGGCCTTTTGCAGTCTAGTAAAAGCCTCACACGTAAATCACGTGGTTCCATCTGCCTGCGCAAGTTACCATTGGACTATTCCTTACAGTCTCAATGTGCTACAACGTCCCAAGTCGTCTTCATTTGCGCCGTTGCGTTACAACAGTATTAACTACGTTCACCGTCCTATAAAGGCGGTAATATTGCAATTTGCAGTCTAATAAAAGCCTAACACGTAAATCACGTGGTTCCATCTGCCTGTGCAGGTTACCATTGCACTATTCCTTCCAGTCTCAATGCGCTACAACGTCCTAAGTCGTTTTCCTTAGTGCCGTCGCTTTAGAATACTCTTAACTACGTGCATCGTCCTATAAAGGCTGTAATATGGCCTTTTGCAGTCTAATAAAAACCTCGCACGTAAATCACGCGGTTTCATCTGTCTGCGCAGGTTACCATTGGATTAGTCCTTCCAGTCTCAATGCGCTACAACGTCCCAAATCCTTTTCATTAGAGCCGTTGCCTTAGAATAGTCTTAACTACGTGCACAGTCCTATAAAGGCTCTAATATGGCCTTTTGCAGTCTAATAAAAGCCTCACACGTAAATCACGTGGTTCCATCTGCCTGCGCAGGTTACCATTGCACTATTCCTTCCAATCTCAATGCGCTACAACGTCCCAAGTTGTTTTCATTAGCGCCATTGCATTAGAACACTCTTAACTGCGTGCACAGTCCAATAAAGGCTGTAATATGGCCTTTTGCAGTCTAATAAAGGTCTGTCACGTAAATCACGTGGTTCCATCTGCCTGCGCAGGTTACCATTGCACTATTCCTTCCAATCTCAATGCGCTACAACGTCCCAAGTTGTTTTCATTAGCGCCATTGCATTAGAACACTCTTAACTACGTGCACAGTCCTACAAAGGCTGTAATATGGCCTTTTGCAGTCCAGTAAAAGCCTCACACGTAAATCACGCGGTTCCATCTGCCTGCGCAAGTTACCATTAGACTATTCCTTACAGTCTCAATGTGCTACAACGTCAAAAGTCGTCTTCATTAGCGCCGTTGCTTTACAACACTATTAACTACGTTCACCGTCCTATAAAGGCTGTAATATTGCCTTTTGCAGTCTCATAAAGGCCTCACACGTAAATCACGTGGTTCAATCTGCCTGTGCAGGTTACCATTGCACTGTTCTTTCCAGTTTCATGCGCTACCACGTCCCAAGTCGTTTGCATTAGCGCCGTTGCCTTACAACACTCTTAACTACGTGCACAGTCCTATAAAGGCTCTAATATGGCCTTTTGCAGTCTAGTAAAAGCCTCACACGTAAATCACGTGGTTCCATCTGCCTGCGCAAGTTACCATTGGACTATTCCTTACAGTCTCAATGTGCTACAACGTCCCAAGTCGTCTTCATTTGCGCCGTTGCGTTACAACAGTATTAACTACGTTCACCGTCCTATAAAGGCGGTAATATTGCAATTTGCAGTCTAATAAAAGCCTAACACGTAAATCACGTGGTTCCATCTGCCTGTGCAGGTTACCATTGCACTATTCCTTCCAGTCTCAATGCGCTACAACGTCCTAAGTCGTTTTCCTTAGTGCCGTCGCTTTAGAATACTCTTAACTACGTGCA